>NC_024799.2:10122707-10447312 GCF_000309985.2 Brassica rapa
AAAACTGAAGCTAGAACTTTTGACTTGATCAAAGTACTGCGAGCACCAATAGCACATGAACTTTTGACTTGATCATTACTTTCTTTTTTCCGGGTTCTTTAACACAGTGGCTCACAAACAATATTTACCACAGCTTGAGCCTTGAGGATTGAGCTATGAATTCAGTTCCACCTTCAAGGAAAACTTCAAAAGGACCTTGAAAAAAAAACACTTGAAAGCGGATAATCTCTTTTTTTTTTGTCATCAAGTAATATAGAAGTTTATAAGATTACATGTCTAACTAAAAAGTCTGTCAAGATCGAGTTCCTCTAAATATCGGAAACAAAATTTTATTGTGACTGAGATTATATTGTTTCGGCAAAGTTGAGCAAGTTTTTTACGTATTCAAATAATTAAATTCTAAACTTTATAAAGCTAAAAATATATCAAGTTTTTAAAAAATTTAAAATTTCTTAAGGTTCGAATTTTCTTTTTGAGTATCCCAGCTGAAAAATATTTATTTTCTAATTTTAACTTTAATTTTTTTATTATATTTATTTTTGGTTTTTATTTATTAAAAACTGTTACATCATCGGACTTTTTACCCGTGAATGAATAGTTTAGTTATAATTTTGACTTGATAAACTGTTACATCATCGGTTGAGGTTTTAAATTTTTATATTTTGGTTTTATTTTCATTGAATAATTTTTTTTTCATTTCATGAGAACTTAATTTTTCGTTTTATGATTTCATTTATAGGTTTTCTTTCTATCAATAACAACGTTTACCATTCGTTTGATTTTGAATGATCATGTTTGATGTTTTTTTCTTATTTTTGAATTGATTTTACTTATGTTTTGTTTATAAAATAGGTACAAATCAAGTACTTTAAACCCGAAGAACCGATTGTACTTATGTTTTGGTTACAAAATAGGTATAAATCAATTACTTTAAAACCAAATAACCGGTTGGAACCCAAAACCCGAAAGTACACCGGGTTGTACCGGTTCTTTGAAGATTTACTAACCCCGACCCGAACCCGATAAAACCCGAACCGGTCCCGAACCAAACTTTTATATAATCCGAATGGGGTTGATTTTGATAAACCCGAAAAACCGAGATCCAATTGGACAAAACCGAAACCCGATTGTGACCCGAATGCCCATGCCTATGTTAGTCAAAATAAAAATCAGTTTTGCTATGTATGTCACATCGGTGCCCTGGCCAGACAGCAACCAATTTTTTTTATTGCATCTCCCATTGATTTTTGGTGAATTGACACCTTCGCCATGAGCAGCAGCATTACTCATAGCATTGTGTGAGTTTAAGCACACCTATTTTGAACAAAAAGTTGGGTTCTCCTGCAAACATTTGAGAAATACGAAAACTACAAAACATACTAATAATGCTTAAGTGGATACATGGTAAACCGAATTCGTACACCTAACATACCGATTATGATACATGGTAAGCCGAGATATCTCTGCACTAGTTTTTAAAACCCGAAAATAAGTCAGATTTTCCTGCATCCGCTATGACTTATAAATACAAACAAAAATCTTGACAAACATAATATTTTACGCGTAATGTGCAACAGAATATTAGAATAAAAAAAACCTGTCATATCGAACAGAAGTGTCGTGTTCACTTGTGTGCGTATTATACCCTTATTCATCACAGTTTGTATACACATTCATAAGATCAATAACATTCACTTTTCATACTAAAATCATCAATATATAGTCGTCTATAAGTTATTTTTTGAAACGTCAATACAAACCGTAACTCTAATTTCAGAGTGGATTTTAAGATCAATCAAAGACATCATTGATTCTAATCTTTGGCCGGTCGTATATTATGAAAAATTCATTTCAAAGTTCTTAATTTAATTAATATAGCAAACCCATAATATATGTCTCTCTCAAATAGAAGAAACTAATATGCACCAAAAGATCAGCTATAGTTCTTTCTTACGACCTGCTAACGACTTCAGACTCGTATAAAGTTGATTTATATGATACCTTAGGCAATATAGTCTGAAGTTATTGTATTTATGGGGCTTGTGAATCGAGTTTCTATTCTTTTTATAAAGTGAATAATATTAGTTTTGATACATGTGGAAGCGTCTTTCTTCATGCTTTACGTAAGGACCAACTTCGCAACTCACTTTTATTATGTTTGAATGTAACAAAAAAGATTAGTGCTGAAACTCTTTTTTCATATTAAATCTTGACCAAATATAATATCTAATCTTAACCTTTAAATGAATTACGAGATAAACTCTTTATTTGAGCCAGACACTAGAAGTTGGTCTTTTCAATAAACACAAAAGCCAATTTGTGTAAATTGATATCAACTCCGTATCTTCACAGAAGCTATATATTTCTGTTATTTTTTTTAGAGTAATTACCTAGACTAACTCACATTCATCTTAAAATTACTACAATAACTCATATTAAAATTAAATTACTAGACTAAAATGAGGGATAAGCAAAAGTACTAAAAGCCCATTACTAATTTGATTAACTACAAAATTGCCACTAAAAAAAAAAAGTAAAACATATCGACAAAAAAAAAAGAGAAAAATAGAAACAAACCTTTTCTTTCTTCCTCTCACGACGACATCTACTTCTCCGTCGTCTGAGTTCTCTGTCACAGCCATCGTCGTCAAGACCTCTGCCACAGCCGCCGTCGACAACTCCTCTGTCACAACTGCCGTCGACAACTCCTCCTTCACAGCCGTGGTCGACACCTCCTCCTCAAGTCGCAATCGGCTTTGATTTGGGTAGGAGATGAATCCCAATTTCAACTGTAAGTGCTAAATCAATTCAATTACCACTAGTTATTACACTTTTTTAACATATTTCTTGATTCAGATGTTTGATTTCGAAAACCCTAAATCCCAATTTCAACATTCTTTCACTTTGAAATTTCAAGACTTTTTTTTTCTGTTATTAAAGTTTGGTTATGACAGTCTGTTGATCGGAGAATGTTTCTAGACAAGAAACTAACTTGTTAAGTACTTTATTTTTCAGGTACGGTTTCTTCTTCGGATATAAGAAAGTATCCTCGTCGTTTGTATGAGGTTGGGAAAACCCCAGTTCAGAGTAGGAGCATGAACCATAGTTGTTATCTCTCCAACATTCAAACCGTGAGAGAAGAACTTGGGGAAGATGTTTGGTCTGAGTTGAGGGAATCAGCTATTGGAGTTATTGTGAAGCTGAAAGAGCTGCCTTATATTTGGTCTGCGAAAGTTGTTCACCATTTTCTTGCCAATCAATTGGCAATTGAGAGCAGTCATGAGATTTGGTCTTTGATAGATGATTCTATGCCATTGCGTTTCTCTTTGTATGAGTTTGGAGAGATTACAGGTCTGAATTGTGATCCTTTCGACAAGCATGACGTTTGGGATGTTGACCATCAAGAGTTTTGGCTGGAGATGAACGTTCCGACATCAGATGGACCTACATTGCTAGAGTTGCAAGCCATATTGCCGATTTGCAGAAACTGGCCTCGAGAGAAGCGAGTGATGATTGGTTTGCTGTGTCTGCTATCCATTGGCATATTTGGCATTTCAAGCAACAGCAGAATTCCTTTGCATTGTGCTAAAAGGGTGATGGACACTGCAGCTTTCCAGCGATATCCATGGGGCCGTATTGGATTTAGCAGCCTTGTCGATTCCATTAAAGTACTCACATATGAAGCAGAGAAGAGTTACACACTTCACGGCTGTGTTCATGTGCTGTTAATATGGGTTTATGAGTCTGTCCCTGGTTTAGGAGAAATATATGGGAATCGGATTGATGGAGCTGATGTTCCTCTTCTGTCATGGAAGGGATCTCGTACGCGTATAAATTTCTCAGATTTTTGTGCCCAAGAAAAGAAAAAATATCCAAAGGTATAAACACAAGTAGTATTTCTTCCATTTAAATTTTGTGTCTTACTAATCTTGTATATTACTTTGCAGGTTCGTGTGAGGCATATGATTATGAAGCCAGTGGAGGATATATATCCGAAGTGGGACAATGATAAAATCTATACTGATCTGGACAACATGATAAAAGACATCCTTAATGGTCAGCTAAATGAGAAGTTTTGGGATGCAGTGCCCACTACCAAATGCCAGAAGAGAAAAAATGGTGTTGCCGCATCTGTTGTTCCAAACCAGAGGCCTTCTACTATGCGAAGAAAAGACAAAGAACCTGCTGATGGAAGTGAAGCATCTGATATGGTATGTACAAAATGTTCTTGTAGTTAGTAATAGAAAAATGTCTTTTTTTAATTTATTTTGTTAATGACATGGTTTTGTTTTGCCTATGCATATGAAGGCTGCAGCTCACAACGTTGCCATAAGTGGGTTAGCTGAGTTGGTTAAAATCCTCACTGCGAAAATGGAAGGCATCGATGATAGTGTAGCTGACAAGGTTACTAAAGCATTAGAT
Source organism: Brassica rapa (assembly GCF_000309985.2). Taxonomy (NCBI): domain Eukaryota; kingdom Viridiplantae; phylum Streptophyta; class Magnoliopsida; order Brassicales; family Brassicaceae; genus Brassica; species Brassica rapa. The sequence continues at coordinate 10,127,130 of NC_024799.2, forward strand.
GCTACTATTGACTCTAAGGTGGAAGCAAGAGTGCGAGCATATGAGTCTGACTTACGGAATCAGATTGCAAAATTGGAGGCACAAATAAATGATAGTAAAAACAACGCTGATTTGAACATTGCTCCTGATGTCGCCACCTCCAAAGCGTATGAGGATGAGGAAGATGGTGCTTGTAGCAATGACTTGGTACAATTCTTTATCATTTGTTCTTGTAATTTTTTTTAAAATTGTATACTAATTCTCACCGTCTATTTCTCAGTCATGGATTGTTCAGAAGAAGATCAATTCACAAGATGGACTGCCAGTTGATTGTGTTGTGAAGAAGGAGAAAAAAGATAAGAAGACGATGGATAGCACACAGAATCTTACGACTGAAGTGGTGATAAAGACTGGGAAGAAAGCTGGAATTCCACCAACAAGAGTTAAGCAAGAGAAGGCCTTCGAGATCCCACAGCTAAATGATGAATCCATATCTTCAAAAGATTTGGAAAATCATCTACTGTGGGAGAAGAGTGTAAAATGTAGGGCGGTGTTGGAAGCACTTGCTTCAAATTTGAAAGAGCCTACACGCAGACGCAAGCCTCAGTTGACAAAGACTCAAGTTTGGCCGTTTGTTGGAAATTCAACAGTGAAGCGTATTATAAGTGGTGAGAAAGTCTCCAAGGAACCTTATGACCCATTAGCTAAGGTGGAGGCAGAGAAACTGCAGAAAGTTTTGGACTTCATCAACTCTGATTTGTAAGTTTCCTCTTGTACATCCTTGCTTCTTATTTCGATAGTCTAATAATTTATTTTTCTTGTTTGTAGGGAAGCAAAGGAGCCTGGTGTTGGAGATGAAAGTGCTGGATTTTTCTTGAAGTTATTGATCCCTAGGGATGATTGGCCAACAAAAGACTACGGCTGGTTGAATGACTCCGTAAGTTTAATTTCTGATTTTTAATCTCTACGGCTGGTTGCTGACTGTAAATTGTGTCTTGTCTTAGCACATTGCAGCAGCAATGCTTATGTTTCACAGACGGTCCAGGCAAGAACAGTCTCCATATTCCTCTTCTCGAATTGCATTTCTGTCTCACTGGTTTGTGAACTCATGGGTGAACGACTACAAGAGCTGGGACCAGAACACTGAGTTGTCAGAAATGTACACCAAGGCTTTTAATGGAGAACACCCGGCTGATTTTGTCACAGGTAATAAGTGGATTGCAGACGTCGACGATCTTTTCCTCTGCCACCATGTTAATGGAGATCACTGGGTTGCTCTACGCATCGAGCTGCTTAAGGGGAAAATTCATGTCTATGATAGTATTTGCACACATGTGAGTGATAAGGAGATGAAAGAGGCATGCCGGCCTTTCATGAGAATGATACCAGCATTGCTTAACAAGATGGTGCCTGCTAAAACGAGAACGAAAAGTGGAAAGCAGTTCGGTTATATTAGGCACAAGAAGATCCCCCAAAATGAGAACCCGGGAGATTGCGGTGTGTACTCTTTGATGTACATTGAATGTCTAGCTCTTGGACGTAACTTTGATGGCTTGAATGATCAGATTATAACACAATTGCGCTTGAAGTTGGCAGGAGATATTTATGAGGAGGTGACTAAGACAGCCGAATAGTTTGGTTTCTAGCTTTAGAGATGTAACTTGATGTTTTTTTGGTTTTAGACGGATGTATAATTTGATGGTTTTTGGCTTTAGCGGATGTATAACTTGATGGTTTTTGGCTTTAGCGGATTTATAACTTGTTTGGTTTTTGGCTTTGCGTTTATGAGGATGTGTTTTGTTTAAAGTAAAATCTAATATACTATAAAACCATGAGGTGGTTCTTTACTCGGGAATGTAAAGCATAATCAACTTATTTTCTAGAAAATAAAATGGCAAAGGGACACCAAGGCAAATGCTTTGGATTCGTCCTCTTACTATGCTTCTTCAGTTCAACTTTCGCACGCAGGATTCTTAAAGATCTAGGCCATGGTTAAATAGTTCTGATATATTTAAAAAAAAATCTTAATAGGAAATGAACTAAATAGTAATGAAACACCAAAAGAGTATACCAAGAAACTAAATAGAATACTCATCACTTAAGAGGACATGTTGTAGAATTGTGTCCCACATGGTTACAAATTCTACATGTGTGTTCCTTCCTTGGCCGCTTCTTGTCTGCAACTTTCTCCAAAATAGATTTATGTCTTGATTTTTTGGGTCTTCCCGGTGGTTGGCGGACATCAGGCGGCAAACAGATCCTCTTTGCAACTTCTTCTGGAATTGGAACATCAGCTGCATTGGGCATAACAGGAGTGAAATATGCATTGTAAAGGTACTGCGTCCGATAGTACTTGTGACAAAGTGATATACGTGATATCTTTCTAGCTTCCGCAGCAGCTATAGCATGAGCACATGGTAGCTTCTCCAAATCAAATCTACGGCAAGAACATGTTTTTTCTGTAAGGTTTACAACATGTAAAGATGAGACTCCCATCACTTGTGACTGATGAATGTCGATAGCTTGAACCTTTAATAGATTAGCAATAGGTATACGGCCCTGAAAATGGTAAAGTATTGTTATTAGAAACCAGTCTACCGAAATAAAAAAATTGATTATACATATATTACCTCCAACAACTTCTCCACACCACGAGTCAGAGAAGTTTTCATCAAGTCAGCATCATGTTTTCTTGTTGCAAACCAACGTGTCATCATTAATCGGATAGACTCTAAAAGGCGAACAATTGGCAAGCTTCTCACATCTGACAAAGCTCTGTTTATGGATTCAGCTATGTTACTTGTAAGGATGTTATATCTATCACCTCTAAAATGCGCTCGAGCCCACTTACACACATCAGCACGTTCCAAATATGCATGTAAATCTGGATTTAACCCTTTAATCGTCTCGAAGCTTGCTTCAAAGTCAGCTAACCTAAAAGAGTACGCAGCTTTTTTGACCAAACCAAACAGATCACGTCCTCTGTACCGTAATAAGATGTTCTTATATAAGTGGTACGTGCAAATTCCCGTGCTAGCCAACGGATAGACCACTGAAATTGCCTTTCTTATTGACTTGTGCCTGTCAGAAATTAATGCCAATCCTTCATCATCGGGTATCACACGGCTGAGTTGACGGAAGAACCATGTCCATGATTCATCATTCTCTGTGTCAACCACAGCAAATGCTATCGGAAATATCTGAAAATTACCATCCTGTGATGTTGCAATGAGAAGCGTTCCTTTGTATTTTCCTTGCAAGAAAGTACCATCAACCACCACAACCTTTCTCATAAATGGGAAGCCAGTAATGCTAGCGCTGAATGCAAGGAATAAGTACTTAAATCTATTGTTTGCATCAACTTCCAGTCGAGCTAAGGTCCCAGGATTTGCCATTCTAATCTTGTGCAGGTAAGAAGGTAACTCCTTATATCCATTCTCCGATGAACCCATTACGAGATCTCTAGCAACTATAAGTGTTGTACATAAACCCAGATTTTCATTAATAAATCTGCCGCAACATAAACAAAAAGTCTGCTATCACGTAAAGAAAAAGTCTGCCACTTCATAAAAAAAAAAGTCTGTCAACAATCTTAAATCGGCTATATAAATCTGCCTTAAGAAAATAAGTCGATCACAAAAAGTAAATCTACCCAGAAAAAAATAAGTTGATTTTATAAATCTACCATTTAGAAATAATCTACTACCATATTCGATAGACATATTCTTAAAAATCTGTTTTTTAATCAAATCTGACAATTAAATCTGCCGTGTGAACAAATCTGACGTTTTCTAAAAAATCTGCCACCACTTTAATAGTAGTTTTTTTTTTCTACACAGATTTTATAAATAGACTTATTGGTCGATAGATTTATTTTTTTGAAAACAAATCGGCCGTCGATTAAATAATAAGGGCATTTGGGTAATATTTTTTTTTTGTTATAACTATGTGTATGGGCAATTTCGACCAAAAAAATATTTTAATAAATTTCAAAAAATATAAGTCATTCTAGTAATAACATAACTAATTTGTGTCATTTTAGTAAACTTCCCTTTTTTTTATTAAAAAAAAAAATAAATCTTGCAGTAGCACTAAGATTAAGAGATACCATTATTCCAATGAGGATTTCAACCTTCTTCTTTTTTTTGTTTAGATTTTTATTATTATCACGAATATGAAAAATGACTAAACACACGAACGAAAGACAGATAATCAGATATGAAGCCAACCACTTGATGATATACGGAAGATCGTTTTCTCGATATTGGTTTGAATTATATTGAACTAGTATTATCTCCCGTGCATTGCACGGGAAAGAAGTTTGATGTTATATCTTGCAACAATCCCTTATAAACCCAAACTGTAAATTATTGATCGTATTTTCAAAACAAAATAAATCATTATACATGCAAACAAATTGAGAGAAGGCATATCTCTTGCACAGAGCAAATTAAAATACCAATCTTTTTGTTTTTTTTTTTCCTTCGTCTATCTGCTGTTGTTTTCTTTGGTCAATTCGTTTGTATCATTTTCAATGAAAATAAAAATATAAACATGCAAATAAAAATAGGAAGACTAACCTCATCAGATTAGGTCTTGCTCTTGAAAGTAGACATGAATCTTTATCGTTTCCCCTACCATCCGAGTTTCTTTATCACATTTGTTACCTTCTGGTTATCAACAAATTTTTCTCTGTTTTTTTTTTGTGGTGCTTCTAAAGTTAGAAGTCTTGTGCATGTGCTCCCATAGGAGTCTCTCTAACTCTCGTTCCCTGAATAATCAACCACAAGCACAATATATAAAACATATATATTTCAGCGATAATAGATTTAGTCCATTTTGAAATGTTACCGACATATTTTGATCGCGTCACTTTTTCATTTTGCAATATGTAGCTTCTGCTAATATCTAAAAGAGGAAAAAGGTTATAAGAAGATTAGGAGAAAAAGATCTGTGAATAAAAAATCAACATAAAGAAAATTATCCTTTGAGCATAAAGAGTTTGGGCATTTTAAGTCTCACTAACCTCACTTTAACCTTCATCGGCCAATTTTGTTGTGCGCTTGTCTATCCGTCGCCCATAGCAAGAGACTATGTTGATCTCAGAAATGTAGATACGAACATTAGAAAGTTTTGATCTATTTAGTTAGAAACTGAAATGTCATCACATTTTCGGAGAGAGTCATTGGAGTCTTTGCAGAAAAACTTAGGAATTTACGTGCAATAAGAGATGAAGTTGAATTTATGGCACTGTAACAGTTTCAGATATAATGAGATCATGGGAGTAGTTGTGAGAAATATTAGGAAGATTTTATATAAAAAATAAATAAAAATAATACATAGAAATCAGTTAAGAAAGACGAAACTGTTTATATTTTTTTTTGACATTTGTAATTTTTTATAAAATTGTTAAACATATTCCATGTGTCAAAATTTTGTTGGTCTTGTGACTTGTGCTTTAGTATATAAGGGATGTTTGTTATCAAACATGTGTCTTTAGTGCCCTCTCTGTTCAAAATTCTATTCAAACTGGTTGATTGAGATGTCAAAGATATAAATTCTACCAAAAAAATCATGTGTCTTTATCCTATAACAATTTCCCTAATATAATTCGTGTATGTCATCGTGTTTGAACTTTGAACTGGTAAAATCTCTAAGAATAATTAATAATCAATGTCAAATCTGTTGCCAAATTAATATCTTTTAAAAATAATTGTTCACATACATGAATTTAGTCAACTGGTTAGTTGTTTCCTCAAAAAGAAAATTAAAGATGGATGAATGATTTGTTTTTATTAATTAAACCGGATAATTGAATACATATGAATTTAGTCAACTGAATAGTAGTTGTTACCTAAAAAAGATAGATTAATTGATTTGTTCCTTAATTAGGAATTTGTATTGATCATAATAAGAAAATATAGTACTACTTTAGTTGATTAAATTTCTCTTCCACGTGGAGGGCTAAATGGACCACTTGGCAAAAAGAGGGGATATAATTTAAATCTGAAATAAAGAACTTATCAACGGTCCAAGTCCAGGCAACAGTTGGCTTAACCCAATGAGTACTTTTCCAAAGAGGTCATGGAAAACTATCAAAACCTACATACACACCCTTAGAGTTGCTAACAATAACGAAACCGCCACTCATCTGAGACTTTTAAACCGTACGCAATAAGTAGCACGAGGATAACAAATTCTATTTTGATAAAAGCCTTTGGGGTTCTCTCGTCTCTCTCTCGTCTCTTCTTCTCCGATCGCTGCTTCTAGGGTTTGTTTTCTTCTTCTCTCTTGTCTTCTTCACTATTGTGCGAATCTGTCTGAAGATATAGTTTTCTGAGTTTTGAGTTTGTGGGTTTGTTCGTATCGATTGGAATCAATCAGGGCAAGGTTAAAGTCGATAACTTTGAAGAGGATGCAACCAAATCAAGCAAAGAGGGTTAGTCTCTCTCTCTCTCTCTCGCTCTCTCTCTCTCTCAATTTGTTAATCAGAGATTTAAAAGTCAAACCTTTGTGATAAATTAACAACCTTTACATTATTGCATGATCAAAATTTGATGTATTTAGTAGTGTTAAAGTTTATGTTTTGTCTTTGATTAGGACACGAAAGAGATGGACTTTTTCACAGAGTACGGCGACGCCAACCGATACCGAATCCTCGAAGTCATCGGCAAAGGAAGCTACGGAGTTGTGTGCGCAGCCATCGACACGCACACGGGAGAGAAAGTCGCAATCAAGAAGATCAACGACATCTTCGAACACATCTCCGACGCGCTTCGGATCCTCCGTGAGGTCAAGCTTCTGAGGCTCCTAAGGCATCCTGATATAGTGGAGATCAAAAGCATCATGCTTCCTCCTTCCAAGCGAGAGTTCAAAGACATCTACGTTGTCTTTGAGCTCATGGAATCTGATCTTCACCAAGTTATTAAAGCTAACGATGATCTGACTCGCGATCACCACCAGTTTTTCCTTTACCAGATGCTTCGCGCCTTGAAGTTTATGCATACGGCTAATGTTTATCATCGTGATCTTAAGCCGAAGAATATACTGGCGAATGCAAACAGCAAGTTGAAAGTTTGTGACTTTGGGTTGGCTAGAGTTGCGTTTAATGATACTCCTACAACAGTCTTGTGGACGGTTTGTATCCCTCGTTGTCTCTTTCTGTTTGTTAACTGTCTTCATGTTCTGTGTGTTTGACATCTCTCTTCAATGCAGGACTATGTTGCCACAAGATGGTACAGAGCGCCTGAGCTCTGTGGATCATTCTTTACTAAGGTATGTGTTACTGTGTACTTAATCTATGCACACTGGTTGGTTCTCTGTACTTGTCTATGTGTATAGGATATGGTTGGTGTAGAATAATACTGTAACTGTTAATAGATATAGTTGTATTAGAGTTGTGTAGTTCCTGTGGGATAAAGAATATTGAAATAGTTCTTGTTCAGGGATGACTTTTGAACTCTCCTGGAGGTTGAAAACCTGTGAAATCAGGTAACCTTGTATCAGGTTATTATGTCCATTGAGTGCTTTCTTTTGCATTCTCCTGCAAAATAATATTTCTGATTTTTTTTTTAATATTAATTTTCTCATTTTTAGTCTGATTTAAGTTACTATCTATTTATTTGCAGTATACTCCAGCTATAGACATATGGAGCATTGGTTGCATCTTTGCAGAGGTACTAACAGGGAAGCCATTGTTTCCGGGGAAAAGCATTTCTCATCAGCTGGAGTTGATTACTGATCTTCTTGGCACACCAAAACCAGAGACTATTTCTGGAGTATGTTTACAGATTCATGACCATTTATGTTTATTTGAAATTGTAATAGCTAAAACATCTGTATATATCATTACAGGTTAGAAATGATAAAGCTAGAAAATACTTGAGTGAGATGAAGAACAAAAATCCGGTCACCTTCTCTCAAAAATTCTGCAAAGCAGATCCTTTAGCAATCAGACTCTTGCAGAGGCTGTTGGCTTTTGATCCAAAGGATAGACCAACTGCTGCAGAGGCACTGGCTGATCCTTACTTTAAGGGTCTTGCTAAGGTTGAAAGAGAGCCTTCATGTCAGCCAATCTCGAAGATGGAGTTTGAGTTTGAGAGAAGAAGGTTGACAAAGGATGACATTAGGGAACTTATATACAGGGAGATACTGGAGTACCATCCTCAGTTGCTCAAGGACTATATGAGTGGTTCTGAGGGATCAAGTTTCGTATATCCTAGGTTTGTGTTGTTTTTTTGCCTAATCATTCACTTCATTTCATCTGTTTTTTGCTAATTTTCTTTGACGTCTTTGTTGCAGCGCCATAGGACATCTTAGGAAGCAGTTCAATTACTTAGAGGAGAATAGCAGTAGAAATGGTCCGGTCATACCTCTTGAGAGGAAGCACGTTTCACTTCCTCGGTGTGTTTCTTCTTTTTTCTTATTGTTCTCTCTTCTGATTAAACAGAGTTTTAATATGTTCTCTACCTCTTGTTTATCATCTTCCACAGGTCTACAGTTCATTCAAGTGTAGTCCATTCCACCAGTCAACCAATTCCTGCAGGAACTAGAGCTTTAGGACCTCCTCCAAGAGTACCACCATCTGGTAAAAACCTATTTATCTCCTAAAGTTTGAGACTTCATAGAACCCATTGTAATCAATTTAGTCTCTGTGTGTGTGTGTCTACAGGTAGAGCAGGACGTGTTGTGGAATCATCTGTTAGTTATGAGAATGGTAGGTACCTCAAAGAAACTTACTTCAGAAGCGCGGTATCATCTCCTCACTGCTACTTCAAAGCAAACACCATGATGAACCCAAATAACAGCAAGGTTGAGGCTTCTTTTCAGCCTAAACCACAAGAATTTGTCACCGTACCTCCAGCTGCTAGGACTAACCAAACAAACGTGGAGATTGTGAACCGCCCAAACCCTTATTTCCAATCACAAGTCCCTAATGTAGAACACTCAAGCAACAACAACAATATGGCCATCGATGCTAAGCTGTTGCAATCACAGACACAGTTTGGTCCAGCCGGGGCCGCAGCGGTTGCAGTAGCAGCACACATGAACATAGGCACAACTATTTAGGGTCTCCGGTCCTAGTTTTTTTTGTGTAGAGAATTATTGGGCCAGGGTCTGATTTGAACAGCTTTCAAATGATATAATAAAAGACTTTCTGATGTTGTAACTCACAAGATTTGGTTAGATCAGTCTGATCCCGGGTTGTTACCGGTAATGGTTTCGGTTATCTTGTTGGCTCCATAGTCTTTGAATTTGTTATAAGCGTAGTTCATGGAAGAGAAGAAGACGGTGGTGATTATATACTTCTTAAACTTCAAGATAGGTCCCATTACTACCTTATGGGTTGGTTCTTCAACAATGAGGGAAAGTCTCTTTGGTTATCGGAAAACATTGTATCTAAGATGTTAATATAGAGAATCGTTAAGCCGATAAACATGGAATAGTTAACAAAAGGCATTGGCTATTAGATCTTTACCCTCCGTGAATCATACTTCATGCACATTATAATTAGCCATTTTCTCAATGGCTGCCAGAAAATAAAAACCAAACCGGTTTTAAGGAAACCGGTTTATTAGGCTGGGACATAACCCCCATATAAGCCTGAACCAAGCACATGTCACTGGGTTTCCATTTATTGTTAACGACTTTCTGTTTTCTTTTAATAAGCACATGGAAGAATGTATTTGAGGAAGGAATTAAATTATAGCGTTGCGTGAATTAAGCATCTGCATTGAATGATCCGTTATGTTTAATCTCTGGTCTTTTTCTTTTGTTGAATTGAATTAAACTGATACTTAATCACGGGTTGACATGTAGATGCATTCAATCTAGCATTGATAATTTTTAAACTGGCATGTGGCGTTCGTTACACTTTAGATCATAAACAAACAAGTGATATTAATCCTCAGGTGACATTTCTGGTACTCATGTTCGTTACACTTTACACATTGATTTTAATCAATTCCCAATTCTAACCATATGATTAACGAAAATCATATTTTGTCTAGTTAAATCAAACAAGTGATATTAATCCTCAACTGGAATATAAAATTAGAGAAATAATGAAAATAATTTATTTTGCTCCATTCTTTTTTAATAAGCAATTAATTATTTTAATTTATCCTTTTTGATTATTCTTGAATTTTCCTATTATAAATGCGTACGAGAAAAAGACAATAAAATGAACAAACAAGAAAAAGACATGAGTTTAAATGTTCAAAAAAAAAGAAAAAAAAGATATGAGTTTCTTTAGAAAAAGACATGAGTTTCTTTTTTTTTTTTGTTAAAAAAAAACATGAGTTTCTTTAGAAAAAGACATGAGTTTCTTTATGTCGGACGCTAAACTCAAGTGAAAACTGTAAAAAGTAAGACAACTTAGGGTAAAACCGTCAATTCGCTCCTACGGTTCTCCGTAACTGTCTGAGAATATAAGAGGCGCAGTGTCCAGAGACGCTCCGTGGACCGTAGATTTTCCTTCTTTCTCTTCTTCCTCTTCTTCCTCCATACTGTTCTTTCTTTTTGATCTCTCTCTCTATCTCTTAGGATCTTTCGTCCTAAGGTTATCTGACTTGTGTCGGTACGTGAAATGTTTCTCTCTTTTTCTTTCTTCTGAAAATTATCTAATGCTTTACACTAGATTTGCAAATGATGTAACGTGAGTAACGTAACATGCGATCTAGTTTCCTGGATGTTGTCTGTTTACATGATCCCATATCAATGTGTCATTGTTTTCTTCTTTAAGACCTGGTGATTGGATCTGGATCTGTTTTTTTCTGTATTTGCTTGCATCCATTTGATGCTGTAACGTTGTTTTTGTTGTTGTTACAGGTATTTCATTTTAAAATGGCTACTACATATAAGCCCAAGAACATTCTCATAACTGGAGCTGCTGGATTTATTGCTTCTCATGTTGCCAACAGACTAATCCGTAGCTATCCAGATTACAAGATCGTTGTCTTGGACAAGCTTGATTACTGTTCAGATCTCAAGAATCTCAACCCTTCGCATTCTTCTCCAAACTTCAAGTTTGTCAAAGGAGATATCGCTAGTGATGACCTCGTTAGCTACCTTCTCATCACTGAAAACATCGATACCATCATGCACTTTGCTGCTCAAACCCATGTTGACAACTCCTTCGGTAACAGCTTTGAGTTTACCAAGAACAATATATACGGTACTCATGTTCTTCTTGAAGCCTGTAAAGTAACAAGACAGATCAGGAGGTTTATCCATGTGAGTACCGATGAAGTCTATGGAGAAACAGATGAGGATGCTGCTGTTGGAAACCATGAAGCTTCTCAGCTTTTACCGACGAATCCATACTCAGCTACTAAGGCTGGTGCTGAGATGCTTGTGATGGCTTATGGTCGATCATATGGATTGCCTGTTATCACTACCCGTGGGAACAATGTTTATGGGCCTAACCAGTTTCCGGAGAAAATGATTCCTAAGTTCATGTTGTTAGCTATGAGTGGTAAGCCGCTTCCGATCCATGGAGATGGATCTAACGTCAGGAGTTACTTGTACTGTGAAGACGTAGCTGAAGCCTTTGAGGTTGTTCTTCACAAAGGAGAAGTTGGTCACGTGTACAACATCGGAACAAAGAGAGAAAGAAGAGTGATTGATGTGGCGAGAGACATCTGCAAACTTCTAGGGAAAGATCCTGAATCAAGCATTCAGTTTGTGGAGAATCGACCTTTTAATGATCAGAGGTACTTCCTTGATGATCAGAAGCTGAAGAATCTGGGTTGGTCGGAGAGAACCGGGTGGGAAGATGGGTTGAAGAAGACAATGGAATGGTACACTCAGAACCCTGAGTGGTGGGGTGATGTCTCTGGAGCTTTGCTTCCTCATCCGAGGATGCTTATGATGCCTGGTGGAAGACTCTCGGATGTTTCGGATGAGAAGAAAGACGCGTCGAGCAACACCGTTCAGACATTCACGGTCGTAACACCTAACAACAAGACTGCTGGTTCTAATGACAAAGCCTCGTTAAAGTTTTTGATCTATGGTAAGACTGGGTGGATCGGTGGTCTTCTAGGGAAACTATGTGAGAAGCAAGGGATTACATATGAGTATGGGAAAGGACGTTTGGAGGACAGAGCTTCTCTTATTGCTGATATTCGTAGCATCAAGCCGACTCATGTGTTTAACGCTGCTGGTTTGACCGGGAGACCTAACGTTGACTGGTGTGAATCTCACAAAGCCGAGACCATTCGTGTCAATGTCGCTGGTACGTTGACTCTTGCAGATGTTTGTAGAGAGAGTGGTCTCTTGATGATGAATTTCGCCACCGGTTGCATCTTTGAGTACGATGCTGCACATCCTGAGGGTTCTGGTCTTGGCTTCAAGGAGGAAGACAAGCCCAACTTCACTGGTTCTTTCTACTCCAAAACCAAAGCCATGGTAATGTTCTTTATTTATAACTCATAACATTCTCTCATTACCAAGAAGTGACTCTGTTTTGTTTCTTCTTCTGGTCACCAGGTCGAGGAGCTTTTGAGAGAGTTTGACAATGTATGTACTTTGAGAGTCCGGATGCCAATCTCATCAGACCTAAACAACCCACGAAACTTCATCACCAAGATATCACGCTACAACAAAGTGGTGAACATCCCGAACAGCATGACCATACTAGATGAGCTACTTCCAATCTCCATCGAGATGGCAAAGAGAAACCTGAGAGGGATATGGAACTTCACCAACCCAGGGGTGGTGAGCCACAACGAGATACTGGAGATGTACAAGAGTTACATCGAGCCTGGATTTAAATGGTCCAACTTCACAGTTGAAGAACAAGCTAAGGTCATTGTTGCTCCTCGAAGCAACAATGAAATGGATGGTGCTAAACTAAGCAAGGAGTTCCCAGAGATGCTACCTATTAAAGAGGCACTGATCAAATACGTTTTTGGACCAAACAAGAGAACCTGAGCCCTCAGTGAACAATACACTATTTGCCACAAGTGCTTACCTATAACTGTTTTTTTTTGGCTTTCTTTTTACAAAAATGTCTTTTTATATTTGCTCGCATCTTACATCCTTGTAAGTAGTTTCACTATATTGATTCTACTAAAATATATGATTTATCATTACTATTTATAGAGACGAGAGTTCTTCAATTTCTCAAATACTAGCTTTCTCCTAAGATTTTACTTACTAAGACAGTAAGCTTATAAAAAACAAAGAGTCACTTACTGGTTGTGACCATTAGTGCTTATATCCACTCAGGTTCAAAACACTTGAATTTGATCCTTCAGCTACAACCTGGGAAGTGATGCAACAAGTGTTGTTTTTTTAAATGAGAATTCGGCCAATAAAAGCACAAACTTTGCAGGAATTACCAAAAAAATATGAACTTTTGAGCTGACCAAAAAAACACAAAACTTTCATTGACTTTAAAATTAACTAACAATGTTTTCGTTGACTTGCCAATTTAGCACGCCGTCAGCAAATTTAACAGAAAAATTAACGTCGGATTCGAACTCGAGTTGGTTGGGGCAAATTGCAAAGTATTTTACCACTGGGCTAGTGGCACTTTCAATGGAGTTACCAACACATTTAATTTTATTTGGTACTGATTGAATATAAAAAATTCTCTAAAAACTTTAAAAGATCTTTAAAATTCCAAAAAATTGAAAAAATAAAAAAAATTCTAAAATTTTCAATTTTTTAAACAATTGCTAAAAATTGAAATTAACTATACACACATAAAAAGATACCCACATATTAAAATGCTTAAAATAAATATTGTACCCATTATGAGTGCGATTTTAATTTTTAGCTGATAATTGTAATTTTAATTTTTTGCATTTTCTTTGAATTTTTAAATTTTTTGGAATTTAAAAAAAATGAAAATTTTGGAAGATTTTTGATTTTTTAAAGAACAAAAATTTTATTTTTAATTTTAATTTCAAAATTAATTTTATTTATACCTCTTGTTTATCCTTGGTCAAGTTTTCTACCTCTTGCTCCATCATCTGACACCTCTTTCCCATCTTCTGATATGCTGTATGTACCTGCTCCATTTTCTCGTTAAAATTTGCTTGCATGCCCTCACATTTCTGACGACACTGCGCAACAACTCTATTCATCTTGTACTGCATCTCTAAGTCTCTTTGCGAGATGTAAAACATTACACTACATTACACTTCGGTATGCACTCTTCATCACTGGATTAAATTAAGGAAAACAGAAGGAGGTTCGTTGAACCTTATACATGTTGTTATCAACTTTTACAAATGCAAAAGACACAGAACAGAAAGAGTTAGAGCAATTGAGTTTAGATTTAAAACAGAGGGAAATTGTTCAACTGAAGAACATAAATTGCAACTGAAAAAACCTACCAAGAGTAAAAAAGGAGTACAATTAGGGAAAGGATACGTATTTGTGGAGAAATTCCAGCCATCACCATCTGATAACAAAGGTAAGTAATGAGGATATGTAAGATATGGAATATCATAAAACTGGAAAGTAAGAAAAGCTATAGCATCTTTGCGTACTCTTAACTCAACAACTTATATTTACCCATTCTTCATTTGGATTGGTATCCACAGGTTTCATTAAACTAAGATAGAAAACAAAGATAAACTGTCAAGTAGGAAACAAGAAAAATAAGGCTAAACTAAAGATAGGAAAGTAGGTTAGGAGGGAGCTATTTCACCTCTTGGAGAGTACTTGATCACAAATGGGACAGGCCCCATCATTACTGAGAATCTTGCTAGCATCTTCAGTACCTTCTCATGATGTTAAGGGTCATCGTATCAAGCTCACAGGTAACAAGGCGGAAGAAGGCAGATAGAGTATAAAAAGATAAGTAGAAGTGTAAATTGGATACATAATAAGTGACCACATGTGGTGGAAATGGCACGGCCTTGCAGTTCCCTCCAGCAGGCGTTGCACCTCATGTCAACCTCTAATATAAGTATATCTCAAGCTGCTACGCACCTGAATTCATATCAAACTAGATGAGGAAATATGCGCCAATTAAAACTTTCATTCTACAGAGTCCTCTCGCTTTAGAGTTCCATTTTTTTTAATCTATCAATCAGCCAAAGTGAAGCGTTTAGACAACTATAGGATTAAGAACTAATTGAAGTCACCAATCAAAAGACACAGATTTTAATTAAATTCATTCTAACTGCTGCAAATTCGATTCATATCAAACTAGATAAAGAATCATGCTCTAACTGGAAACTTTAATCCTCCAAAAACCTCTCTATTTAGAGTTCTATTTTTGAGTATATCCACACCACGAGTCAGAAGCCAAACAGGAAAAGTAAACTCGTTGAGATTATCAAATCAAAGAGTACTAACAACACAGATCTGTCAAGCTTCAGTATAGGATGCAGGTTTAATAGGAATCGCAAACGTACAAAACTTACGATTGCTGTGATAATCGTTACTGATCGATCACGACGAGATAAAGCGATTTTTCAGGACGGTAAACCTAGAAAGTTCTGAAGAGATCTACAAAACACACTGCGAAGTAGAGATTACGGACGCGATTAAGAAGATGTGAACACAGATTAGGGTTTCAACATCACAATGATCAACCTCGAAGATGCATAACGGAGACATTATAAGGTTCACTGATTTGAAAATTGAAACTTACCTGCGATTCCGAGAGAGAGAGGGAGAGCGAGGAAGAACAACGATGGAGGAACGGAATCTGTAGAAGACCACAAAAAGAACAATCAATCAAAGGATCTCGAAACTAAAGAATCGGAGAAGAAGTAGATACGAATTCGAGAGAAGACGCAAGGATCTGTTACCTCTTTCTGTTGGGTCGTGAAACCGAGATTTTAAAATATTTTCTGAAATAATTAGCAGTAGAGACAATGAGTTTAATTAGCCGTTGAGAAGCCTGGCTAAGTTATACTATATGGGCTCATTAAGTTCATTTAAAAGGCCCAACAACGAGTCTTCGTAAGTTTATTGTTTATCCCACATCGGTTATCGAAGAAGCTGGAGCTGAGTTTATATACCGACGGAGTCACGAAGGTGATTGTCCCTTCGGGGACATCCGATAAAATTGGAACGATACAGAGAAGATTAGCATGGCCCCTGCGCAAGGATGACACGCACAAATCGAGAAATGGTCCAAATTTTTTTCGTTCTTTTTTTTCTTTCTGATTTGTTGTTGTTCAATCGAATTTTCGTTTTCTGGAGTTGTTGTAGTTCATGTTTTCGATGAACATCTCTGCAAATCATGAAACTTATGTTCTCATATGAAACACAATGCTTGGGGCTTCGAAATTAGTGAATCTAAAACCCTAATTTTGGGTGTTTTTGTTGATGGTTCATGTAATTTGATTTTGCATAATATACCGGCGAAATTGACGACGCTCATCGTTGCTACACCGGTGATCGGAAACCTAATTCCCAATTTTTCAGTTTGACAACAATTGAAGTTTGTTAACCAGCTTCCCGGTACAAATTAAAGTGAACCGGATATCGATTGGTTATACATCTGCTGGTTTTGGAGAATCGGTTCCTCCTAAACCCTTGACGAGTCTCCATCATCTAGACAAGGTCTCGATGCTTCAACGGAGATGTCTTATTGATTCAAACTATCAATCAGTGAATCTGCTAATTTTCACGTATCTTGTTCGTTTCTCAAGCTTATCCTCTTGAAGCCGTGGCAATTAAATCATTTCTCCAAATTCTTTAATTAAAGTTTTTTATTTTTTGTGCAACAATTAAAGTTATTCTCCAAATTCTTTAATTAAAGTTATCTCAAAAGGACTAAACCAGATAGTTGAAACTTAACCAATGAATGGAATTAGAAACCTTGAATGCTTACTTAACCAACCAACTTGGCCCAAAAAGCTTTATAAAGCCCAATAGATTGAAGAATCGGGTGAGCTTTCTAATGAAGAAGACGCGCATGTGGTAAATGATTAGTAGAGTAGTCACGAGACATGAAACGACAAACAAAGTCAGTCACGGACTCTTCGTCTTCTACCTTCACACTTTCTTCCTTTATAATGTTTAGTTTATATTCTTCTCACTTTCCGAGCTTTTCCAGTGGACTTTTCTTTTACAAAAACAATGGCGGCTCCGATCATACTTTCCTGTTTCCTTTTCTTATTCTTCTTCTCTGTCTCCGTCTCTGCTCTTAACGTCGGTGTTCAGCTCACACATCCCACCGTTTCTCTGGTTAGATATTTTTTTTCTCTCTGTTTTTTTTTTTTTCGTTTTGATATGAATCAAAAGATTGTTACGGATCATGAATACAGAGATAAAACTAGTTAATAATGGAGCCCTTTAGGAACACACATAGATCTGTTACAAAAAAAAATTCTTAATACAAACTAGAAATTGGTATTTGGTATCTCCTTTGGTTTACATCCGGTTTAATACTGATCATTGATATTTGAATTGTTTTGGGCAGAGCAAAGAATGTAGCCGGAAATGTGAATCAGAGTTCTGTTCAGGTGAACAACCTCTAAACTAAATAAATAATACTACTAAAATTCACACACGTGACATTTTCTTTATTATGGAAAATAATAATATAATGCTTAATAATCTGGACAGTGCCTCCACTTTTGAGGTATGGAAAGTACTGTGGACTATTGTACAGTGGATGTCCTGGAGAGAGACCCTGTGATGGTCTTGACTCATGTTGCATGAAGCATGATGCTTGTGTCCAATCCAAGAATAGTAATTAACCACATACATACACTCAATTTTTCTCTATTATTCCAACTTTTAATTTACAATTTTAGCTAACCATAAGTTGATATTGATGTAGATGATTATCTAAGCCAAGAGTGTAGTCAGAAGTTCATAAACTGCATGAACAATTTCAGCAATACGAAGCAACCAACGTTTAATGGTAACACATGCGATCCCGATGAAGTCATTGATGTCATCTCTATTGTCATGGACGCCGCTCTTATCGCCGGCAGAGTCTTCCGGAAACCCTAAATATGTTTTTTTTTCTTCTATAGTTTGAGTTAATTGTTTCTCTTGTTTTCTACTCTCACACATTTGTCTTTGTTTTATCTAATGTCTTCATTTTATATATATATATCTGTTTTACGGGAAAACACACTAATACGAAGCGTACCTTTAAGATTCTTAAGGGACTGAGGCCGTTTCAGAAAACTAGTGACAGTGTAGATGTACATGTACGTGATGATGAGAAATATGGTCACGAGGAATAAATGGCCGTTTTGGTCGATAGAGATATAGAGTTTAGACAGATCGTTACTCGCTCGTTATCAATCGTGTAACTGGTTTACGTATTAAAAGGGTGTTCTTACATGGAAATGATCTACACAATCTACAATTTACACACCAAGTGAGTTGTATTCTGGTGATAGGGCTTGTCACTTCCGGTTCGGTTGTTTTTGATAAAATTCAGATTGATTTCAGTTTGGTACTTTTAGTTTTCGGTTGGGATAGTGAAGTTGAAGCACACTAAGCTTAATGACAAGTCATGCTTCTCTAAGCATGAATTATTGTGGTGACTTAGTAAATGAATCTTTCTAACAAACATACTGAGTTTTTTTCTTATATCAAAGTTTGCTTTACCTATTTTCCTTTTTTATTTTTTTAAAGAAAAGTAGCATCTTCTTGATACTTTTAGTCAAAGCTTGTATCATCATATCTTTTTTGTTTTTTTTTTGTTGGTGTATAAGTAAACTTGCAAATGAAGTAACTCCTCCCAAAATAGGTGTATGGCATGCCATCATATCTACACCTAACAATAAGCAAACAAAGAAAGGAAAATGGATTTTTTTAATGAAGTGAATTTAGTTTCTTTTTTATAGTCTTCTGATTTTTAGTAATTGTTTTATTATCAATACTACTATTTAGGTGTTGCAAACACTTTTGGCTGTTCGGGCTCTTGTGTGACCTCCCACCTACTGAAGATTTCGAAACTTGGTTTGACTCACCAACAACAGTTGGAGGTTCTTCCTGGTACATATTCAATTAAACCGGATACCGGTTTGGGTTATATGTCTTGGATCTATGCCCGTCTATAATTAAATTGAAGCGAGATCGGTTCTAATCTCTCTCGGGTCTAGATTCCTTCGTCATAATTCTTCACAATCCATAATTTTCGAACGGCTCTTCTTGATCGGCTCTAATCGCTCGACGTAGGTACCTCCATTGATTCTTCATTTATCACCTTGCTTTTCTTTATGTCTTTGTGTGATGATGAATCGAAGACTCTTACAAGAAACTGTACTGATCCAGTCAAAATCAACTCAAGAAATCGTAGACATGACAATTGCAAATGATAAGGATTCAATAGTATGCAATCTATTTTTTTAGTTTTTATTTTTTATGTAATACACATCGAATTTCTCTATTCGCGAACCAAACACTGCCTTTTATTTCAGGAATACAATACAAATAGGTGAAATACATTGATGGTGAGATGGAACAAGGGTTGAATCTGTACCCTCACAACATTGATGTGTCAATTCCATTCGTGAGTACATTAGAAAGTCATTAAATGTAAAATGAGAAATCTTGTATATTTTTTTTTAATTAGTAAAATGTAAATCTACTAATAAAATCTTTAATTGGATGTAGTAGAGGATATATATACAATAAATCATAAAGAAGTCTCTCGGATCCAGTTGCATCTTCATTCCAGTCACTAATTTTTGGGCGGCTCTTATTGAAGCGAGATCGGCTCTAATTTCTCTCAGATCTAGATTCATTCGTCATATTTCTTCAAAGTCTATATAATTTATGAACGGCTCTTCTTGATCAGCTTTGATAGAGTAGGCACATCCATGGATTCTACTTTTATCTCCATGTTTTTTTTTCTTTTTTGATGATGTATCGAAAAAGTCTATATATTCATTCGTCAGATCTAGATTCTAATTTCTAATTTCTCTCAGATCTAGATTCATTCGTCATATTTCTTCAAAGTCTATATAATTTATGAACAGCTCTTCTTGATCAGCTTTGATAGTTCGAAGTAGGTACATCCATGGTTTTTTTTTTCTTTTTTGATGATGTATGGAAAACTCTTACAAGAAACTGTACTTATCTAGTCAAAATCAAGTCAAGGAATTGTAGACATAGCAATTGCAGTACCAATCAATTTCTTATAGTTTTTATTTATTATGTAATGCACATCTAATATCTCTATCAGTGAACCAAACACTGTCTTTTCTTTCACAAATACCATACAAATAGGATGAAATACATTGAGGATGAGATGGAACAAGAAATGTGTCGATATCCATTAGTGAGTACATTAGAAAGTACGGTAATCTACATAATGATGAGGTTGTCAAAGATGTTGATGTATTTCTGGAAATTGTCTTAAATAAAACTTTGCTAGGGAAGATAATGAGCAAGAAACTTTTCTAGACAATTGTATTTCTGGAAATTGTCTTAAATTGATCAAATATTTGAAGCTAATTGTGATTTTGTAGAAGAAGCTGCTCTTAGTCTCTATGATTCAATTGCTCAAAGGATTTTGTAGAAAAAAATCGTTCTCAATCTCTATGATTCAATTGCTCAAAATATTCTCGACGAATATCCAAAAATTAGTTACTGTTGGGAATTTCTGACGGAGTCTGATGGTTATCAATGTAGTCTTAAAAATATAATAATTTAATAGTTAATGGTCTCAAAATATTATCAAGTCATAAGATGAGTGTAAAAAAATTGGAGTAAAAACTCAATTTTCTTAAAAAAATAACATCACCTAAATCTTCTTCAATGGGAAGTTTGATATGGTAAATCTCGTTTTCTTTAGAAAGGGATGCATTCACTTTTGTCCAGCTTTGTGGTTATTAGAGCTGATACTCCTCTTGCAAGCGCTGCTCAGCCTTCTTTCTCCATCCAGCTTAACAATGCTTTCGCCTCATGTTACTAAAGTTGTATGTAGTAAAACCTACGTTGCACGGAAGCTTCATCGGAGGTCCGCTTCCCGCTTCGGAACCGGAATCGGAATCGGAACCTTGTGGAAGCTTGCGGAATCTCGCTTCCAAAACGTTTCTAAAATATTTTCTTTAAAAACCTGTTGGAAGCTTACGATTCCGTTTTGGAATCACGCTTCTGTTTTAAAAAAAATACAATGTATATCAATAAAATATAAAACCATAGTTTTAATCTATATAAAATGAAAAAAATAATAGTAATGAATATTGAGTTATAAATATACAAATATCAAAAATAATACTATAAATTATCTTTATACATTGAGATTTTTTATTAAAGATATAGCACATATTGAAACATATTGTGTCAATTATTTATGAAGTATTAAAAATAATTAATATAATATTTTTTGTAAACTTAATTTATGTGTATTTTACAGTTTTAATTCAAAATCATTTCAAAATTATTATAAATGAATAAATGTTTTATTTCAAATTTAAATCATATAATTTTTAGTCCAAATTTTTTTTAAAAAATTTACATATATATATATATATTTATATATGGATATACGCTTCCAACACGTACCCGCTTCCTAATATTTTAAAAAATCTCGCTTTTGCGCTTCATTACGCTTCCGCTTCCACGTACCCGCTTCCGTTTCCATGTAACATAGAGTAAAACTACAAATCAAATTCTCTAATCCAAAAGAAATACATAATGGCATTAACAAAACTGAAAGAAGGTCTCTAATGGCAACTAAAATCAAACTCTGTAATCAAAAAGAGAATTACACAATAGCATTAATAAAACTGAAAATTTTTGAAATCTTGATTAAACAACAACAAAATAATCTATACAGTTCTTTGTTTCATCCAACAGTTTCCATGACAAATATAATTAACGTTCTCCTTGTTCCAAGCTAGCTTCTTGGCTCTTGAGTTCTTTACTCAACCTTCACCTCGGTAAGCTCATCTAAAAGTTTCCTTGACGATGATGACGAACGTTCTTCTTCTTCCTCTTGTTTCACGTTACCATCTTTGCCAGGCGCAGAGAAAGAAGAGTCAACCCAAGGACCATCCATCGACGACGAGCTTTTCTGTTCTCTATCCCTTTCAAAGGTCGAAGCCTGTGACTCGCTGTCCTGTGATAAAAGCTCAAACGCCCTAAACCTCATCGCAGCTGCACCAGTTGGATCAGCTTCACGTTTCACCAACGGTGGTTCCACTTTGATTTTTCCTTCCAACATACTCACAACAGATGACATTGGTGGTCTCAGCGTTGGAGATGGGTTCGTGCAGAGCAGAGCAATGTTCAACATCCTCTTCGCTTCTTTCTTGGAGAAGTTTGTGCCGAGATCCATGTCCACAAGCTCTAGGAGATTCCCTTGCTCTTGCAAGACGTAAGCCCAATCAAGAAGGTACACAAACTCTTCCTTTGGTCTGTAGTTTGTGTTGCTCTTCCCGCTTACAATCTCTAAACAGACAACTCCGAAGCTGTAGACGTCAGCTTTGTCTGTTAAGTAGCCTCTCATTGCATACTCTGGAGCCATGTAGCCTCTGCGTCAACCAAAACAACAAAAGTTGGTGCATGCTAAATAAGACAAAAAAAGTATAAGACTTGCCATGAGTTTAAGAACACTCACATTGTTCCTGCGATCCTTGTGCTGATATGTGTGTTCTCTTCTTCGTCGAGTTTAGCAAGACCAAAGTCAGAGATCTTAGCGTTTAGAGACTGATCAAGAAGCACATTCGTCGCTTTTATGTCTCTGTGGACAATCTTCAGCCTTGACTCCTCGTGTAGATAAGCTAGCCCTTTAGCAATCCCTATGCATATCTTGTTCCTTGTTGCCCAATCCAAGTGAAGTCTCTGTTTCTCTGAACCTGTTTTAAGAAAAGAGACTTTAGCATAAATTTTTTCCAAGAACTTTTGATTCTACAGATGAATGGAAAACTAACCAAAGAGTGCACGAGCGAGACTGTTGTTCTCTAAGTACTCATACACAAGCAAAAGCTCTTTCCCTTCAATGCAACAACCATAAAGCTTCACAAGGTTAGGGTGTTGCAAGGCTGAGATCATCCCAATCTCAGTCACAAACTCTCTGTTCCCTTGCTTTGATTTTGATGAAAGCTGCTTCACTGCTATGGTTGTTCCATCACCAAGTACACCCTAATAACCAAAAAAAACACATCAGTAATTAATACTATAATCTCACAGAAATTATCTAAAGCAATTCATCACCTTATAAACCGGTCCAAATCCTCCTTCACCAATCTTGTTTTCTGGATCAAAGTTATTAGTAGCACGTTTGATTTGTTTCAGTGTGAATGATCCTGTCTGCAAATCAAGACCCCTAAGCTCTTCTGATAAAACAAAACAAAAGAAAGTGAGATATTGAAAATAACTTAGAGAAGTTCTTGAATAATAGAATGATGTTATCTTGTTACCATTGTCATCCTCTTCTTTTCGACCCAAGTAACCTGTAAGCCTAAGGATTAATAGAACAAGAAAGGCGAAAACCGCACATGCTGCAACTACAATGCCGGCAACAGCTCCATTTGACAATGGCTTTCCGTCATCAACCTTGTAATCTACAACAGCAGAGAGAAAGAACATTAATACAGCTGCTATGAAACTAATATTACATGCTGCGGTTTCGGGCTTGGGCAATTACGGGCTTGGAATTAGGCCCCGAACCTCCTGGTATTAAAAAAAAAGTGATTTATAAAGATTGAAGAAACTCACTTGGTGTAATGGTTATAGCGGATATGAGAGGACCGTAAACACCGCGTTGTGGTAACACGTTTGTGCCTTTCCCTGACCATAGCAAATGAACCTCCAACGTACTTCCATTCACTTGAACCCTATCAATCTGTAGTGTGAATGGCTTACCAACTCCACCTGCTCTCTCTGCTATGTTAAAGTCCTTCACCAACAAGTTCCCCTGCAGCAACAACAGATCATTCTCTTGTTAGAACAAAGAGATAGAGAACAAAGAGATAGAGACTTTGAGACTTTTTTTCGTTCTGCTAAATGAAACTCACTTGAACATAAATGTCGAAGACCCGTCTCCCTATGCTACTGTAAGTCTGGTCATTAGAGAACATTATCTCTGCAAAATGGAGCTGCAGTTTGTAACTCTCACTTCTCAAGCATCGTCCATAGTACTTGAGTGATTGTGGAGCGAGACGTGCTCTTTTGTAATACTGTGGAACAGATTCGTTTAACAAGTTGAATCTTTCGTCTGTTGCTAAATAGGGAACTCCGTCATCGCCTATCCAAGTTCCAGAACTGCTGTATCCCCATCTATCACTAACAGGCATGAATATTGATGCTCCTTTATTGTTCAAATCTTCCTCATACGTGTCTTTTCCAACCTCCACTGCTTCTCCTCCACAGTTGATGAATAGAGAGGAATCTGAAACGTACATATGTGAGTTAACACTCTGAATGATTGAATCTTTAAGGTGTAGATGTTTATTAAGTATATATATATATACACTCACGTTTGGCTTCTGTGGGACATGGAAGATCCCTTCTCAAACACCATTGAACACTACACAAGCAGACATTGTTTGTTTTGTTTCAGCGGTTTTGCGATTTAATGAAACCGAAAAAAGAAGGGAAAAAGAAAGGAGACTAACGAGTTAGCTGTTTCTGACCGGTAGCTGGAGACCAAGTTACTGAAAGTTTATTACCAATAAAGCTGATTAGATATCAAACATTAAAAAGTAAAGTAGACAATAAACATAACAGAATTTTCAATGTGAAACAAGAACAATAGTGCTTACATATCAGGCATACTACAGCTAAGAGAAGGTGCCTGAGTGAAGTTGTTGTAAGACAAGTCCCTGAAACAAATCATTAAAGGACATGTATAAGCAGATAATTATACAGAGCCACAGGGTAAGTTTTTTTTTTTTTGCTTACACCGAGTCTTTACTGTCTATGATGAACTGAGGAAGTTGACCTGATAGTGAGTTATTACTCAGAAACCTAAAGCACCAAAAAGAAGATTCAGTTTTTTTTTTCAATCATCATCATCATCTAGTATTTTAATAATTTCAAAAACTTACATAAAGTTATAATCCAGATCCCTAAATGTATCTGGAATTGGACCAGTTAACAAGTTTGAGCTTAAATCTCTGCAGCACACATAATTTTAATGTGAGATCTTGATCAAAATTATTAGCCCTTTAGCCAAATAGATTTAGCAAGAGGGAGAGAGAGAGAGTATTAAACTTACAGTGTCTTTAGCTCAATCATGGAACCAATGTAATCCGGGATACGTCCCCTTATCAAACAGTTTCTCAGTACACTGATGAAGCATGCAAAAAAAGATTGTTAAACATATTTGTTTAATGAAAACATAACTATAGTCAACCTTATTAAACTTACAGTCGTTTTATATTGATCAAATTTCGCAGGTCTGGAAAATCAAAGGCTGGTCCATTCAAATCGGTTATCCTCCTGATAATGAAAGACAGCTTTCTTTAAGCTAAAAAATATTTGGATGACGTGCATGGCAAGAAAAACTTTTTTTGCTTGCTTACAGTTCAGTCAAGTTCCGCAAGTTTGAGATTGAAGCTGGAATTGGACCTGACATTGATGTGCCTTGAAGATCTCTGCAGTATATCATAATAATTTAGCAACCACAAAATGTTCTTGAGAAGAAGTAATCTGAGAGACAATGCTTTTACTCACAGCCTATCAAGCTGAGTCCAGTTTCCAATAAACTCAGGTATCTTCCCAGATAAAGAGTTCCCATCGATCCGACTACAAGAAAGCTGTTCTTAAGAATCATTCTAAAGATTACACATTGTTGAAATCCTCGGTGAATATCTACTTACAAGTTTGTCAAGTTCTTGAGATTGATTAAGGGCTGAGGGAGTTGACCAGTGAAATTGTTTGCAGAGAGAAGCCTGTGACATAAATCAATCAAATCACTTAAAGTAAAAATTGTAATAACAATACAGAAAGTAAATAAAAAAGGTATATATGATAAAGGATTTTACAAGCTTTTTAAACTTGTTAAGCTCCCTAAGCTTGAAGGAATTGGTCCCGAGAGTAAATTAGATTCTAGATTCCTGCAAATGTTTTGTTCCCTCGTTAGCATCTCTTCAGTTTTGGTTTCAAGAAAACGAATTAAGATATGTAATATTACAAATTAGTAAGTGTAGTAACGTCTCCAAGTTGAGGAGGAATTGGTCCAGAGAGACGGTTTCCGGTTACAGACCTGTTTATTTAACAAAACAAGAATCAGCACAACTATATCATCACAAGAGCACAAAACAGAACACAAGTTGAGAGCATAGTTACAGGATTTCAAGTGGGGTTCGAGACAAGGTCATAGGTATTGTTCCATTGAGATAGTTCCGAGAAAGATCTCTGTAAGAAAAAAAGCACAAACAAAGATTGCTTGAGTTCCAAGTTTCAGAAACCCTAGAAACAGAGATCGTTATATGAGTAAAATGGTAAACGTACATCTCTAGCAGACGTGTGAGGTTCCCGAACTCAGGGGGGAAAATCCCAGGCAAACTTAAACTTTTAAGAAATCTAAAATCAAGAAAGAAAAAGCCCTAAGTTAGTTTCTTGTTTCACAAGTTAAAGAGTAGAAACATTGAAGAAGAGAAAGTGTTCGTTTGTTTACTAACATTCGAGTGACATGACAAGTGGAGTTTACAGTACAGTCGCAGATGATGGTACGGTTTCCTTCGCCGGAAGTGAAATTCGAATTTCTGTCCGAACAAGAAGTCCTTTCGATGTTCACTGGTCGGTGTTGAAGCTTTGCGAAGATCGTCCGCAATGTTTGAACTGTAAAAACAAAGTCAAACATTTGACAGTTGAGATTTAAAGTCAGATTTTGATAAACACAAATGAGGAAAGGTCAACTAATGAACAAGGTAATGGACTAATGGGAGATAATTGAATATCTCAACGTCTCTCTCATTGACCCAACTTGCACTGAAATACACATCTTTGAAAAATATATATGTTATATCCAAATCGGTACATTAAATATAATTTATTGACTCTGAGTTTTTATTGGAATAAATTAAGCATATCAATTGAGAAACTACAGGATAGATAATTGTATGAATCATATAAATGTATGTTTTAGTTGACGGAGCTTGATCGATCTTTATATATGTGACAAGCTCGACCATAAAATGGTTTAGTCTAAATCTGTAGTTCATAAACGAAATTAAAATGTGTGCAAAAAAAGGAAATGGAAATATCGTAGGTTCTCTGCCGATAAATAATACTATTAATATATTCACCGAATATTTCTTTATTCCAGCTTGTGGATCAAACACTAGTGACGACGATTCCATTATTGAGGTGGGTCCACCAAATTAAATAAATAATTCCAATACTTTCCACTCATTTGTCAAATTTAACTATATATATAATCTTTCCGTTTTATAATGTCAGTTTTAAATTTTTTATTCAAGCTAAAAAATATTTAATTTTATAAAAATATTAAATAAAAATATCACAATTTAACCGTTGTACTCTATTTCAACCAATAAAAATTAAAAATAAGTTAAAAAATTTTATATTAAAATTTCAAAATAATATTTATTTTATTACGAAATTTTGCATTATAAAAATTAATATAAAATGGAGAGGACATATCCTAAAAAACAGTTGCAGTTCTTTGTTTTTATTTCAGTTTTAAGGTTTTTAAAGTTATTTTTGTCAAAAAATAATCTTTATTTTTGATAATAAAATTTTTACAGATAGTTTTAAACAAACAAAAAGAGAAAAGAAAGTATAGTTTTTTTTTGTTGAGAAAAGCAAGAGAGGATAGTTATTTTTTTTTTGAACTTTAGGATAGTTTCGTCCTAGTTTAAGAAAGATAATTTTTTTCAATAAATTATTTGCTTTGACAGGGAACCGACGAATAATTGTTTCTTCCAATTTCAAGTTACTCGAAATTTAAAACATGAACTGAAAAGAAAGAACAGATGCGCACCTTCATCATCGGGTAAGAGTTGAGCATTTGATCCGAAAATTCCAAATAAGATGGCGATGAAGAGAAGAACATTCATAACTTTCTCGGCCGACAAGATGAAACAACTCATCTCTCTTTTTTTCTTGGGAGAAAAACAAACAAACATACTCTCAGTTCTCAAATATAGACTTAGACGATTAAGAGAGAGAGAGAGATCGAGGAGATGGAAGATGGATATGAAGAAAGAAAGAAACAGCTGGGAAAAGCTTTGTGTTCACTTACATATATATAAAAAAATAGTATTTACATATACACTAAAATCTCATAAAATGTACTTATGTTTTATATTCTAGCCGCCAGAAGTGATTTTTTTTATGTGGGGTTTCGTGAGTCATGACTGCTTTTTGATTATTATTTATATTTTAAATAATGGCCTAAAATTTCGGTGAATTTATATTACTACTAATAATAACAGTTCATTTTCTCACAATTTCCATTTCTTTTCTTCTTTTATTTTCTTACATTTTTTTTGCAGTTGTATGAGTATTATAATTTCTCGAATTGAACTTCATAATGTTTTGTAAATAATAATAAAAAACACTGGTCTGATAGTTTGTAAAAATAATACCTTTATAGTCATGCTTATGATTTAATAATGGTAGCTTGTAAGTAAGTATAAACATAATAGAAAATCACTTATCTTGATCTATTCGTATATATAATCCATAATTACTAAATAATAATAATAATTGATAAGAACACTACCAAATTATATATTGCTAATATATAGGAGAACTGCACATGTGTAAGATAAGTCTCTCGTTCCGACAACTACACGGATCCACGTTTGGCTACCATTGTTTTTGACAGACATTAATAACTAATTAGTCCAGTCAAATACTATATTTTCGTAATAAAACAAGACCGTATCCAGCCATGCAAAAAAGTTAATTGATTCGACTTTTTACGTAAAGATTTAAACAATGGCTATAGAAAAAAGAAAAACCAAATGGTTTTTCTTAGTGGGAAAGAGGTTTGAATTGGAATTTCAGTTTTATATTCGATTTTCTTTGGTCATCCATAGACTTCTTAAGTGGTAAGAAAATCAGATTTTTATGGACATTTTGATAATTAGTCCTTGGTTCTAAATTTTTTTTAGAATCACCAAAGTTATTAAAAAATATATATATTAAAAGATTTTCTCAAAAAAAAAAAGAATATTAAAAGACTTTTTGCTTTTCTTGACTGCTTTTTAGTTTTACTTTGAACATATTAGCTTCTGTATTTTAAGAACATATTAGCTTTTTTAACTTTTGAATTTCCTATTTCATGGATCGAGTCTACAACGAAAGGCTGTGATTTAGTCTATAAGCAGCCCTACTTTGCCTAATCTTGAATGCTCACATTAATTAATACGGGTATTTTTATCGGCATCATGAGTGGTGTACACTATAAAGAAGATTTTGCCTACAAGAAAAGTCTAACCGGTAACCATTACATAAACATTAGAAACATATATGAAAACGGAAAGGAATAAAATTACAGAAATGATGAAGAATAATGATTCCTCGTTGTATTTGGTATGATTGGTGACCAAAGAACGACGAAGAATAATGTATTCCCTAATGTTCCTAAAAAAATCACTATTCATAAAATATAAATTTTCCTTCTTATTTCATACAATTCCTTTTTTGTAGAGAAATAAAAAACAAAGTTATTCTTTGTTAAATATGGGATGGAACAACCATTCATTTTCATTTCTGTAATTTTATTCCTTTTCGTTTATTTCCTATTTGTTCCTCTTGTTTACAAAATGGTCAACAGTTAGTGAGGTTCTATATTTCTCTACAACAAAAAGAACGAGAAGAAATGAAAAGGAAAAAGTATTATTTATGAATGGTAAATATTTTCAGAAATGTTAAGGAATACATTGTTCCTCTTCATTCCTTGGTCACCATTCATACCGAAGTTTAATTAGCTATATACAGTACATATGTTGGCTAACATAACATAAAAAGCAGTCTCTAAATTTTTTTTATCTCCATCCTCTCTCTAAAACATCTCTTCTGATCATTCTGATCGGTCTCTCCGCCGTCGACGTACGCATTGTCATTGTCAGTGTAAGAGGGCTCCGTCCTCGTCGTCTTATCTTTATCGACGGATTATTAAGTGGTTATGGTTGCATGTAGTCACTGAAACTCTCTCCTTTTCGGTCATGCGTGGTCTGTAGACCGAGAGGCTATGATGATTCCAGCCGATGTCCATAGAAGTGGGTGTCAGATCCGGCTTCTCCTCTTCGAGATCTCACTCGAGGACGGCGAGATTGCAAAGGACACTCCTCATATCTAGATTTTCCGGTTCTAGCAAAGTCACGCTTCGTGGTCTCGGTTCTATCGGCCATGGTGAGTTGCACTCGTGTCAATATTGGCCGGTGGAGGTGGTTTATCCTTACAATCTCCACAGCTCTGGCAATCACCAGGGCCGGCTGAAGACTAGGGGCAAGCTGTGCACCGGCCCAGGGTCCCATTGCTGGAGGGGGGCCATTATTTTTCTTAATGTACTAGTATAGTTTTTTTTTGTAAACTATAAATCTAAAGTTTTTGTAAAACGAAATTAATAAATACGAAATTTATAAATCTAAATTTATGGAAACAAAATCTTATTTATGTTAATCTGTATAATTTTTTTACCAAATTATAATTAACTAATAAAATATTATAATTAATAGTTACCGTAATGTGAGCTTACCGTAATATCTATATTATTAAAACTGAAGTACCTTTTGGTACTGTTTGGAAACTTAAATAGTAGATTAAATGAAAGTTGTTTGGAAACAAGGATAGCAGATTAATTTTTTTTAATTTACATATTTAGTCACTGTATTTCTTTCTTATTTACAGATTCTGTCGTTTGGATATTTGGATAGCAAATTAAATGAGAATTGTTTGGAAACAAAGATAGCAGATTAAATATTTTTTTTTATTTACACATTTAGCCATTGCATTTCTTTTTTATTTACAAATCTGTCACTTCACTTAAAATCAAAATTTTAATTAATTAATTACAATGAATTGTTATTTATTTTTGTTGAAAAAAAACACAAACTGTAATATATAGTATATATTAATCTGCTACAATACAATTTTTAAGAAAACCAAATATCATAAAATTAATAATAATTCATAAAAACCTACTGTAAAAAATTAAATCATTTTTAAATAAATAAACAAAAAAATCAATAGGTTAATATATGAATATTACAATTACATCAAATTGCATCAAGTTATAAAATTATAAATATAATATTACGTACAGATAAAAAATTATTATCAAACATTTATATTATAATATAATAGATTCTACTCTAAAAATATTTTACAAAACATAAAAATATAAATTGACATTTTATAAAATTAATGGTTTATAAATTTATATTGAACGCAAGTTAAATCCAACACTCGTGCGGGGTGCGGGTCAAGATCTAGTTATAATTATGGCGTCTTCTTCTCTTCTGTTAAAACTGTTCATATTTCCCCTGCATATTTCAGTGACGATCAGGCCTGGTAAGTGGTGACGATACAACTTTAAAAGATTTCAAGATCGTTGGTTCTTCCTGTTTTCTTCAAGGATTGCATCGTTGATTGTTTTCTGTAAGTGATCTTTCTTATTTTGTTTACTGTCTTGTTTTTGTTCTTTCTACACAAGCATAAATTACCAATTAATGCAAGAGAAGACAATCCTGGAGAATACATGCGCATAAACACAGATCATTGATTTTGTTTTGGTACTGAGCAAAATATTTTTTTTCTTTTCTAAAACCTCCGAGTATCGTTTTTGTTTTCTTGTTTCAGGTATCCATTTCAGTTTCAGCTTCATCCAATATTCATCAATTCAGTTTTTGCTTCTAAAATCCAGGTGTAATTTTCCTTTTACTTAACTTTTTTGCTTGCATCATGACTGGAACTAATTCTGGATGTCAAAAGTGGAAGAGAAAAAGACTTCGTGAATTGTTTATTGAATCACAAAGAGGTTCTTTAGATAAATTTTTGATAAAAAGAAATGCTGATAAAAATTTGAAATCTGATTGTGTGGATAATATTCCTGAATCAAATGATCATTTTGGTGATGGGATTAGTCATTTGAGTGAGCATGATAATGTGATTAATGCATCTAATGTTGAAAGTCAGAATTTTTTTGAAGAACCAAGTTCTTGTCTTGATGTTTATGATCCTAGGTCCTGGGAAAATCTTGACAACAAAAAGAGATGTGCTAATTGAAAAAGAGCCTAAAAGAGAAATGAATCTTGTGTTTCCTTTAGATAAGTATTCTAGACATTTCTCATATAATTATTATTCTCGAAAGTTGAGTAATGGAGAAACTAGTGATAGAAATTGGTTGGTTTACTCAAAACATGTGGACAAAGTCTATTGCTTTTGTTGCAAATTGTTTAAATCCATTGGCTGCTCAAATATGTTAGCAAATGATGGATTTAAAGATTGGAAACATCTTAGTGAGAGGCTTAAAGATCATGACAGAAGTATAGAACACGTGACTAATATGAAAACTTGGAATGAACTAAAAGTTAGATTAGAAAGAGATCCAACAATTGATAAATAACTCCAAAAATAAATTGCTAAAGAAAAAGAACGTTGGAGGCTGGGCTTAACTAGAATAATTGATATTGTGAAATTTCTTTCTAAAAGGTGCTTAGCTTTTAGAGGAAAAAATGAGAAACTTTACCAAGAAAGCAATGGTAATTTCTTAGGAGCTATTGAAATGATTGCAGAATTTGATTTGATAATCCAAGATCATATTAGGCGCATTCAAAATCATGAAATCCATCATCATTATTTTGGCCATAATATTCAAAATGAGTTTATTTCTCTTTTGGCTCATAATGTTCAGCTTTCCATTATTGCAAATATCAAAGAGGCAAAATACTTTTCAGTGATTCTTGATTGTACACCAGATGTGAGCCACCAAGAGCAAATGACTCTAATAATAAGATGTGTGAACATGTCTGATAAAAAAATTAGAGTAGAAGAGTATTTTTTTAGAGTTTCTAAAGGTAGATGACACATCTGGTCTAGGGCTCTTTGAAAAATTATTAGCTGTTCTAAAGTCTCTTACTTTTGATGTTGATAATGTGAGGGTCAAAGTTATGACAATGGTTCTAATATAAAAGGAAAACATCAAGGTGTTCAAAGACGATTGCTTGATATAAACTCAAAAGCTTTGTATATGCCATGTGCTTGTCATAGTCTTAATCTTGTGGTTAGTGATATGGCTCATTCATGTTTGAAAGATATTTCTTTCTTTGGAGTTGTGCAACGCATATATTGCTTGACCATGTTTCTTTTTTTACAGTGAAATCATTATCCAATACTCGTTGGGAAAGCCGAATTAATAGTGTGAAAGCTATCAGATTTTAAGCTTTGCAAGTAAGGTCAGCTTTATTAGAATTGTATGAATCATGTGAAGATGCTATGACAAAAAGTGATGCTGAAAGTTTAATTATGGCATTTGATAATTTTGAATTTTTACCTGGCATGGTCATTTGGTATGAAATTTTGTTTGCTATTAACTCGGCCAGTAAGAACTTACAGTCTAAATCTATGTGCATTGACAATGCTTTAAAACAACTTGAAGGTGTTCTGCTGTTTTTTTAGAAATATAGAAATGAAGGGTTTAATTCTAGCTTGAAACTAGCTCAAAATATTGCTCATGAGATGGATGTTGATCCTGTTTTTCCAAATACGCGTCGTGTCTTTAGGAAAAAGCAGTTTGATGAAACTGATTCAGGTGAACAAGTACAATTATCAGGTGAGGATGCTTTTAGAGTTGGCTATTTTTTTTGTTGTTGTGGACATGGCTATAACTTCGGTGAAGAACAGGTTTGATCAAATGATGAATTTTAAAAGTGTTTTTGGGTTTTTATTCGATTCGTTGAGATTAAAAGTGTTAGACGAAAGTGAACTTCGAACTCATTGCACAATCTTTTACAATACTTTTTCTAATGGCGATTCTTCTGATGTTGATTTGAATGATCTTTTTTCTGAATTGAGAATACTGCAAACGACTATACCCGGTGTATCTATAGAACCTAGTGAAGTTCTAGAGTTTGTTGAAAGTGTAGGCTGTTATCCACATGTTTCAATTGCTTATCGAATTCTTTTGACTACACCTGTGACTGTAGCCTCAGCAGAGAGGAGCTTTTCAAAATTAAAGTTATTGAAAAATGATTTAAGATCTTCAATGTCTCAAGGATTGAATGGTTTAGCTATTTTATGTATTGAAAAGAATATCTTAGAAATCATTGATTTTGAAACTGTCATACATGATTTTGCATCGAGTAAAACTCGAAAAAACCGTTTCTTATGATTGCATTTCTTTTTAGGATGACTACTGTTTTTTTTCTTTTTCTTTCAGATTTGCGGGAAGATGTTATATTTTTGTTTGGTTCTTGTTTACTTCGGTTTACTAACTTTTATTTTTGGTCCAATTTTATTATTGTAATCTCTTAACCAATGCTCAGTTTGGGGTGAATATTAATATTAATTATATATATTAATATTAATATTAATATTAATTATATATATATATATATATATATATATTCTTACAAAAACTTTAGCCATAGTACTTAAATACACTTTTACATTTCACAAACAATGTACATTTTTAATTACACTCCTAGGTGGTTTCCTTCGCAATGCATAATAATAAATTCTTTACAAAAATTTATGAAATGAAAACTTAAATTTATTAATTAAAATTTTAATTTAAATATATAAAGTTTATAAATATTTTTTTGTTATTTAGGTTTTTTTTGTTTGATTTCAAAACAAATCGTGTATTATATCGTTTAAATTCAAATAAATTCAGTAATTGTCTACTTCACTTTATTATGTTGATTTATGAATATACGAATTTTTTTGAATATTTAACTTAGTTAAAATTATCATAGTTTTATATTTGCTAAGATACACTCACATTTATTTTTTTATATTAAGTTGATGTGAAATTTTATATGGTATGTATCCAATTGTTATTATCTCATTCTAGGAATCTGACAAATAAGACACAATTTTATATACCATAATAACATAACATAACAGAGCGAAGTTTTATAGAGCGGTTTTCTAGGAGATCTAGAAGGCCATTTGTCCGACGCTATGTGTAATGACCCGATCTCGGTTTCGGAACTTATTAGCCGGCTAAAGCCCAAGCACTACCTAAAGATCCAAGATATTTTCCTATAAATACTTTATCCCCATTATTTTTCCTCCAGCAAAAGAAAAATCAGAAATTAAAAAAAGAAGAAAAAGAAAAGAGAGTTATAAGAATAGAGAAATGGAAGATGTTGTGGAAGCTGAGCCACCAAGATGATTATCTCCAGAGCTACTGCATGTCTTGACCACGCCAAGCTCGTCACCACCGATCACCGCAGCTTAGAATCGCCGAAAACCGCCATGTAGTTAAGCTTAGTTTCGTCCGTTTAGTAATTCGTCGGTAACTCTCTAACCGTTGCGAATCTCGTGCATGCAAGGCGGCCTTCATCGTGTTCCTCTCGTTGAGACGAATCCGTAGACACCGACCACGCCGCAATCGGAGCTCAGACGAAGCCGTACGCGTCTCCAGAAGTTATGCCGACTGCGGGCGTTTCGTCCACGCGCCGTCGCCGGAAATCGCCTCTGCCGTCGTCTTCCACCGCAACTCTGCTGCCGCCGGAAATCGCCTCCGTCATTGCCGCCGGCGAACTTCCCGGTAAGACGCCGCCGCCCTTCGCCGCCGTCGCCGCCGGTGACTGACACCGGTGACTCGGTCAACTCAGCCGAGTCAACTCAGCGAGTTAACTCGGTTGACTCGGTAAACCGGTAGGTTGACTGGTTTGACAGGTTTAAATTGATTTCGGTTTGGTTAGGTAAACCGGTCGGTTATGTCAAATCGATTTCTGGTCAAGGGTTGACCGGGTTGACCTTTGACCAGCGGGTTGATTTTTCCGCAAGCTTGACCAGTTCCATTTTTTACCGTTCGAAAGGCGTTCTGACTCAGAATTTCGATCTGATTTCAGATATGGAGTCTATTTGAGCAGCTGGAGTTAATAGACATTACTTCTCCTAATTGCTATGGTGAGGGTCTATTCCCGAACTTCTCGTACACGGCTTAGGACCTCGAATAAATATAATTTATTTCTAATGTGTTCCGTCTGTGTGAAATCGAGTCTGTCATTGCTTGTTTAGTTATTAGGTTCTTTGTTTAAACCGGAATTAGGTTGTTAGAGAATTCAACATTGATTGTTTCACTTAATGTAAATGCTTAGCTAGGATTGTTTTTGTGTGGAGACGGATACAGATACGAACTTCTGTATCCCGGATTGTATGAGGTTATGGCCAACTATAGTCGACCGGTTGAGCTGTAGCCTGGAAGTGTCGATAAATCGTCCACGGGCGGTGTCCGAGCACTATCTCGAGTTGTGTTATGTTTTTGGCCTGTTAGTGGGCGGCGAGTGTGCACCTCGCTAGGACCATTGTTTGTTGCTTGGGTACTTTAGGTACCGTGTTTGACATGCATTAGAATTAATTTATATTTATTCGGAGGGCTATGTCCGGGTCCATGGACTACGGGGTAGCATCCCATACCTCACTGAGCGATTCTCCTGTCGCTCACCCCTCACTCTTCCCCTTTTCAGGTGAGACAAATAAGTATGTGATATTTGGACGGACTTGGTGCTACTGGACTTTTCTTTCGGATTTTATTTGGGCTTGGGTGAGTGTTATTCAGTTTATGGGCTTTTATATTACAGGATATTGTTGGTGGCCCGCCGTCCTTAGTGAGAGGAAGACGGGTGTCACATTGTTGTATGATAACGCGTCGGGGGTGACTCGCTGTCCTCCATATAGGAGGTGACGGGTGTCGAAATTTTGGTATCAGAGCGGGGTTCCATCCCGGTTCCGTCCGGGATGGCGATCAGAGGATTTGGTTTTCATTGGTTTTCAATGTTCTTTTTGTTTAAAATATATATATATATATATATATATATATTTATTTATATATTTCGAAATTCTTTTAGCACCATTTTGTCCAGTAATTACTAACTCAAATGTCTATTTCTATGACAATGAGTAAAATCATCGTCATTCGTCCTTTGACTAATAGGGTTCTCGCCAGATGTTCAACAGTTGGGTGATGTTTAAGTTCGTCAGCTTTCTCGGGAGTTATCAGTTTCTTCGGTCATGATTTCGAGGTTCTCCAGGAGTGGATATGTGACGTTTCTGCCACCAGCCCACTTCAAGTAATCGTTCCACGAGTTTTGTTATGGAGATTATGTGATGTGAGGTATGAGCCATTGGTTGGCATGTGTACGAGTATATTGACTATTTTGGAGGTATATTTGTTTTGTGAGTTCGTGGAGATCGCTTTTGAATTGGGGTGCAGCAGCTTGCGTTGTGTGGATGTTGGAGTTACACTTTGGTATGTTTACCAATTTTGGCAGTGTTGATCTTTTCAGAGATGTGTCAGTTTGAACAACTGACATAGGACATTGGGAACTATTTATATTCATCGCAGTGTACCAGTTATGCTTGGAGGGCCTAGTTCTCCGGAGACTCGTCAGAGATGGAGCTACGTTTTTACGATGTCATCCTTAGGATGGATTTGCTGTCACGACATCGAGTAGTGTTGGATTGCCTGAGGGCACGAGTTCATATTGCTGGAGCAGATGGAATTTTTTATGCATGCATGCTACATACTGAGGAGTTATGAAATATATGAACATAGAGATTTTTGACTACCATTTCGATGGTTAAGAATGATGGACAGCATGAGCTGTAGGATCTTCCGGTTATTGCAGAGTATGAAGATATATTTGTGACCTTTGGAACGGTCACTACAAGACACATGAGACCTTATTGCGAATTGTTTGGAGCAAACAACACTGGTTTCACGAGTTTCTTATCGTCTATCACGAACAATGATGACTGAGTTGAGAAAGCAATTGGAGGAACTCTTTGATAAGGGATTTAGCAGATGAAGTACTTCACCATGGAGAGCATCATTGTTGTTGTAAAGAAGAAAGGTGGGAGTTTCAGATTTTGTATCGACTACATAGACTTGAACATGGTAACCATCGTATTGATGAGTTGTTAGAAGAGATTAATGGAGGCTCATCGTTCTCGAAGTTTGTCTTGGCATCAGGATACCATCAAATTGCTATAGCTGAGGAGTATGTATGGAATGCAGATTTCCGTTATGGATATTATGAGTTCGTAGTGATACCATTTGGGTCGACAATGGCACCGTTGCATTCATGAAGATATGAATGACGTTTTCGTGAACAGTTGGATAGGTCTGCGATTGTATTCATCAACGACATCCTGATTTATTTTGGAATAGAAAGGAGATTTGTGAGCATTTAGCAGATTGTGTTGGATAAGCTTGGAGAGCATCAGCTGTTCGCTAAGTTGAGGAAGTGTAGCTTCTGACAGAGGGATGTTGGATTTTTTGGGTAACATGGTTTTGGAAGCAGAATTTTGATAGATCCAAAGAAGATTAATACCGTTCCGGGGAGGTCGAAACCTAAGAGCACTATAGAGATCTGCCGTTCTTTTTGGGTTAACAGTGTACTACTAGAATTTCATCAAGGGTTTCACCGTTATAGTAATGTTGAAGATACAGTCTACATGTAAAGACGTTAAGTGTGGTTGGATAGATTTTTGTTCGAGAAGTTTCACTGAATAGAAGCACAACTAATGAAGACACCAGTTTTGGTTCTACAGTGGCTGAGGCTTACTCTGATGTGCCATATACAGGCTTGGATTTAAATTGAGGTAAGAGGATTAAGTCATTCATATGCATCACACCGGAGAGGTTGTAGCGGTATTTGCGTTATAGTTTTGGAGCTCGTAATTGTAGGGAAGGAAGTCCAGATTCTCTGGGATTATTAGAATCTGAAATTTATCTTCATTCATTAAAGCTTGTACGTGGACAGTGCAATAGGATTGAGTTTTTAGCAGACTACAGTTTGGATATGGCATGCCATCTGGTAAGGACAACCATGTGACAAATGTCTTGGATAGGCATATGAGCGACGTATCTGGAACCAAGGAGGTTCAGGAGTTTACTGGGACAATTGCTAGTCTCAGACGGTGTGTCGTTATTATCAAGGGAAAGACATATGACCTTGAGGTTTGGAGCATGCAGATTTGCTATGCGGGATACACCAAGCGCATGTTAACATTCTGGTTTTGGCTGATCGATATTGGGAGTATTGGATATCATACAGCTTTGAGCAGGATGTATCTATATCGAAACCGAGTTTGTGTGTTGGACGATAAGCTGTTAAGAAAAGGGATCTTACAGCAAACACATCACTCGTGTTACTGTACCCATCAGAAATATCAAGGAGTTCAAAGATATAAAGCGTTATAATCATTGGCCTATTATGAAAAAGATTGTAGCTACATTGCGTCTATGTCAGATGGTTATGATAGAGGATCAATTATCGATCATGTTATTTTGAGCTTGCTTTTACTAGAGTGGAAATGAGGCTTGTTGATTATGGAGGTTGTTACTCGATTTTAAATCACCATATGTGGAAAGGATACCACATGGGTAGTCATGGATAGACTTACCAAGTCAACCCATTTTCTAAAATAATTTAGAAGACAGACAGAGTTGATCAGTTGGTGCAGATTCACATCAGCGTGATTGTAAGGATTTGGAGTTTATGTCAGCATTATATTGGATTGGCATTCGAAGTTCACGTCTGCATTTTGGAGTCATTCAGAAGGCGTTTGGGACAAAGATCCATAGGAAAATAACTTATTATCGGCATTCAAATGGTCAGTTAGAGAGGACTACTTAGAACTTAAAGGATATGTTCAGGGATTGCATCTTCCAATGGGATGGAAGTTCAGAAAGCATCCACCTCTAATAGAGTTTTCTTATATCGACAGTTATCATTCAAGCATTGAGATGGACCGTACAAGGCTGTTTATGGTAGGCATTGTCGTATACCACTTTGTTGGACCAAAGTGGGGGAGCGATATGAGTTAAAATTACTAATAGTTCAAGAGACGTAGAGCAAATGGATATGCTCAAAGATTGGCTTTAGAAAACCCATAGCCGTCAGAGGATTTATGCAGCTAAGCGCCATAAGGATTTGGAGTTACATATGGGTTATTTAGTATACCTGAAAATAAGGACATTTCATAAGGGACCTAAGACTCAGAAGCTAAAGGAGCTTAAACCAAGGTACATGGGATTGTAGCCTTCGCTGGACCGGATTGGAGTAGCTGCTTGCAGTTGTTTTATCAGCATTGTATCAACCTTCCATGACGTGGTTTATGTGTCAGCGTTGAAAAAAGTTGAAGGAAAACCAGAGTTATTTTGCGGCAGACGTCAAATCACCGCAGGAAAATTATACTCGTCTTGTCAGCTAGTGTAGAATTTAGATCATCAAGCGAAAGCAGTTTAGAGAATGTCGACTGTGTTTTTCAGAGTTTGTTGAGAGTGAGATGAGACCTGAGAGACCGACCATATTGATTATTCAGAAGTTTGTTTCAATAATGTTGGAGAATTAACGGATGACTCGAATTTGGGGACGAATTCTTTGTAGTAGAGGAGAATTGTAACGACCCGATCCCGGTCTCGGAACTTATTAGCCGGATAAAGCCCAAGCACTACCTAAAGACCCAAGATATTTGCCTATAAATACCTCATCCCCATTATTTTTCCTCCAGCAAAAGAAAAATCAGAAATTAGAAAAAGAATAAAAAGAAAAGAGAGTTATACGAATTGAGAAATGGAAGATGTTGTGGAAGCTGAGCCACCAAGATGATTGTCGCTGGAGCTACTGCATGTCGTGACCACGCCAAGCTCTTCACCACCGATCACCGCAGCTTAGAATCGCCGGAAACCGCCATGCAGTTAAGCTTAGTTTCGTCCGTTTAGTAATTCGTCGATAACTCTCTAACCGTCACATACTCTCGTGCATGCAAGGCCATCATCGTGTTCCTCTCGTCAAAACGAATCCGTAGACACCGACCACGCCGCAATCGGAGCTCAGACGAAGCCGTACGCGCCTCCAGAAATTACGCCGACTGCGCGCGTTTCGTCCACGCGCCGTCGCCGGAAATCGCCTCTGCCGTCGTCCTCCGCCGCAACTCTGCCACCACCGGAAATCGCCTCCATCGTTGCCGCCGGCGAACTTCCCGGTAAGACGCCGCCGCCCTTCGCCGTCGCTGCCGGGGACCGACACCGGTGACTCGTCGGTGACTCGGTCAACTCGGTCGAGTCAACTCAGCGAGTTAACTCGGTTGACTCGGTAAACCGGTTGGTTGACTGGTTTGATTGGTTTAAATTGATTTCGGTTTGGTTAGGGTAAACCGGTCGGTTATGTCAAATCGATTTCTGGTCAAGGGTTGACCGGGTTGACCTTTGACTTGCGGGTTGACTTTTCCGGAAACCTTGACCAGTTCCGTTTTTAACCGTTCGAAAGGCGTTCTGATTCATAATTTCGATCTGATTTCAGATATGGAGTCTATTTGAGCAGCTGGAGTTAATATACATTACTTCTCCTAATTGCTAAGGTGAGGGTCTATTCCCGAACTTCTCGTACACGAATAAATATAATTTATTTATAATGTGTTTCGTCGGTGTGAAATCGAGTCTGTCATTGCTTGTTTAGTTATTAGGTTCTTTTTTTAAACCGGAATTAGGTTGTTAGAGGATTCAACATTGATTGTTTCACTTAATGTAAATGCTTAGCTAGGATTGTTTTTGTGTGGAGACGGATACAAAGACGGACTTCTGTATGCCGGATTGTATGAGGTTATGGCCAACTATAGTCGACCGGTTGAGCTGTAGCCTGGAAGTGTCGATAAATCGTCCACGGGTGGTGTCCGAGCACTATCTCGAGCTGTATTATGTTTTTGGCCTGTTAGTGGGCGGCGAGTGTGCACCTCGCTAGGACCATTGTTTGTTGCTTGGGTACTTTAGGTACCGTGTTTGACATGCATTAGAATTAATTCATATTTATTCGGAGTGCTATGTCCGGGTCTATGGACTACGGGGTAGCATTCCATACCTCACTGAGCGATTTCTCTGTCGCTCACCCCTCACTCTTCCCCTTTTCAGGTGAGACAAATAAGTATGTGATATTTGGACGGACTTGGTGCTACTGGGCTTTTCTTTCGGATTTTATTTGGGCTTGGATGAGTGTTATTGGGTTTATGGGCTTTTATATTACGGGATATTGTTGGTGGCCCGCCGTCCTTAGTGAAAGGGAGACGGGTGTCACATTGTTGTATGATGATGCGTCGGGGGTGACACGCTGTCTTCCATATAGGAGGGGACAGGTGTCGCACTATGACTTCTGGCAAAGAGAATGTCGGCCGACCAGCCGTGATGACATCTTCATCCGAAGACTTCACGCCGACGAAGAGCTCGCCGCCGTGACGATCCTGACGACATCATCCCGACAGAGAGTTTGCCGCCGTGACGACTGAAGAACCGAGCATCTTTCCCAGGTGCTTCTGCGACGAATTCGTTCTGACGAGCACTTGTCGTCGTGCCAACCCCGTCACCATGAACCGAAGAGCTCACTGACGAACCGACATCTTTCCCTGGCGCTTCCCCGACGACTTCGTTCCGAAGAGCACTCACCGCCATGCCAACCCGTCACCGAAAAACCGAAGATCTCATTGACGAACCGAGCATCTTTCCCAGGCGCTTCTCGACGACTTCACCCCAATGACGTTAACCAAAGCTATCATCCCAAAGAGATATTGTTCCATTTCTAGCTATCCAACTGTCCGGTCACTCGGTTTCAGTATTAATCATAATCTCAACTTCACCACTTGGAAGGTAAACCCAAAAAAACCACATGATGAACTACTTGTGGCTTGATCTCTCTTAAGAGAGTACGTAGGCAGCTTTCCTACAAGGTGCAGCTACAAACACAAAACCACCCGTTATCTCTTTACCATCGTCTAGATACAACTTCATTAACAAAGTTCTCGGAG
This sequence comes from Brassica rapa, assembly GCF_000309985.2. NCBI lineage: Eukaryota > Viridiplantae > Streptophyta > Magnoliopsida > Brassicales > Brassicaceae > Brassica > Brassica rapa. The sequence goes on from NC_024799.2 coordinate 10,169,955, forward strand.
CTCCACATCTTACATCGATTACTATAATATTTGTTTGACCATTCATCATGTTTGTTGACCTTAACGAATTTGGGCTTCATCAGCCGGGAGAGCTCGAGACACCCGCTATTTAAAGCGGCAAACATGATCTCCAGAGGAAACAACGGCATCAATTTGGGGATGATTGCGGCCGCGTAGAATCTCTAGAAATCAAGTCTCAAATATAAGATTGTATGAACTCCCAAATAAGAACTCTTCTTATTAATCTCTTGAGGAAACTATCTCAAAATCTCAAACTCTCAAACTCATAAACTCTTAAGTTATGCAACACCCTTGCATCTCCTTATATATTAAACTAAAACTCCTAAACTCATTAGGTATTATATTATTTAGAATATTTCCTAATCCTTTAGATAATCACAAACTCAATAGGATTAGGAAACTTGCTTCTTAAGCTTTCTTCAAGCTTATTCCAACAGAATCTAGAGTTTTCTTTGGTTCTGGTTTATTAGGCTTTGATTTTGGTCAAATTTTGTTATTGTAACCCCTTAACCAATGTCTGGTTTGGGACGAATATTAATATGTAAATAATTTTTTAAAAATTTGCTATAGTACTTAAATACAGTTTTACATTTCACAAAAAAAGTATGTACATTTTTACTTATACTACTAGTTATTTCTTACGCAATGCACAATGATAAATTCTTTAAACTTTTTATAATAAACAAAAATTTAATTTACTAATATTAAATTTTTCATTTAAAATAAATAAATAAATATTTGTTTGCTATTTATTTTTTTTTTGACTTAACAAACCGTGTATTATATCGGTTTAGTTTCAAATAAGTTCAGCAATTGACAACTTCACTTTACTATGTTGATTTATGAATCTATGAATATTTTCAATATTTAACTCTCAATTAAATGTTATATTTTAATTAAAACTATTATAGTTTTGTATTTGTTAAGATACACTCACATTTAATTTTGACAAAATTATAAATATTTTATACAAAATTGACTGATTTTGGATATGAAGTTTTGTATACATATATGGTATGTATCCAATTGTGATTATCTAATATTAGAAATCTTACAAATAAAACAAAATTTTATCATTAAAGTTCATGCATAATAATAGAATGTCATGTTAATTTCTTCATTAAGTCATGTCATATTTTATTTTGTGAAAATGAATATAACAATGACATGCAATCAAAAATTTTAAAAAATATTTCTCAAATATTTTTTAGAAATAGTCCTCTACACAAGGTAAATTGTAACTAAAAGAAAGATGACAACTAAAAGAAGATGTCTAAAGCATGACAGAAAGTTACTCCCCCATTTTTTATATAAGTCGTTTTAGAGAAATTTTTATGTTCCAAATTCTATAACGTTTTCGATTTTCTATGTAAAATTTATTAACATTTAACGTTATATGACCAATGATAATATACCCTTTATTTTATTATTGGTTGATTTGTGATTAGGTAAATAATTAATGATATTTTTGTTTAGAAAATATAAAAAGTTAATGATTTCTTAATCTATGTGCATAATTTTAAAATGACTTATATTAAAAAACGGAGAGAGTATGTTTTTTTTCTTTTTACATTTTGACTACAGGGTTGTCTATGGAACAATAATCTATTGTGAAACAACTTTGGACATGATAAAAAGAAGGGAATCGCGAGTCCTTGAATGAGATTTGGCATAATTTCAGCTATGCAACACCCAAATATGGTCAATCTATATGTATGTTGTGTTGAAGGAGACCAGCTTTTGCTTGTCTATTATTTTATCACTAGGTAATAACCCCGCCTTGCGAAGGATGTGATTATTAGTTTTGTTATTTTAAATAAAAAGACATTAAATCTGTTTAATCTGGATATTTGTTCGGTTTTAAGTTTTTTTTTTTTGTTTTAAATCTTCTAAGATATAACTATTATTTTAAATTAACATTCATTTTAGTTTATTCGGTTAAAATATTTGATTTTTTTATTTTTCGGTAAAAACCAAAAATTAATATTATTTGTTTATTTTCATGTTATGAATTTTAGATAGTCATGTCGAACCAATAGTTTCATATTATAGTTTTTTAAACAGATAGTAGTTTAAGAAAAAGAAAAAAAATTATTAAGACAAATCATTTCACTACAATTTGGCCAATAGTGAAAGAAGCATTAAGAAAAAATATTTCAACTTTCAAAAAACTTAGATACTTCAATTGTGGTGAATACTTAGTTACAAGGTGCTCACATCAAGGTGCACATGCATGTGTATGTAAAAAGTATATAAAATTAGTTGACAAATATATAAAGATATTGTTAATTAGTATTAAATGACATTTTTGTTCAAAATAATACATGAAAGATAAAATTAAAATTAATTTAAAATAAAAAAGTCCTTGACATTAGTCATTTTTCATATAAAAAAAATAAAATTGTATCCATAAATAGGGGTGGACACGGATCGAATATCTGGTTATTTGATCCGTAACTAAAATAAAATTTTAAAAATAATTGAAAATTTTAATAATAACATTTTATTACAAAAATAAAATATTATTTAACTTTTTAAATTCTAGTACCTAATAATAAATTTAATTCATAAAAATATTGTAAAACTGATATAAAGTATACGATACATAACATATATATATATATATAATTCCTTACATATATGTATATATATAAAAGATCGAATTAGACATATGTTCCAAAAAATATTGGTTTTTGTGATTTGCTTTTTTTTTTGAATATTGTATTTTAGTATTTTATTTGTTTTGTAGAGTTATGGATATCTAGATTTTTTTTGGCTCCAATCAAAACGGATAACAAATCGAGTCAGAATTTATGAATATTTTGCTCAACTTTATCCGTAAACAATAAAAATAATATATATATATATATATAGTTTGGCTTATGATTCGTTGTCTATTTTTATTCAAACCGAAAAATCCAGAGTTTTAGTGGAACCATATATGTGAGTTATATTAAAAAAAAAGCGCAAAGTACATAGTGTGAACACATTTATGAATATAGTGTGAACGCATTAGCATACTTATTATGAAATTTAATTTGAAGTTGCCACGTGTCTATTATAGTGTGAATGCATTTATTAGAATGTTTTTCTTTTAATATATAAGAGATTTTCAAATTAGATATCTTTGAAATCTTTTTACACAGATCAAAAATAGATAAATGTCTTTGTAATGAAAATTTTAATTTTGGTACGACACTTTATTTGAAACCAAGGGAGTATGAGTTAATGAAAATTTTAATTTACAACGAAGCATTAGAAACTAAGGGACTATGAGTTTCTTGAAACAACAGCTTCACTCTAGCATTGTTTGACTGATTGGTTAGCCACACGCTAACTCCTTAAAAGAAACGCTCAAACTTTGATTTCGGTCATCAAGAAACTTGGTTGAGACTGGATAGGCAAACAAGGCGGAAGATCTGTAGCTAGAGGACTAAAGATTGTTTACAGAGACATGAGAACATGAAAACGATGAAGAAGTACGAGCCTCTCCATGCCATGACTGAACAAAGTACCTCTTCAAAGCAATAATATACGTATAGAAATTGTGTAAAATAACAGATCAATATGAAACCCCAAAGACTTGTCTTTAGCATTTGAGTTACAATTCTTTGGTACAACAAGTCAGTGTGATAGAAAAAGTGGGAATCATTTTTCAAAGTGTTAAATAGACAAAAGCAGAGTCTCCTAATGTAAACTACTTACACAACACAAGATTTACATTTTTCTTGTCTTCTCGAAATGTTCTTGATCTCTTAAAAATCAGTTGTCTTCCACCATGTTGGTAGGCTCGCTTAGAACATACTTAGGTAGCTCATACTTAGCACCTGCAGCGTAAGAATATGTACTGGTCAGGAGTATGTAACCAATATGAACATGGAGGCAAGCGAAAAATATTTGAATTTCTGACCTCTCTCGTCATAGCAGACAGTGAGATCATTGTTCTGAACAATGACTCCAGCGCTGTCCACGATTGCTTGCGCAAGAGATATGTCAGCTTCAGCAGCAGCCCGAAGTGCGTCCCATATCTCTGCAGTGGATATTAAGATCAGAGGCAAACAACTAAACAAGAAAACACAAATGTATATCATTTTTCCGACAGAAATATTCTATGATTTCCACTGATCCATCACTGTGGTGTAGATTACACTGACACACTCTAATTCAAGTTCAATTTCATTAGACATGTGAGGAATAACAAACGAAGGGTCCTTAGCTCAGTGGTAGAGCAATTGACTGCAGATCAATAGGTCACCGGTTCGAACCCGGTAGGGCCCTTAATACTCTATTTTTAACTTCATTCCAACATCTAATATTCCCCTTTAACAAGCCCTTCAATTAATGCCTATTTCATAATCATCTTAATATATCACTAATCTATAAACAACACAAGGGTCCTTAGCTCAGTGGTAGAGCAATTGACTGCAGATCAATAGGTCACCGGTTCGAATCCGGTAGGGCCCTCACAACTCTCTTTTTTCTCTCTTCCTATAACCTATTTTTTTGCAAATCCTTGAAACCAAAGACTCTCTTAATTACATAATGATCTCTTTTGTCAAACTCATTTTTGAACAACAAAGGGGTTCTTAGCTCAGTGGTAGAGCAATTGACTGCAGATCAATAGGTCACCGGTTCGAATCCGGTAGAGCCCTTAAAAAATCGGTTTTGTTTTCCCCTCTCCCAATCATTATTACCCTTTTTCTACAAATCCTTCATTTCTTTTGTAATTAATGGTATAAAAAAGAAAGCACCAATCAAAAACTGAAAGAAGGCAAGCTAGAGAGCTAAGTAAGCAGGTATCAATTACCTTTCCTACCGCCATAGTGAGGAGAAGTGTCCCAAAACTCTTCCCTCAGTTTCATAAGCTCAGCTTTAGTGATCGGCTGAGTATGTTTCCACGGTTTTGGCTTCCTAATTTTCTTCACTGACCCTGTAAATAAACAACAAATCCATCAGCTGCCATATAAAGCAATGACAATCTCCGTTGTATGGATCTATGTGCACCATCAAACATATGCATTCATCGTACTAGTGCCTAATTAGAATTAAAAAAAAATACTAATTAGCCTTATTGGCGTAGATCCATCACTTAGTTTCTTTCCAATTAGAGGAAGCCAATCATAGTGTTAAGGTAAAGATTCCAAATGAAACAGAGTCTTCTCAGAGCAACAACGTCTTATCTTTTAGGATCTCTTTGCATTGTCAGATTAGAAAAGAGATAATGCACATAGACAAAAGACAATACACGCACAACATCTGAAAACAAGCCTTTTTCTGGTCCAACTAGAACATTACATAAGGCAAGAAGAGATCCTAGCAAAAATATAAATGTAGACAATACGCGCAGAACATCTAAACACTAGCTTCGTCTGGTCCAACTAGAATATCACATAACTCAATATAAAACCCATAAAGTTTAGGTAAAACCTAAAACCCCAAAAACCTACTTTTAGGGGTTAGAGGGTTGAACATTTCAGCACATCGATTATAAATCTAGGGTTTCTAAAAATAGAAAGTCCGCATCTTTATCTCCTCTAACGAAACAGAAAAAAAAATGATTTCTTTACGCCCAATCTACAAGAGATCCGAGAGAGATAATAGAGTGGTGATCTCACCTTCTCCTTGCGACTGTGTGGATCCAGCACAACCCATATGTGTTCTTGCCTTCTTCTTCTTCTTTTAACCCTTCGAATCTCAATAGGAAAGAGACCAAATCAATTCAGGGTTTGTCGAAGCTTCATCGGAACCAATCAAAGTCGCAAACTTTCCTTCCCTTTCGGACAAAGCTGATAGATTTTCTTCGAATCTTGAGACAAAGGCTAGATGTCGGCAGAAAGGAGAAGACCGAGTTGAAGAATCGGTGTTGATGATTGTGACATTTATTTGTTTGATAAATAAAGGTCTTTGGCTTCGCTGCCTTCTCAATTAAAGGCACAGCTTCAAGGGTTCTAAATCCAATGCCAGCCACCAATCACTTTTAGCCACGTCATCGTAATTTTATTCTTTTGATATAAATACTTAAGCTTTTTGATTAATTTGACGATAAATATACTCAAAGAAATTAAGACTTTTTTTTTTGTTTTTTTTTTGAGAAGATTGAATTTTATATGGGAGAATTTGCTTAGTAGCCAAATTTTGAATGAAAATTAAGAAAATAGGATTGATTTTGACGTTATTAAGTAACTAGTTTTTGTTTCATATTTTTTTTGGTTTATAACCTCTTCATTAGCAAGTTTCCGATGAAAAAAAGAGAGTGCATGACGTTATCACTTAGTGTTATGGATAAGAATAAAACACTATTATTTTCACCTCACGTAAATCAGCTAAAAAATTAATAAAAAATGTATTTCATATCATTCAAGTAGTATATGAATCTAATCTTTATATACTAAATTTTATCCCAATCCCTAAATACTAAATACTAAATCTAAAACCCAAATCAATTAACCGTAAACCCAACTATAAACCATACAAATATAAACTCTAAACCCTAATCACTAAACCATAAACCCACATATAACCCTAAACCTAAATAGAATGGAACAAAATAAATAGCATAGTATATATTGATGAAATTATGAACCCTAAACCCTAATATAAGCCATCAACCCAAATATAAACTCTAAACTGTAATCACTAAACTATAAACCCACACATAAACCCTAAACTCAAATAGAATGGAACAAAATAAATAGTATAGTATATTTTGATGAAATTATGAAATGTATCTGATTCCATAGAATCAGTTAATGCTGACCCCAACTATAACCACTCACCTTCTAAATACTAAAACCTAAACCATAATCACTAAACCCTAAACCCATATACCTTAAACCCAAATATTAACTTCAGAAAATTACAAACTATATTTTTAAACAAAATAAAACATTCTTTAGTAATTGTCAAGTGGAATGGAACATGCTAAAATAGTATTTTCAAATGGAATGAAACATAATAAAATTGTCAAATGGAATGGAACAATATTGCAACCGTGACTTACAGTAGTTAAAAGTATTTTCCGCAAAACGTACATGGAAAGTCGGCAAGAGTTCAGTTATATTGGCACCGTGTCTAGAATTGCTCGTCACATATGTAGAAATTTCGAATCTCTGATGCTTCCCGTCCATCATCGCTAAAGCCTTTGCAAAAATAGACTTCTTTTTCCCAAAGCTATTATGGATATACAAAATAAAAAATAATTTGCAAAAGGTATGTGAATGTTGGAAGGCCACAAATTACTTTTGTTGTTAATAATTAATAATGGAAACTATCTTGGTTTGTAGGTTTTACCGATAGGATAGAAGGACAAAATGGTAATATTATATAAAAGCCATCCATGTATAGATGTATGAGGGAAAATGGCCATCAAGCTAATTAGTGTTTTTTTTCATAGCTATACAACCCAATTTCTCTTATATTGTATAATTGATTATACTATTAAATGCAATTTAATAATTTATTTTAGTATTTTTCAACCTACAACTGTAACCCTTTTAAGCGATGGACTTTTGTTTATATTATACTTACTTTTAATTAGATAAAAAAAATTGATTTGTTAAAAAGAAGTAATACTAAAACAAACAAGGATTCCCGTAAAGATTGTAATTTCAAATCCTAATACTATTCGAAGTCATACACTGATAGGAAGTTCTTTTTTTTTGTAAACTTACACTGATAGGAAGTTACTTATGTATATAAAGAGCTTTTATTCAAGAACTCCTAAACCAACAATCATCGTTTTGATCTTCATGCAACCAGGAAAAAAAACAAAAAAAAAACGAAAGTGTATCAGTTTGATTATTTTTTTGTTTTGTTTTGTTGATCATCGTTCTCACCAATGAAATTAGCTAAGTTGTACCACAAAATCAATTACCATGCTCATCACAATACCTTCAGAATCAATGTAATAGTCTTAGGTGGAGACGATATCTTAACATACAAGACCGATTGGGTTGACCAAGAATTCATCGATTGTGCGTACGAGAGTTTAGAATATTTCTTGATAAATGAATCAGGAATAAGAATCAACGACGACGATCTCGATTATTTGAGGGAACGCATGTATTACCTTATTGAAGAAGTAATTTGTTGCACATTTGGGTATGCTTTGGAAGTGTGGTTCGAGTTGGATGATGATGATGATGCTCAAATGTTAGAAGCCGCTCAACTTTCGTTTGATGAGACCAGTAATATTACGCCACGACCTGTTAGTAAGCTCGTGGTCGAATCCCTAACCAGGAGAACATATATGACCAAAACTGAAAAGGAAGAAAATAATAAGATTGACGTGGAAGGATGCACAATCTGTTTGCAAGAGTTTAGCAACGGAGCAACAGTTGTGACTTTACCTTGTGCACATGACTTTGACGATGAATGCATTGTGAAGTGGTTTGAGATCAATATTCTTTGTCCAGTGTGTCGTTTCGAGTTGCCAAGTGAATAGAATCTATTAGGATTATTGGTTGGTTTGATTTTCTGTTTAGATAAGATTAAAAACATTTATTTTGCAAAAGATAATATGGTATTAGAGCTATATCTTTTTCATCTGCTGCTTAATTTGTTCGATTCGATATGATTTTCCCTGCATGTATTTTCTCACGATGTTTTGCCTTTTTGCCTTTTTTCTATGCATAATGATTTTTTTTTTTGCTGCGAACGTTATCAAAATGAATAAAGAATCCTACAAAAGTTTGAAAGTCCTACACTAATGTTTCCCAGGCAAAAAAAATAAAACAAGGAAACATTACAAAATAATTATCCTAAGAGAATTCGATTACATCAGCCATTTGGCCATGAGTGGCATGAATTTTTTCTTTGATCTTCTCCCTAAAAGGGTGTTACGGATGTCTCTGTCGATCAGACTGAAGACTGTGCTTGCTGGGATGAGGATAGTGATTGATGATCATTATCTTCTCCCTAATGTTTTCTATGCATAGTGACTGATGATCATTATTTTTGCTTTTTCTATGCAACGTGATTGATCTTTTCATTCAAATTTTTCACAACAATGATTATACTGATCTTGTTCTCATCTCCGATCAAATTTCCACTGCTTATGATTTCTACTCTTGGAGATGTTTTTCCTGTATTTTGTTTTAGTTCGCTTCAACGCCAAAATCTAAGAAACAAGCTAGCCAAGATTTTAAGAGTATTTAGAACATCTCCAACATACCATTTAATTCTCAAATTTGAGGTTTTTAGCTCTCCAACAAGTTTTCAAACCCTAAAATTTTGAGAACTTGAATAGTAAAACTTCAAATTTGAAATTTCAATATTCAAACCCTCAAAATACTATTTACTTCCATTTTTGTTCTATAGCTTTGTAACTTACATATAACTATACTAATATTAGTTTTCTTATCAATTTAATCTTTATAAATATCTATTGTGGATGTTCCCGCGGGAAAGGCTATGCGGTTTTCTCCGATGCTTTTGTTGGTCAACACCAACAGTAGATAGGAATTGGACTAAATATTCTAATATATTTTACATATATGTTATTATTGATACATAAAATACATAAATATGTTAAAATTAAAATTAAATAATCTAAAACAGAAATGTTATGTATATGTAGCTTAATCATTTCGTAACTTTTTTTTTCTAATATATGCACTTTTCAAAAGATTCTTTTTTTTTTTACAAAAATTTGGTGAAACGAAAGCATCCATGTATGAATTATGTAAATATTTGACAGACTCTTTGTGGGTTTCATGGACTCGGCATTATCTCCTGCGACATAGCTCTTTCTGGGATGTGCGTGACGATTCAGCAGGTTCATGGATGTGGAGGAAGCTTCTTAAGATGCGTTCACTGGCATTTCAGTTCATCAGGGTGGAAGTTGGTAATGGGGCCAGAGCTTTCTTCTGGCATGATGATTGGCAGGCTTATTGATGTAACGGGAGCGACTGGCACTCGTTATTTGGGGATTACCCGCAGTGCAAGGGTGTGTGATGCTGTTAGCCAAAATCAGTGGAGTATAAGGGGCCATAGAAGTCGTCACTTCCAGGAGCTTCATGCCAAAATTCAAGCTACACCAGTCCCTGACCCACAGATGGAAGACGATAAGTATCTTTGGAAGCATGATATTGATGATTATAAGGACTACTTCTCTTCTGCTCGAACTTGGGAACAAATTCGATGTAAGAAAGAAGCAGTAAACTGGAGTAATGGGGTGTGGTTTAAACAAGGAATTCCTAGATGCACTTTTATTGTGTGGCTTGCAATACAGAACAGGCTCTCAACTGGAGATTGAATGAGGCAATGGGGGATCACGCAAGGATGTGTTCTATGTGGAGAGAGGGACGAAACTCGAGATCATTTATTCTTCGCATGTCCTTATTCTTATACAATTTGGGACAGAGTTGCAAGCAGGCTGTTAGGAAGAAGAATTAATCCAGATTGGTCAGACATGCTCCAGGTAGCGTGTGGAGAAGCATATACATTAATGGACCAGATTCTCATTCGCCTTCTGTTTCAAGTGGTTGTTTATCATGTTTGGCGGGAGAGAAACCTCCGATGGCACCAACAGGGATTTAAGGGAACTGATCAGTTGATCTGTATGATAAGCAAGGTTGTCAAGAATCGGATCTCATCGCTGGGTTATAAGGGACATCATAGACTTGAAGGGCTCATGAGAAGGTGGTTTGAGGTTTTTGGGTAGGAAAGGAATTTCACTCAATTTAGATTTTTAGTTATATAGTTCCTCATTCTTTTAGGAAATCATTCTTTGTAAATTCTTCCCAATGATGATCAATAAATTCAAAATTTCATCAAAAAAAAGAATTATGTAAATATTATGTTTTGCATTTTATTTCGTATTTACTATCTGTTTATTTATAAAGTTCAGTGCCTATAATTAATTATTATGAAGGCTGATGATTAAAATGTGGTATGTAAAATTTTTAAAATATGTTTGAGGTTACTTGCTGGAACAACCCATCTTCAACCTCATTTTGAAAATAATCCAGACTCAAAATAAGGTTTGTGTTGGAGATGCTGTTATAGATCAGCTTATGCAACATTTCTCTCTCTTTTTTTTTGTATAAACACCAACATCAACAAAGTCTGTAACTCTAATAATAAGACAATGAACTAAGATGAGAATAACACAATTAAGAAAGCTATATATATAACTTGGTCCTCGAATGTAACCAACTAACCAAACGCAGAACCATTAAACTCTTCTCCTTCTTCCAATCCTCAGAGCCCTGAGAACTAAAAGCAGATATCAACCGTAATGGAAAGACCTTCTCTTCACCTCTTTTGAAGTATAAGCATCCCTACAAAGGCAATATTACGAGTGACCACACCAATGAGAAGCAATATCATTATACATAGATTCCACTTATTAATGTCGTAGCCACTCTTCATAAGCGATCCACATCGAGTGATCATCCATACTCCATAGTACCTGAAGCCCAAAAATAAAACCAGATGATACGTAAATCATCAAACCAAGCTTTTTCAGGCAGAAGAAAGAGGCAATGTCTTTTTATGCCTTACTTTTCAGCATTTCCAATAACAAATGCCTCCAAAGCCCACTTTGGATAACATAGATCAGCTATGATCTTCATAGCCTCACTATTCTTAGGTTGAGTTGCGACAAGTGTTAGAACTACTGGAAGCAGAACAGAAACCTGCATAGACCCAAAAAATGTTTGTCAAATTTAGAGTAAGCAGAGAGGATGATTCTTCTACTAAAATGAAAAATTACCAGCTGAGCAGAACCAGGTTGGAGGAAGATGGCCAATGCATATGCAATACCAGTCACACAATATACAAGGCAGACCAAAACGATATAGTTATCGAAAAACGTAGATCTGGGGTTAGTGAAGAAGTAGAAAATGGAGAGATAAACCAATGGCTTGACAAGTGTATTGAAACAGTCTATTGTATCTTTGGCAAGAAAACAAGCCAAGCTACTCATCCCTGAAGCACTTTCTCTCCAGTAATGTAACTTGTCTAGTGAGAATGATCTTAAAGCTGCTATTTTACACAGAAGAGCTGACAAAAAAGGACCAATAGGAAACTATGAAGAAAAATTCTCAAAAAGAAACATGTATAAGAAGGTAAGTTTCCTACTTACAAACGGCAATAATAGTGTAGGTATAACCAGGTGCTCCAAAGCTCTCATCACTTGCTTTAATAAGTGATCCTAAACAAGCACCAGCTAGCAATAAAATCAAATAGTCTGTGGCTTGTAACTTAGCTTCTCTCATTCGCTGCTTAGCTATCCTGTAAATCAAGAACATTTAGCTTCTCTTAAAACCAGAGCCAGTTCTGGACATAGCTAAGTGAAACATTAGCACTGAACCCAATTTTTTTTTTTTTTGAAAATGATATATAAGCATAGACTTCCAAATTATATATTTAAAAAAATTGGTTTAAATTCTTACTAATTTGTTTATGGCTCCCAAAATTTCAGGGTCGGTCCTCTTTAAGATAGTCTTGGAGATTAATGTTAAAAAGTACATACCTTCCAAGGAAGTATTTGTATTGTGGCCAGATAGAAGGGTTTCTTCTGCAGGACAAATCTCTGGACTGTAAGAAGTTATGCCGTATCTTATCACTATGCATTCTGAAATTACTATTCACATCTCCCCACAGCTCTCTGACAAATGTTTGTTCTGCATTGCAGTTCGTATTGTTTACAACGTCTGGATTCATTACAAGGTCCTTGGCACTGTTGTTGTTCTGCATATCTAATGGAACCGAGTACCCTTTGTGAATCATCCACCTTTGAGGAAGCTCTTTGTAGCCAACATCAGAGTTCAAATCAGTCACAATTCCTTCCAAAACATCTATGTAATAGTCAGGAGGGTTGATACGTTCTGGTACAATTATTCCAAGACCTGAGAAGTATTCCTCGACCTCCTTGACTGGTCCGTGGTAAACAGTAAGGCCACCTTTAGCTAGAAGTACTAGATCTTGGAACATTCTGAACAAAGTGTAACTGCAACAAAGAAACATTATGTTAAAAAGACATTTTCTACGAGTCTAAAGGATATATAATTTGAGGCTGCATAAATATGAGTAAGGAATTTGATGCTGTATAAATACGAGTCTAACGGTAGTAAATTATTAATTCTTTCACATAATCAAATACATAAACCCTGAAACGGGTATTTGCCTCAATTGTGTTTTCTCTCTAAGTGTTCTTATTTTCTTGGTGGTTAATTTGAGTTTATTCACTACAGTTTTTAAGATATGTACCTTGGTTGGTGAACAACCATGCAAACATTGACTCCTTCAAGAGCTTCATGTCTAAGTGCTTTAAGAAGAAGCTGTGATGAGGCACTATCTAAGCCAGAAGTAGGCTCGTCCAAGAACAAAATGGATGGCTCCATTACCATTTCTAAACCAACATTCACTCGCTTCCTCTGCCCTCCAGAGATTCCCCTCTTCTCTACCGTACCAACTAAACAACTCCTCACAGCTTGTAGCCCCAAAGAGTCAATGACTCTCTCAACCACAAGAACTTTATCGCCTTTTGATTGTCCTGCAGGTAACCTGCATTTAGCATGGAACCAAATGTTTTCCTCAACTGTCAAGTTTCCATGGACAATATCATCTTGTGGCACAAAACCAATGATCTTCGTATACGAATGGATCGACTCTTGCTTCCCATTTATAAGAATCAAACCACTCAAACTGCATCCAACGGCTTTGCCAGCCAAAGCAGAAAGGAGACTTGTCTTTCCTGCTCCTGATGGACCCATCACAGCTGTGATACGACTTGGTTTCATGGTGCCAGTCACACATCTCAACAGATGCTTACCATTAGATTTCAATGTAAGAGTTAAATCTTTGAAAGAAAGCTCCATGAGAGTCCTCCTCTTCCTCACCTCAGAGTAAGTAGCCATGTTAACTAATCCTGAGAAGGTAAGGTCTTTATTCTCTAGTTCCATGGCTTTCTCCTTCTCGATCTGACTATATGCATCCTTCAAGATTTGGCTAGATGATTTCTTGATTTTATCATCCTTGACCTCATTGCTAGATTGTACAGCAGAGGAACTCTCAGGACTTGAATATTTGGAGATGCCTACATCTGAAGAGTACCCACGATCCAAGATCTTGTGAGTTTCCTTAACACCAGAGAACGTCCGAGTTATTTGCGCACGTATCTCAGTTCTAGCAACTTTCCATCTCTGATGAGCTTTAGCTTTCTTCACAGCTGCTTCTCTTGATTTAGCCTGCCTCTTCTCCCTCGTTGTCAGGATTTGATCAGAACAGTTGTATATAATGAGTAGAATGGTAATCACACCAAACTGCACAAGCGTATTGACAAGCTCAAGAATCTTAATCTCTTTAAGATATATTCATTATAAATTAATAGTAACTGATAAAGAAACCTTACAATAACCATAACCCCAAATGCATGCATGTTCTGATTTGCTGTGTTGGGATTGCAAGAAGTTAACTTAAAGCAAGCTGTAAGACAAGAAGTAATTAAGAAACATGAAGAGACAAGGCAGGTTAAAATGGTAAACATAACTCCCAAAGGCATTACGTTTCTCAGATGTAGACCCCATACGACAGTAGTTCCTGAATCAACATTAAAAGCATAGTTAGTTTGAACGGATCAGCCGATAGGACATGTAAAAAAAAAAGCATGGTAATAACACAACTTTTGAGGATAAGGTGTCATATAATAGAAGAGAGCTTGAAGGGATATAAAAATGAATACCCACTATCACACGCTAGTTTTCGGGTGGTCGATGGACAATATGATCCTGCAGAACAGAACACTTCACCGCTGCTTCTGATATCAGCCCATACGTTTGCACCGCCACAAGTGTGGTTTGGTCGTCCTGGTGGTAACTGATAAGTATACCTATACAGATATAACATTTCAACATCGTATCCCATAGTAAGATCACATTGTTTCATATTAACATATATCTAATAAAAGACACAAAACAAAAACTCACGGTTCACACAAGCTTGTTCTCTTATTAAGTGTAGCTAAAGGGCAATGGGCGCCAAGAGGGCAAGCTTTTCACAAAAAGAAAAAACTTAGAACTAGGTTCAGACCATATAATATATGATAGAGTTTCTAGATTGCTTACGTATCATACAAGTGAGTCCCCTGGGGCAGAAGAAGCCTTCACAACAAGACATACAGTTTCTTGTTCTTTCTGGAAAATCTGTAGAGTTTTGTAGAACAACTTGTTCTGTTGGATCGATGCTGCAGGCCCAACCAGGTTCACAACCAGACACCCATGAAGTCAAGTTGCAGTTCCCATTTTGTTGCAAGTAACCAGGGTTACTTGATTTAAAAAAGAAAGCATTTAAATAGAACTTCATCTCTGCTGCTGTGCAGATACGCCTACCAATATCACCTGTTCAAAACGGAATAAGTCACAAGATTGTCCATGAAACACACAAATATCTGAAACTAAGTCAGCAGATAAACTTCAAGAACCATACGATAAAATTTGGAGTTCTTAATTAAACAATCATCAAACAGTCTATTTTTCTAAGTAAAAAGTTGGTTACCTTGGGTTTTCTTAATGCAAGAAGACAAGAAATCCAAGTTGGTGGAGAAATTAAAAGCTCTGTTCCAATCAGCATCCCTGAGATTGTGATTTCAACACAAGGATAATCTCAAAACATTTGTAACATTTCACCTAAAGATATCAAAGCATTGTAAGATCCAAGAATTGACCTCTTGAGGGCATGTTATCTTATTACACAAACAAAACAATATACTAAAATATTGTTTAAAATGAGACATTTGATTGCACCAATGATACAGGCATCCAAAAGTATAGAAACCATGCGCAAGGATGTAGTTTAAGAGCAAGGAAACTAACGGGTCTTTGACGCAAAACTTGGCTCTAGTAGCGAGCTCGTGGCTAAGTGAAGCAGTGCTGTTACAGAGCTTACGGTACACCATCTGTGTAAAGAGGGGAAGAGCAGCCGGATTGTTGAAGTCATGTGTGTCCTCAAATTGACCATAACCAACATAACAAACCAACCACAGAACCAAGATCACCAGTCTGAGGTTAGCTGCATTTTTGAGCAAGTATGGCCGGTTTACACTCATCTTGAGCCTTAAAAGAAGACACATTAGAGAAGTCAGATATATCAGATACAAAGCATAACAATAGTAGCTTGATTTCTCAAGAAGAGAGGGCTTGTTCAAATATTTTAAAAGGAATGTTAGAGAATGACATTTACGATTACAAGAGGCAAGAAACATGAAGGAAGGAAGTTGGAGACACGATGGTCAATTGCTTTTGTGTGACATGAAACGTGACGAACTATGTGTGAAACGGTCATCTTAAATTAATTCTTAATAAAATTAGTTAAGCTTGATTTTGGATTTAGTTAGAAACCAAACATAGTTAGTTACTTAACACATGTTTTGTTCAGATTAAGAAGGAGAGAGTTGACAAATTTAAACAATCTAATTTCAAGAATCTCAAAACCCATAACTAAGACAGAACAAGTTCTTTAAGAATGAACTGGGATCATCAAAACAGATAAAAACATACTTATTTTTAGGCATTCAAGTGCAAGAACTGGGAACTGAAGAATCCATGTTCTTGGCGAAACTTCTTTTAAAGTGATGTACAAAGCTTGAGACTTTGCAAGTTAATGTGCCATCATTGACTTCGACGACAAGGAGGAAGAAGAAGAAATGCGTTGAATGATTCTTTCGTTCGTACAAGGGACATTTACAGTTGACAAATTTAAAAAAGAGTACTAAACTTTTTGATGGTTGATTATGGAATATATGTATATATTTTCTTTCTAAATTTAGTCAAATATATCCTGGAAGTATAATATTATTCTAGTGTGATAACTTTATTAGGTAGATAACATATTATAGAGAAATTTTCTAGGATAACCCTTTTTAAGTTTTTGTCATAAAAATAGTTTTCAATGAAGAAAATGACCAAATTTTTTTTTATTAAAGGATAAGTTTTATTATAAATTTTATCCTAGGATTAACTAATCTAGACTTAGGGTTTAGAGTTAAGAGGTGGAGTTTTGGGGATAGGGTTTCCAATTTTAAAAAATAAAAAAATAAATATTAAATTTTCAAAATGAAAATGGACTATTTTGGTCATTTTCTTTTTTGAGGGTTATTTGTGTGACAAAAACTTAAAAAATGCTATTTGAGAGAATTGCTCTATATTATATTGCATTCAAATTATAAAAGTGATTAAGAGAAAAAAATCTCTTAGTCCAGTGGTTTGACCAAATGTTCATTAATGCTTATACACCATGAGTTCTAGGTTTCATTTCTCGGAAAAAGCGAATTATGCAGAATATTGGAGAGAAGGTTAATAGAGATCTTCGGTATACCGCAAAGAGTACCGTCATGAATGGATCTTACATGGCAGTTTAGAATGATGCAGTCAGACGTGAATCATCATAAGACATGTAACATTATCGGTCGTATTATTGTTTATGTAATGTTCTCGTAGTATTATTGTTTATGTAATGTTCTCGTAGTTTGTAATAGCATAATTATCCGATGTTAAAAAAAATGATTAAGAGATTATAATTCTAGTGTCAATATGCATTACAGAGTACTCTTTCCAAATTCAAACTATAATCTGCATTAGCTTAGCCCCTCTATTACATAACTTGTAATTTGACAACTTGTGACATAATTTTCTTAGTCGTCATTGACAAAAAATCCCTGATCAATTACAATTTACAATTACAATTTTGTGACGCATACTGTAATTAGCCAAGGAACATAAACTTGTGTACATGTACATGCCATCATGAGAAACTGATCTTCGTTTCATAAATATCCTAGTCGATCCATAAACTTGTGTATGTCATCATAAGAAATTTAGGATAGATTTTGAATTGTTTTATATGTATCAATCAACTGGTCCCTAATGTTAAATTGTTTGGGGTCCAAATTAGAAGATAGAAAATAATACTCCCTCCGTTCGGATATAAGTGACGTTCTACAACATTGCACACCAATTAAGAAAACTAATGTAATATCTATTTTAACCTTATTCATTAGTGTAGTATCATTCATTAGTGGAGTACTAGAGACCATTATTCAGTCAAAATGATGTTGATTCCAACTTTTCTTAGTCGTGACATAACAGTTTCACATACAAAAGCCTTAAATGCTTAATTAATTCTTTTAGTCAAATACGTATATGTGGTGTTGAACTGAAAAAGAAGATATGCACGAACAAAGAAGATTTCTTTGTTAAAATTCTCCAAAAAATTTAAGCATGGAGCCAAAACTAAAATTTTTAAACTGATAATGGAGCCAAACCAAAAAAATTGCTTATGCTATATATTGACATAAACAATCGACTGAATCACAATCACTTATGGATTCTAACTTTGATTTGAATCTTTCATATATAGCCAATGAAAATGAGTTTTTATTTGATCTAAATCAAACACCAACAAATGAAGAAGTAGATGCACTCAATAACGAAGAAGATGATGATGATGATGATGATGATGATGATGATGATGCACTCGTTAACAGTCACGTCTATGCAAGCGATCTTTTAACTGAAATAGATCAAGGTATGAGTTTATGTTGATTTGTTCTAAAAATTATGTATAGTCATGTTTACGTGCAATTACAAGTATACAAGTCAACAAAAGTTGCTGGTTTTGTTTGTTTCTGTAATATAGATGTGTTTTCTAAAATAGATTATGTTTGCTTTTTTAAATAAAAACTGTATACAATTAAATTATCGAATTGTGGTTTGTTTCTAATAGAATTTCCATGAATAAACTTATATGTATATGTGTTGTTAGTATATTTCTGATTTTCAGTTTTAATAAATTATTTTAATTGTCAATATGCAGAGATATATAATGACATAGAGATTTCAAGTGGCAAGAAGAAAAATCTCTCGAACACAGAAAGATGGGCAATCTATAATGCTTTGTTGGAGAGAAGCCATGATGGGAATCTGAAAAAAAATACTACTCGAGAAGTGTCTGAATTGTTTCTGGTATCTATCCGAACCGTGCAACGGATTTGGCAACAAGCAAAAGAAACTTCAAATGGTGAGGCAGTTAACGTCTGCCACAAAAAATCAAGAAATTGCGGTCGCAAGAAAATTCCTCTCAACTTGAATCAAGTTAAGAGTATTCCATTTCACAAGAGAACATCACTTCGATCGCTCTCAAAGAGTTTGGGTATTGCTACTTCAACGTTGCATAAACGTGTCAAGGAAGGTACGCTTCGTCGTCACACTAATGCTATCAAACCAAGTTTAAAGGATGGTAATATAAGAGATAGGTTGAAGTTTTGTTTCTCCATGCTAGAAAAAGACTCTTTGATTCATGAACCAAAATTCGTCAATATGTACAACATTGTACATATTGACGAAAAATGGTTCTACATGACAAAGAAAATGGAGAAGTATTATTTAGTTCCTGATGAAGAGGTACCGCATCGTACATGTCAAAGTAAGAACTACATTGAGAAGGTGATGTTCTTGGCGGCGATGGCTCGACCGAGATTTGACGAGGAAGGAAATGAGACATTTTCTGGCAAAATAGGAGTGTTTCCTTTTGTTACCATGCAACCAGCTAAGAGGCGAAGCAAAAACCGAGACGCTGGAACCCTAGAGCTAAAAGCATCAACTTCTGTGAAACGAGAAGACATAAGAGCATGTTTGATTGAAAAAGTCATTCCAGTAATTCATGAAAGATGGCCAGTTGAAGATCGGGGGAAGACTATTTTCATCCAACAAGACAACGCAAGGACACATGTCCAGTGTGGTGATCAAGAGTTTAAAGAGGCTGCCTGCAAAAATGGGTTTGATATACGTTTGATGTGTCAACCAGCAAATTCACCAGATCTAAACATTTTAGATCTCGGATATTTCAGTGCAATCCAATCATTACAGCACGAGACATGTCCCAGAACCGTAGCAGATCTTGTTCATGTCGTGGAAGAATCATTCGAAGAATACCCTGCTGAAAAGGTTAATTATATTTTTTTGACCCTTCAATCGTGCATGAAAGAGATCATGAAAACTGGAGGAGACAACAAATATAAAATCCCGCACATGAAGAAAGCTACACTTGATAGAGAGAACCGTCTTCCTCTTCAAATAAGTTGTGATGTCTCCTTGGTTCAAAGCGTAATGGCTACATTAGCATCTTCATAATTTTAGTTTTAAGATTGTTGAACTCATCGTTAGAACTTATTTATTTTTCAGATTTTTTATTTCTCATTTTGTTTTGTTTTTATGAGTTTACTATTTTGAAGTATTTTTATTTTAAAATTATTGAGTATTATATTGTGTCTATATGATCAAATATATCTTAAGGTCATGTGATCTAAACAATTTTTAAAAAAATTGAATGGAACAAAGAAAATAAGGAAAATAGAAACGTGAAACTATATTTCACATCTTTATTATGATAAAATAACTTGCAATACAAGAAGACATTATTTGATCTTAAAAAGAATGTGAAAGATAAATCTTCAACATTTCAAGTAAGGCTTCTTCAATTGCTTTGTTAGGGTGAAGCTCTCCTTCATCATAAAAGAACAATTTATTCAAATCAAAATCACGATTGACACGAAAACAAACTCTGGCAACTGGTAAATCATCTTTTTCTTTGCTCTCCTCGTTCTCCATTTTAAATTGATAAGTTATACAGATTGAAAGAGACAAAGAAGAAGATGTCGTAATATATAGTGGGTGGTATAGTTAATTTTAGTCAATCACTATTACTTTTTCATTGTTTGGAAATATATATATTTCTCGTAACACACTACAAAAAAGTCAGCAGTTTGAACTTTTGACTAGAATCTGATGTTAATAATTGTAAGGGTAGAAATAGTCTTTTGTTGTCAATTTATGCATAGAATTTCGTAAGCGTCATATATTCTGACACAAAAAAAAAGTTGTAGAACGTCACTTATATCCGAACGGAGGGAGTAAGAAACTGAAATTGTTACTTGAATGCAGTTTTGGCGTCAAAACATTAATTGAATGCAATTTTGGCGTCAAAAACATTATATTGAGATATGTAATGGTTGAGTGTAGAAATTGGTCTTGTTATGCTTTTATTTTGAATCCAGATGAATTCTAATTTTTATCACAAACTTGGTACCACTTTTCAAAATTACTTAAAAAATAACAATTTTTCATAAATACTTTAAATTTATGATGAAAAATAATAAACTAACTCTATTAAATAATTTATTAATATGTAATAATCATTTATAAAATTTATAGATCCAACTCTAAGATACTTTTGAAAAAGTGATATTTATCGAATGGTATTTCAACATTTTTTCCTTAATGATAACCATTTTCATAAATATTTTAAGTTTATTATGAAATGCAAATTAATCCTGCTATATCATTTATAAATGCTCAACAATTTGTTTAGCTCTGATTCTTGGAGGGTTCTTGATTCCTTTCCTCTTGACTACTCCCTATGTTTCGAGGGCATGTCTTTGAAAGGAGATACTTATTGGCTTCCTAGAGATAAAGTAACCGAGTTTTTCTTGATCAAGTTCGATTTCACGGCAGAGAGATTTGTGCGTCTCGCTCTTCCGTTGCAGAGTGTTGAACGTGTAGATAACAATGTACTTTCGGTTGTTAGCGATGAAAAACTCTCGGTGTTACACATTGATGGCAGATCAAACGTGATGAGGATATGGGTGAGCAATAAGGTTGTTGATGAGGAGGACTTGTCGTGGAGGAGCCATTGCTTCTTGGAAGGGGGTTTTGATAAATTTGAACTGCATGTGGAAAGCTTCTTGTTGGACGAGGAGAGCAATGTGGCAATTTGTTCTAATGCAGACTATGTGGAAGATGAATATAATACGAGAATCTAAATTATTGGTGAGGAGGATATGTTTAAACGAGTTTATAACGATTCTGTAAAGGCATCTTGTTTCAACTGGCCATGCCTCATCACTTATGTTCCAAGCTTAGTTCGCATTCACTAAGAAAAGAAGGTTGTTCTTTACATGAATTACTTGATGCATAGATTGTTTGAAAATGTTGTTTCTCTTTTAGTTGATTCTTGATTAAGCTTTTCTTCTTTACCTTTCGAACATTCCATCTTTAACACAATTACATTGTTCTGTTTCATTATAGCCACTTTCTGGTCTTCTGTTGCTTTTGAAATGGGATCGATGATTTATTAATCATGTTTACTCCCCTTGCGTCTCCAACTTCTAAAAAGACGAAACATTATTTATGATATATTGGGATTTTGATGAACAAAACCGTCGTTACATGATTCGTTTTACTAGGAAGAAGATGAAGTTTAGTCTAGTGTTTCTTCTTTTTCGTATGTTTACTTTTTTCAAAATTTTACCAGCCTTAATTCATATAGATTCCAACGTGTTCGTTGGATCCAACCTCTAAAACCGTTGAACTGAGCCTGCCATAGATAATTAATAATAATAATTTACCATTAGAGTCTTAGAGATGTCAACTCTAATAGTCGGCATAGCAAAATGAAATATCCAAACCGAAGACGAACCGAACCCGAATAGATCTTGTTTTATGGTATTTCGGATTATGGGTATTATCCAAACCGAATCCGAACTTAAATGGATATCCGATAGAACTCCAAACTTTCAAAATTCTAAAAAAGAACTTGTACCAAACATGAACTCAATTCTTAATATATAATCCAAAATACACTAAGATATTATTCTTAATGTTTTTCATTTCTTGAGAGCTTGGTTTTTCGCTGTATGCTTTCATTTATTTGGTTTTCTTTCTATCAATAACTATGTGTTTACCTTTTGTTCGATTATGAATGATCACGTTTGAGGTTTTTTTCTTATTTTTGAATCGATTTTACTTATATTTTGGTTACAAACTAAATATAAATCAAGTACTTTTAAAATAGAAGAATCGATTTTACTTATGTTTTGGCTACAAAGTAGATAATCGAGAATTTTTAAACCGAAGAACCGATTGAGACCTAAACCCGAAAGTACATCGGATTGTACCGGTTCTTTGAAAATTTACTTACCCGACCCGAATTCAATAGAACCCGAACCGGTTCCGAACCGAACCGGTTCCGAACCGAACTTTCATATAATCCGAATGGACCTGATTTTCATAAACTCGAAAAACCGAAACCCCATTGAATAAAAAAGATTGGGATCCCGAATGCCCAAGCCTAATTCAAATTGTGAACATATCATTGAACGTGGTGTGATAATGAGATCGAAAATATTTTTTGAAAAAAAAATAATTTTTTTGATATTAATTAATTGTTAAATTTGCCACATGTAAGAAACTGATTAGTCAGGTCAATTGTGATTTAACACCAATTATTATTTGTAACCAAAAAAAATTGTAACAAAATAATTAAAAGTATTATTCTTGTGTAAAGTATAATAGAATAGATATATTATTGTATTGTGTTTGATAAGAAAATACAATATGCATATATATAGTGGTAACATTAACATAATGTTAACACTAAATAATGCTAACTTTCCTAAACACTTAATGTAAATATGCTAGAATATCTTGACAGTAACTTGTTCTTCAAGTCTTTACTTTTAATTTTTGGAGTCTTCATGGATTTCACGGGCTTCACAATCTAGGTCCGTAAGATACATATCTTCCGGCCCAATGTATCTCTAATACTCCCCCGCACGACAAACGTGGAATGCAACACGCAAATCTGCAATCACAAAGCAGACCACGTATGTCGTGGACACTATGTCGAGGAAAACAAATCACTAGATTCCTTCGGTAATAAACTTCAACTTAGACAAGGAGAGATGAAATCTTCAGCTCTTCTTCGGTCTTGACAATGAGAATACATCTCGTGGGCGCAACTGCAGCTCCATAAACAATTATCCTTGACAGTCCATAACACGGACTAAAAAACTGACCTAAGAATTTGAGCGTTCAATTAGAACTCCCCCGTAATGGTTAAACTATAACCAATAAATCCCAAACTATGGAAAAAACAACACGACATAAATCTGAGAAATTCTAAACTACAGAAAATCTCTAACAAAAATAACCCATGTGAAATCACAAACCCTTAGCATTACTAAACCCTCAAATTCTTTTGCACTGATCACCCGACCAAAACCCAAGAAAAAAAACAAAACAAAACCCTAATAAAAAAAAACCAAAACCCAACTTCACGTGAATCAACGTCGTCATCCGGATCATCTTCGCCGTCTTCATCGTCAACACCACCAATGAACGCCATCAAAGCTCTAAACTTATAATGCGGAAGTTTTAATTTTGATCCCTAAAAATCGAATACTCTGATACCATGTAAAATATAATAGAATAGATATATTATTGTATTGTGTTTGATAAAAAAATACAATATACATATATATAGTGGTAACATTAACATAATGTTAACACTAAATAATGCTAACTTTCCTAAACACTTAATGTAAATATGCTAGAATATCTTGACAGTAACTTGTTCTTCAAATCTTTCCTTTTAATCTTTGGAGTCTTCATGGATTTCACGGGCTTCACAATCTAGGTCCGTAAGATACATATTTTCCGGCCCAACGTATCTCTAATATCTTGCAGTGATTTCGATAGCACTGCCTTTGCGATCGATCAAGGAGTAATATCAAAACTAGGTTGGGAATTTGATAAACCAAACCCTGATATATGTATGAAGAGGTACCTTTATATATAGATAAAAGCTTTCTTCGTCTTCGAGAAGTCAAGACGAGAGGATAGACAATATGATGATAATATCCGATCTTCCACACGATTTAGAATCAGAGATACTCTCTAGGGTTCCGGCCAAATCTCTATGGGAACTGAGAGCTACTTGCAAACGTTGGTACGCTCTACTCAGAGATCCGTGGTTCGTGGAGAAGAACAAGAAGATGGGTAAAGCTGTAAGAGAGTCGATGTTACTGAGCAATCTTAGGGTTAGTTCAATTGCTGGCGACCTTCATGGACTTTACAACAACGGCGTCGAACCATCTATCATGGTCACCGGTAAACTTGGAAGTCTAGAGGATTCAAAGGATTTGAAATTCTCTCATATATTTCACTGTGACGGTTTAATGTTATGCTACACAAAGGGAAACACTAGACTGTTGATTTGGAACCCATGTACTGGTGAAACGATGAATATCGAACCCAGAACTCGTTACGAACGTAATGATACCTATGCTCTAGGATACAGCACATCTTCTTCTTCTGGCCATAGCTACAAAATTTTGAGGTATTGGTATTATGAAAACGACCAGAAAGAGTGGATTGCTGAGAGTGAGATCTATGAGCTTAGCTCTGATTCTTGGAGGGTTAATCTTGATTCCTTCACTTGTGACTACACCTTGTCTTGCGAAGGCATAACTGTGAAGGGAAATCATTATTTGGTTGCTGAAAATGAAGAAACCGTTTTTTTCTTGATGAAGTTTGATTTCACGACCGAGAGATTTGTGCGTCTCCCTCTTCCGTTTCAGAGTTTTAATTCTGAAAACACCGTAGTAGCTCTGTCTGTTGTTAAGGATGAAAAGCTCTCGGTGTTACATCAGAATATATATCCATGGTCAAATGTGATGAGGATATGGGTGACCAATAATGTTGATGAGGACTTGTCATGGAGGAGCGACTTTGTCTTGACGGTGGATTTTGATAAATTTGACCTCCCAAGTGTGGTGAATGTGACAAGCTTCTTGTTGGACGAGGAGAATAAAGTGGCAGTGTGTTGTGACAAAGACCCGGATGATAAAGATAAGACCAGAATGTACATTGTTGGAGAGGATATGTATAAACAAGTTTATAAAGATAATGTAGAGGCATCTCGTTTCAACTGGCCACTTGTCCTCACTTATGTTCCAAGCTTGGTTTGCATTCAGAAGAAAACACCAAGAACAAGAAGGCGTAAGAGAAGAAGATTGTCCTTTAAATGCATTAATTGATCTTCTTTTGAGCATAGATCACTTACGGTGTTGTTTCTATTTTAGTTGATACTTGATTAAGCTTTCCTTGTCACTCTTTCGAACATTGGATCTTTATCACAATTACATTATTCTGCTTATATCCACTTTATCATGATCTAATCATCTTTACTCAATTGTTCCCTTGCGTCTTCAACCTCTAAAATCATCGAAAAATTAAACAGTGTAATCATCTTTACTCAATTGTTCCCTTGCGTAGTAGACATAGTTCGTTTTACTGGGATGTTTATATATCCAGTGTTTCTTCTTTTTTTTTTTTTTTTTTGTTTTTTTTTGGGTCTAAATGTTAAGAAATTTGATGATTAAAAATTTGAACAACTTTAATTCATACAGACGCCCAACGTATTTTTTTGTCCAAAACTAAATAGAACTTCAAAATATAACCTGATAGAGTAGCGGTAGCTATGAGATGAGGTCACAACAAAGACTCGCAAGAATTCGTATGAACTAGGCTTCGATTTAGGCGATTCTCTCAACAAGATCAAAGATTACGAGTGGAGAAGTACTCCTCTAGTTATTAAAAAATTGAGAGACTTGTTAAATTTAGAAAGATTTGTAGAGAATTTTGTATATTATGAAAATCTGTGAAAATAAAATATTACTAGGTGTTTTGTTCACATTTGTGGGCTTAATAATTTACAAAAAAATTGTAAATAGATATATCATCAATTCAAAAACATTAAAATAAATTATTTTTATGCTTTTGAAATATTTAATAATTAATTCAATATTAAAAATTATAAACAATAAAGTTTTTTTTTTAATAAAATATCTTTATTACGCAAAATAAACTTGAAAACATTAATATATACATAAAAGAGTGATTTATATAATAAGATATATTATTTTTGTAGAACAACAGAGATTTATATTTATTTTTAAAATATTATTACTTTTTTAGCGGAATAGAGATTTATATTTATTTTTAAAATATTATGATGTGAGATATTTTTGGATAACATAATATATAATATTTTCGTATAATCTATATTATTATTTGAGAATTGTATATGCTGATCTATACTATTATTTGAGAAGTGTATATGTTGATTTGTCATACTCTCCATAATTTTAGGATCATTTATATTTTACGCTCAATTTTTAATCTTAATAAATAATTTTAGTGATCAGCTGATAATTTATAATTATCTAGAAAATGATTAAAATTTTTTAATCTATACTATTATTTGAGAAATCTATATGTTGATTTGTCATGCTCTCCATAATTTTAAGATGCTCAATTATTAATCTTAAAAAATAACTTAAGATGTAGAGGCATCTCGTTTCAACTGGCCACTTGTCCTCACTTATGTTCCAAGCTTGGTTCGCATTCAGAAGAAAACACCAAGAACAAGAAGGCGTAAGAGAAGAAGACTGTCCTTTAAATGCATTAATTGATGTTCTTTTGAGCATAGATCATTTACGGTGTTGTTTCTATTTTAGTTGATACTTGATTAAGCTTTCCTTGTCACTCTTTCGAACATTGGATCTTTATCACAATTACATTATTCTGCTTATATCCACTTTCTCTTCTGTTGCTTTTGAAATTTAATCATGATCTAATCATCTTTACTCAATTGTTCCCTTGCGTCTTCAACCTCTAAAATCATCGAAAAATTAAACAGTGTAATCATCTTTACTCAATTGTTCCCTTGCGTAGTAGACATAGTTCGTTTTACTGGAAATATGTTTATATATCCAGTGTTTCTTTTTTTTTTTTTTGGTCTAAATGTTTTTTTTTTTAACTAGCTTTCATATTAAAACAGAGAAAAAGGTTACAGAAATTAACATGAGAAACAGAAACAATAAAACAAAACAGCTGAGAAATAAGAAAAACAAAGACTCTAAATCCGATTTGAAACAGCCCTAGAAGGGGATAAACAGAGGCTCACAAGAAAGACCCAAGTAAAATGGTACTACAAACAACAGACAGCTCTAAAATAGTTTGATACACAGACAAGTGGAATAGGCAACTCCGGATCTTACATCCTAATGCCGTCACGTTGTTGTAATCCTGAGAGGAGCTGGAGCTACCTCACTCAAGTCCACACTTGAAAAACCTCTGACGAATAAGCACACATAAGGAGAGGGGCTTCATACCTGAAGGGCACGAGACACACGCAAACCCACTGGACGAAAAACGGGCGTTAAGGAAAGCTGCTTGATGAAAGAGATTACAGGACCTGCACTGAGAGGAACAAGACTGTATCTGCCAAGGGCAATCAAATGAGGCACCTCGACACTGGGATGATACATCCTTAATCGCGCCGTCCAGGAGGAGAAAAACAGGGCTCCATGACCACGAACCCGATAAGACACCACCCACGATACTTTTCCTCACATGAAAAGGGGACAGTCGAGACAGAACGACACGAAGATGAAGAACAAGATCCTGAAAAACCAAGAAACCCAGAAAGCTCACAGCCAGGAGACGGGCACTCAAACACCAACGCCGTGAACCGGAGAGGACAAAGAAGGAGCAGCTTGACGAGACAGTCGACGCCTGAGTACCAGACACTTCCACGCGCCTAAAACCATCCTTTAAGCTACACGCGCCGCCAGGAGAATACACCTGACACCGCCAAGATTTTCAACACCGTCGCGCACCAAGCGAGCAAAACCCACGAAGTCCAACTTGGGGATGATTGAAGAAGCTGCTACCCCCGAGACACCAAGGGAGAGAGCAATACCCCACGACTATTAACGCAAGCCCACCTTCTCAACCAAATCAGACAATGGGCCTCGACGACAAGCCCAACGACTCTAAGACCACTCAGCTTCAGCCCAAAATCATTCAACGGTCATCTCCAAGCTTAATTACAAGCGACAAAGAAAGCCTGAGAGTGATGACGTTCGGAAAGGTACAATCTGGTCCCCTCCAGTTTGGAAACAGATTCGCAGCCCTTGATTCCTTGGAGCTTCCATGATGTTGCCACCTGTAGAGGAACTAGGGTTTAGACAAGTTTTGTATAAATACCTATGCTAAGCTATTGTAATGGACAAGAGATTGAAATACAAAACATAACCTTTTCAGTTATCTTCTTGAAGCATTGCTTCAGATTTCATGGTATCAGAGCTTAGGGAGTAGAACCATGGACATGCAACCTTATACTCCTCCCGTTCTGGATATTGTGAACTCAGTCACAGTCAAGCTTACGGAGAAGAACTATATCCTCTGGAAGCGACAGTTCGAGACCTTCCTCAATGGTCAACGTCTACTTGGCTTTGTGACAGGATCTAACCCAGCTCCAGTCACAATGCTTCCCGTACCGGGAATCAACGGCACAGCAACCCTGGTTCCTAACCCAGACTATCAACTCTGGTTTCAGACAGATCAAGTGGTCCAATCTTGGTTGCTTGGCTCGTTCGCTGAAGACATTCAGAGCATAGTCATCCACTGTCACACAACTCACGAGATCTGGGTCACTCTTGGTACTCATTTCAACAAACCCTCATCATCTCGTCTGTTTGAGTTACAGAGAAAGATTCAGACTACTTCCAAGCTAAACAAGACAATAGGAGACTATCTTCGAGAGATAAAGAACATCAGTGACCAGCTCACCTCCATAGGAAACCCTCTTGACGAAAGGATGAAAATTTTTGCTGCTCTTCATGGTTTGGGACAAGAGTACGAGCCTATTAAGACAAGCATTGAAGGTTCTATGGATCTTCACCCTGCTCCAACCTTTGATGACATCTCATCTCGTCTCAAAAGCTTCGACGACAGACTTCAGAGCTACATGGTGTCTTCAGACCCAAGTCCACACCTTGCCTTTCATATTGACAGAACATCACAATATCCTAGTTATGGTAACAGAGGCAGAAGTAGTGGTCGGAGATTCGGAAGAGGAAGAGGACGATTCTTCTTCTCTACAAGAGGCCGTGGATTTCATCAGCAGCTATCCTCCTATCCCAGCTCTTCTGTTTCCTCTGAGCAAGGTGATCGCCCTGTTTGTCAAATCTGTGGGAGACAAGGACATGTAGCACAACAGAGATTTATATTTATTTTTAAAATATTATTACTTTTTTAGCAGAACAGAGATTTATATTTATTTTTAAAATATTATGATGTAAGATATTTTTGGATAACATAATATATAATATTTTTGTATAATCTATATTATTATTTGAGAATTGTATATGTTGATCTATACTATTATTTTAGAAGTGTATATGTTGATTTGTCATGCTCTCCATAATTTTATGATCATTTATATTTTACGCTCAATTATTAATCTTAATAAATAATTTTAGTGATCAGCTGATAATTTATAATTATCTAGAAAATGATTAAAAAATTATAATCTATACTATTATTTGAGAAGTGTATATGTTGATTTGTCATGCTCTCCATAATTTTAGGATGCTCAATTATTAATCTTAAAAAATAACTTTAGTGATCAGCTGATAATTTATCATTATCTAGAAAGTAATTCAAAAATTCTAATATATACTATTATTTGAGAAGTGTATATGCTTTAGGGAAATTTCATGTTTACCACTTTCATGATACCATTTTTCATCTTTACCAACATTAAAAGGACATTTTCAAAAATACCTTCTTCATTAAGTGGCAAAAGACTCTTATACCCTTGTTCTCTATATTTATAATAAATTATTATTTAAATAAATAAAATAAATAAAATAAAAATAAATAAAAATATATTATTTTTATGTTTCTAATTATAATTTTTCAAATTCAAATTTTTATCAAAAAAAATTTGAATTTTTTTTATTTTTTTTCAAATATTCATTTTGAAAACCGAAAATTATGTCTGAAACTCTGTTTTAAATTTTTTTTTTAATTTTTTAAGTATTTATTTATATTTTTATTAGAATCATAAATTTTATATACCAAAAACTATACCCCACCGCTCAACTCTAAACCCTAAGTATACATTAGTTAACTTTAGGGGTATAAGTGTCTTTTACCCTTCATTAAAAGTGAGGGTAAAAGTGATTAGTCTAGATATGAAAAGTGGTATTATAAAAGTCGTATTTGTGGCAATTACCCATATGGTTTTGTGAGTTATATAAATAGATAATGATTTTAAGAATCTAAAGAGTATTATATAGTACTAGAGCCGGTGTCCGCGCTTCGCGCGGATTAGATGTTTAATTAAAGTACCAGTAAATTAAAATTGGGAGTTTTTTTGTTTTTGAGAAGTTTTGTTTTTTAGAATGTGAAGACGGTGGAAGCGCGTCATCTGTTTCTTTTTTTTTAAACTAAAGTAAGTCAAAATCGGATGCTCATGGAGAGGCTGGCCATCAACCAGCTTAAGGTGGCCAACAACATCTACAACACACAGTCAAACGGTTAGAAACAATGTATTAATAAGCTATACGGGTTTAAATTTATAAAACAAACAGATGGTTAATAAGTTCGGGATGTTGTATAAGTTTGAACTTGATAAGAAATCATCTAATCCTTACCGTGAAGATCCCCTCTGAGATCGCAGCTGGCTTCAAAATGTGAAAAGGAATGGATTCTGAAGCGCTCAGTCAAAATGCCTTCAATGTTTTCTTCAACTTTCTTCAGGACAGAGGCGTGTGAAATGCAAATTACCAGCTTCTGATCAGCAACATGGTACATCACCTTGCTGTTGGATGCATAGAAGTTTGTCAGTGTGTAGATGCTCCCACGCTCGAGATTTTTCTCATATTCGTTGCGCCGGTTCTGACCGATGAACCCCTGAGCTAAAGTACCCTACATAACAGAGGGATAATATTTTTTTGTTACTTATAAGCGTTACAATAGAAAGATATACCGTTACAAAACAAACTTTTCAGTTCTATCGCAGCACCCTCGAGTAATCCTCTCAAACCAAAATAATGTTTCTCTCAAAATCACTACTATCATAGATCACTACTAAGCCAACAAAGTATCTGAACGTAGAGTTTTAATTAAAACAAACTTTTCAATTCTCGTTTTAATCCAATCTCTATCACAACATTCTAATCCGCTCAAACAAACAAAGCAAGAGTTAATAGATCACTACTAAGACAATAAAGTATCTGAACGTAGAGTTTTAGTTAAAACAAACTTTTCAATTCTTGAAACACTTCAATCTCTATCACAGCACTCTGATCCGCTCAAACAAATAAAGCAAATGTTTATTTCAAAGTTACGCTTTTTAATACAATCTCTATCACATCACTCTAACCGCTCAAACAAATATATATCAAGTGTTTTTTATAAGGCAATAAAAAAACCTCTCAATTCTCGTTTTAATCCAATCTCTATCACAGAATCGCACAAAGAAATAAAGCAAGGGTTTTTTCAAAGTTAAGCTTTTTAATCCAATCTCTATCACAGCACTCTTCTCCGCTAAAACAAATAAAGTAAGTTTTTTTTTCCAAAGCGACGCTAATATACCTCTTCGTCGATCATAAGCATCTCAATCCCAAGAAGGATGCCAGGTCCTCCTTTCACATTCTTGCGAGCTTCCCAGTGATGAAGAAGCCTAAACTGCATGGTGGAATCTCCTGGCCCTGGTAAAACATGTCGGAAGAGGAGAGGGGAAGAAGCTTCGCCGGTGAGGATTGCGGTTTGTTTGGCCATGATGAAGGTATAGATTTTTTCGATCTGAGGAAAGAGTGATGTGGAAGGATGTATAAATAGTCTGAGAAGAAGAGAACACAAAGAGATAGATATCATCAAGCCGGAGGAGAGATATGGAGGGTCAATAGTCATCTTGATTAGAGGATTTATGGCAGACGACTAAGCAATCCAGGGACCGGGACGGGAACGGGGACGGAAAACGTCAAACTTAAAATTCATAGATACGGGTACGGCATATATATATATATATATATATATATATATATATATATATATAAAATACCTATACATCAACTAATTGAAACCTCCCACATAAGATTTAAACAGTTTTTAAAACAGTTAGAAAACAATATAATAAACTAATAATAGTTATATGACCAATACGAAAATAAACAATCAAACATATATATATGTGTGTGTCAATTGTCCTAAGCTAAACATAAAAGTAATAGAAAATCTATAGTATTAGTATAAACAAATTCAGATGGTTAAATATTGTTTCTGAGAAAATTTCAAAAAACAACTGCAGACTATAATTTTTGGGTTCGACTTCTTTTGTTCATATAAATGAAGGTCAAAATGGTCATTGACATTTACCCTTCATCTTCTCTACACGATCTGAAACTTAATCTATGGCCGCCATAATTTTTCTTACTTGATTTCTTCTTTTTTTTTATCAACTTTTCTTACTTGATTTATATGGTTCCATCATCTCATTTTAATTTCTTTTAACATGTAAAAGATAAATCTAAACATTTCTTAATCATATTTCAAGCAAAAAAAATCATGAACATGGCTTAGAAATGTTTCCGAGACGTCTCAGTCGACTAACCAAACCGTCCCCATTTGAGTCCTCTCCGTCCGTACCCGTGCCGTACCCGTCCCCGCGCCGAACCCGATACGTGAGACGGCACTAAGTCGGCGTACCCGTGCAACCTGACGATTGAAGTTCCATTTTGAATGGAGGCGTTATGCGGGAGGCGATGGGGAAGAGGAAGGGAATCGATGTCGGCATCGAGACATCGATACAGGGGAGGCTGATTGTGTTTCGCTTAAGGTTACGGAGGAGATGATATTTATTTTGGACATAATACGTAAGAGGCTGGGCTAGTACGTGACTTTTTCTGATTTTTGGGCTGAAGCCCAGTCTAGGATAACATGGTATATTGGTTGGCTAGGAATTTTTTTGTCCATGTAGCACACCTTGGAAGCCTCTAAAATAGTCCCTTTTATATAGTAGGATAATAAATCTTCATTTCAGTTGAGAAATATTAATTCATTTGTAGGTAGGATACATGAGTTGTTTTATTTCTTGGTTCTAACATATATTTTTAATTTAGAATAAGCATATGTTGGTCCGAATATAACACATGTTAATTTTATTAGTTATTTAATATCTATTTCTGTGCTTTCATGTTTTATAGTGTTTGCATCTTATATATTAAAACAAAAGTCACAACCTTGATTCATATGTGTTTTTTTTCTAAATGGACCTAATGGACCTATTTTTATAAAGTCATGTTACATTTAATCTATAATCTTATCATTTAAATTTTGGAACTACCAGAATTTTTTATTGGCTATCAATAACTGAATTTAAACAATAGATGATCCATTAGAATTATAGATAATATAAATTAAATAGCTATAGTTTAATATTGTAATATTATACATCCATATGTTAATTATTTAAATATTTGTCGATTTTAAATTTTAAAAGTATAAAGACTTTTTTTTAAATAAAAAAATCATATTATCTAACAATGATTAATATTTACTACCTTAAACCAATGAAAACAAATTTTAAACTATATAGTTTATTTTAAACATTAAACAAAAACTAAATGTTTAATTATTTACTCGATAATATAAATCTATGAAGGGAAAATTTTAATTTTTTAAAAACTTTCTAGATTTGTGAAATATTACAATATCTTTGAATATGACATTAAAACAATATTTTACTAATCTTTATATATATAGTTACGATTTTAATAATGAAATAATATTCCAAAATATATATATATAGAAGAATATACAAATACATAAGAAAGTTTGAAACAATCTATTCAATGAAAAAATATACCGTAAATTTATTATGTTTTAAAAATTGATAGACAAATATATACCAATTTAGAATTGAAAACAAAATATTTATATAAAAATAAATTAAAACAAAAACCTTTGCGGTTGCGCGGATCGAGATCTAGTATTTTATTAAAGTATAATTTTGTTGTATAAATGTGAGAACTAATTTTCTATTTATATATTGCAAATTTATTTAAAGTATGCGTTGATGGTTAAATGTTTCTTTAATGACACATCCCTTTATCTATTTTAGGACTGACCCTTTGGTATCAAAATGTGGCAAAACAAATAGCTACCATACGTTAATAGTAGTACTATGGGATTATTAATATTATTAATTTGATTTTTGTAAATACCATGGGGTTATTATATTCACCTGTATGCATTTTTCTTTTGATTGATAATTACAGGAATCTTGCGAGTTATGACTCTTGTCGATTTGCTCTTTGTTTCCAAATTAATGCAACAAAAAGTAACAAAAGATGAAAAATGTGTTAGAAATCTTGCGAGTTATGAGGGGCTCAGCTTGGAAAACGAATCTCTCGGACTCGTGCTGGAGAATCAAGTGACCACGGCGATTTTCCTCAGCTTTAACTTGGCACAGTTAGAGTCTTCTAAACAATTTTTGTCTCCACTTGATTATTCCTGGCCGCCAGGGCAGAAGAAGGAGCCACAAGTGTACTTGACGGACTTGACACTCAGAGAGAGCTAACCAGCCAGGTTAAGGAGAGGCGGGATAGAGAGGAGGAGCTTGGTGGTGCCACAAGTTTTTATGATGACTTTGTAGGGGTAGACAAAGAAGCTGGACTCCGAGAGAACGCAAGAGTCGAAGTGATCGTTGGAGAGAGAAGAAACAATCTCGCAGGCAGCAGGAGTGTGTATTTCGTCAAGCTGGGACCTGGTCAGAGTACGGAGACCCAGTCCCTTGGAGTCTTGAAAGATGCTAGGCTCAAAGAATGAGACCTCGGGCGGCTTCTTGTAACTTCGAAACCGATTGCAGATAAGGCCATGTCACCTTGTTGTCTTAACTTGTAGTAGGAGGAGAGAACGATGGGATTGGATAACCAAGCAGAAACAGAGCTTAACGGAAAGTAAATTATAAACTGGAAATTAAAGAAAGCAGCTATAAGTATAGTGAAGACTCGGTGCGCTACAACTCAGGATGGCCTCTTAGCACACTGGAAATTAAAGTAAATTATAAACTGGAAATTAAAGTGAAGACTCGGTGCGCTACAACTCAGGATGGCCTCTTAGCGCACTGTAAATAAAGAAAGAAACATTGTTAAGAAACATGATACTGTAATGAAGAGAGAGAGTAATGTAATGAAGGGAAGAAGAAGCTTTACGTTGGAGTAGACAGAGATTTGAATTTCTTGATTCCACCGTTGGGGTGAACATCTTCAATGCTGTAACCGAGAGGAGCTTCGTAAAATAAGGAACTACTACTACTGCTGGACTTCTTTTTACCATATTTTGGCTCCATCACAATCTCATTCACGCTTTCTGCAATTTCAAGACCAAACCATATGTATTAGATGCAGGAAAGAAAAACAACGCTTAATAGAGACTTATCAATGTTCAAAGTTTTCACATTTCAATAACAAATCTCTAAAAACGTTTAATTTATCAGATGAGACATGATCAGAATTGTTTCATTAGATCTACAACTATGAGACTTAAAACGAATATAGGTATATATATATGTAAACACAACATCAATCAAAACATAAATCGTCTGATTTAGAGTGTAGGGATGCTAACCTTTTTACCTTTTTATAATCGAATATCGGCCGTCCTCGAAAAGAAAAGGTGATATTGAAGATAGATCGATGGATTTACGAAGAAATTTAATAGGAATGACCTATGGATTTCTGGATCAATAGGAAGAAGATGAAAAGTTGGTTTGAAACCTAGAGATAGAGACGGAGAAGAGAGAGCAAGATGAAATTATATTATAACAAAAGCCCAAAATACAGACCCAAAACCACATAAGTCCAAATCCGCCCAAACCCAAGTAATCATTTAATAACGTGGAAGAATGCTGCAATTCTACTGGACGAATTTCCAGTCCGACGTGGACCCCTTTAGAGGGCTTTATATTTGGTTTTTAGTATAGTTTAGATTATCAAAATCTTGTTTTGTGAGTTAATAAAGTTAAGAGTACAACTTCAAATAACACTTATTTTAACAAATTTGTAGAATCATTAAAATCTAAATTTTTTGAATAACAAAAGATTTTGTATAAAATTATAAAATCATAAAACCAGTAACACTATATTTTAATGAAAATGTGAGAATATATAAACCAATAATACTAGACATGAAAATTCTAATAATCATATAAACTACCTAACGTTGAAGCAAATCATTTAAGGGAACCTAAAATCCTAATCCTTCCAGGTATATTGGAGTAATAATTATCTACGAATAACTAAATAAGAAAACAAGTAAAGCTAATCAGTTTGGGTTTAGGGTCTAAGACTTGGGTTTAGGATATAAGGTTTAGGTTTATAGTCTATTTTTGGGTTTAAGGTATATAATTTGGGTTTAGGATTTAGGGTCTAAGATTAGGGTTTATGGTATAGGGTTTGGGTTTAGGGTATAGGGTTTGGGTTTAGAAGTTTGGATTTGGGTTTATAATTTAGGGTATAAGATTTAGAATTTAAGATTTAGGGTTTAGGATTTCGCTGGAAACGTTAGCGTCGTTAAAATTAGCGTTTTTATTTTTTTTAGCTATTTTTTTATTTAATTTAATATTTTTTAATTAATAATCTATGTGTCATTTTTATTGGTCATAAAGTGTATGGTGAATTTAAAGATTCACCCTAGGGGGTGAACCTAAGTTTTGTTCCACAAAAAAAAAAAAAAATACTCTAACTTATCTCACTTCCTTAACATTTATTCTCACTAACCCACATATTTTTTCACTATCCCTTCCCTCTCTTCCTTCGCTTCTTTTTTTATTTTTTCCACCTGATTAATTTCATTCCAAACGGAAAACCACAAGTTGTAATACATAAGCTGGCAGCCTAATCGAAAAGCTCCAGAACCAAGAGCCCACATGAAGACGGCAGCTAGAACCTACACAGGGGCGACTTAAACCCATAACAAGGTGACTTAAAGAAAAAACATAAAACTTAAAACGCTACTAGATCCGAATACAGTTAACATCTACGCAAGAGCATATAACAAGAATACTAGCAGACTTTAAAACTATGAAAAGACCAATGATCGGGAGTTACCGCTGCTGCTCATAGCCTGCTACCCAGTAACCTCCACTTCTGCACCCAAACCACACTTATCGCTGCTGCCTCGCCCGCCAAACGATAAGACCAAGAACCGGAGCCTTCTAAACTCGACAAGGGGAACCATAACTAGGTCCACGCGCCTTGGAAACGGATGTGACGTAAACAAAACGTCCAAATTCCTACGATAGAAGCTCACCCAACACACCATGAATATGAAGCCTT
This sequence comes from Brassica rapa, assembly GCF_000309985.2. Lineage (NCBI taxonomy): Eukaryota > Viridiplantae > Streptophyta > Magnoliopsida > Brassicales > Brassicaceae > Brassica > Brassica rapa. Next base: position 10,208,011 of record NC_024799.2, read on the forward strand.
GCCAAACAAACATCTCCGGAATCATTCACGGAAAAGAAGCAATAGCAAGCAAACACTGAACACATTAACCCTAGAGGGAGGACTGCTAAAATTAAGTGACACACTCCAAGCATAGAATCAACCACATCCTTATTTGAGCAGGATCAAAAGAGAACCACCAACAAAACTCACCACAAACATCAAAACGCTCACTCCTTTGGCGCATATCGATCAACCACCATTTCTTCAGTAAAACCACCATTCCAACCCTTAGCCAAAACCTGAACAAGGCTGTTCAGATTGAAAATTCGGCCTTGACGTTAGCTTGCATAACGAAGACACCAAGTCACAGCTTCACAGATTCAGGGAACCAAAGAGACCATCCTCTGTTCACCGCCCGTTACGCCACTCCTCCAACCGTCTCACCGCCTAACTTGAGGAGACGTCTCTCCTGATCACGCGCCGCCGTCTTGACAGATTCGCCAAGATCCCAAAAGGAGAAAACTGGATCTTACTACTCCGTCGGACCTCAAAGCCGACCCTCATCTTCTCCATTCTTCCTTGAGCCTCGTCGTATCTCCATAAGAAGCCAGGACCGTCTCTGTCGACGAATAGAAGTCTATAGACAGGTCACGACAGCACAGAGGTTCTTACATGTCAGCTGAGGATGAACTTAGAAGGTGAGAGCAAAAAGAAAACGAGATTAAGGGGAATAGGATGCGCCTCCGCCACCGATGGCTCAGCGACGGAGCTAGGGTTTCAGTTTAAACTGTCGGCGTCTTCCTTCGCTTCTTACCTTTTTATTATATTTTGTTTCTTTTTGCGAGCCCACCACCACTCTTTTTTTTTGTGTTTTTAGAGCATGATTATCCCTACAAACCCATAAAGTTTCTTAAGTACACTTTAATGATTATTTAACTATTAAATTTTAGCTAAGAATCTTACTTAAAAATCACATAATTTTTGTGTTACAATGGTAGTTTCTTAATTTGGGTTTCTTAAAAAAAAATTAACTTTTTTTTAACCATTCGAGTAAATGCTTGACATACAAACAAACACCACAAAACCATAGAACACTTGGAAGAGGTAGACGATCAATCATTATATAAAAAATAATTTGGAAGGTCAAACCACCTAGCTATATTGACCCAACAGTTACGTATGTATCAATATCATGTGTGTCGTGTTTTAATTGATCAATGTAGATGGAGAGATTAGGAACCTGATAACTGTTGTTGAAGTTACCGTACACGAAGTGATGATGCTTGTTTTACCAACACCTTGATCGCCAAGGAACACGAGTGTTAGACCTTCTTCTTCTTCTTCTTCTTCTTCTTGTCCAGGTATGGATATTTCTGGTACAATGAGATACTACTAATCACGAGAGGAAGAGCCATGAGTCAATACGATGAAGGCGGTTTTCCTTCAAACGCAAACTGCAGCAGAGCGGTGACAATTCTTTAGCTCCTCATCTTGATTAAATAATAGTCAGTATGAGGGAGATGTAATCTCAAATGCTCTGTTTGTGTTTATGAAACTCTAATTGTATTCGATTGAAGGCAATAGCTATAAATAGCATTACAATGAAACAGAGAGCTCCTGAAATAAAGCAACAACTAACTCAACTAAAACCACTAGAACTGGAAACTACTTGGTCCTAAAGAATAGGACATTATTGAAACAACTAACAAACGTGAAAGACTAAATCAAACCTCCAACGGCTACTAACTTCAAATGATAGTTTGCTCCAACAAACCCTCCCTAAGCTAAACTTGGTCTTCAAGGTTCAGCTTATCCTTGACTGAGCAAACTCCAAGTCTGCTTCTCATCTTCTCGAACACTTCCCTCTTCAATGCCTTTGTGAATACATCAGCAACTTGTTCTTCAGTACCACAATGTTCCAAACTTATTTTTCCTTCATTTACCAGATCACGTAGGAAATGAAACCTGACACCAATATGTTTGCAACGCCCATGAAATACAGGATTCTTAGATAGCTTGATTGTTGACGTGTTGTCGCATTGAATGATGGTGCTCTCGTTCATCTCATGTCCCAACTCCTTCATAACTCGCTTGAACCAAATGGCCTGACATGCGCAAACTGATGCCGCCACATACTCGGCTTCAGTCGTGGACAAAGTAACTATTGGCTGCTTCTTGGAACACCACGCAACTGCCCCATTATCCAAAAGGAAAACATACCCTGAGGTGCTCTTCCTGCTATCGATATCTCCAGCAAAGTCGCTGTCAGTGTAGACACATAGCTCCCCTGTTCCTCCTCCATTGTACCAGATACCAAAGTCTGCTGTTCCCTTTAAGTACCTCAGTACTTTCTTCACTGCTTGTGCGTGGAGTCTTGTAGGTTTTGACATGAAACGACTGAGTAGGCTCACCGAGAATTGCAGGTCAGGTCGTGTGGTTGTGATGTACATGAGGCTCCCAATCATTTGCTTATAGAGTGTCTCGTCTACTCTCTCTCCTTCAGCGTCCAGGTCAAGCTTCTCTCCAGGCACCATAGGATTTGTAACTGGGTTACAATCCTCCATGTCGAACCGTTTCAGAATCTCCTGAGCGTACTTGGCTTGAGATATGTGAATTCCATTCACCTTCTGATTCACCTCAATGCCCAAGAAGTACCTCATCTTCCCAAGATCAGTCATGTCGAACTCGTCTTGCATAGACTTCTTGAACTCCATCATCATCTCAAAGCTGCTTCCTGTGTAAATGAGGTCATCAACATACACACTTACGATCAGGATATTACCTTGATTGTCGGCTTTGAGAAACAATGTCTCCTCGTTCTGTGACTTTGTGAAGCCAGCTTTCATAAAGTATTCTTCAATGCGACTGAACCAGGCCCTTGGAGCTTGCTTCAGACCATACAATGCCTTGTGAAGTTTGTAGACACTGTCTTCCTGTCCCTCCACTACGTATCCTTTAGGTTGTTGTATGAAGACATCTTCAGTGAGGATCCCGTGAAGAAATGCTGACTTGACATCAAGCTGGTACACGATCCATGATTTCTGAGCTGCAGTGGCTAGAATGGTTCTGATGGTATCCATGCGTGCAACAGGAGCATATACTTCAGTGTAATCGATTCCAAGCTCCTGAGAGTATCCCTTAGCCACCAACCTTGCCTTATACTTGATAATTTCACCGTGCTCGTTCAGCTTAGTTTTGTAAATCCACTTCACGCCTATGCACTTGGCTCCATTAGGTAAAGTGCATAGCTCCCACGTCTGATTCTTCTCAATGGAGTTTATCTCTTCTGTCATCGCATCTCTCCACTTCAAGCTTTTCTCTGCTTCCTCAAAGTTTACAGGATCTGTCGCATTTATCTCCACCATGTTGACCACGTCTTCTTCATCATCAATGGTCTCGATGCAGTGCACATAGTCTCTTAGGTAACTTGGAGGTCTTCTGGCTCTGCCCTCCCTGATTTCTGCAGTCTGTTCTTCTTGATTCTCTACTGCGTCTTCTACAGGCTGCTCAGCCTCGTTGTTGTTATCTTCCACCTCTCCATTGTTTTCTTCTTCATCACTTTCCTCCCAATCCAAATCATCTCCATTCCATGTTAACGATCCTTCCGTGAGATGATCTTGATCCTTGTTCCAATCCCATTCTTTTGTTTCCTCAAACACCACATCTCGACTTGTCACCATCTTCTTAGTCTTTGGATTGTACAGTCTGTAGGCTTTGGATTCTTCAGAGTATCCAAGTAGAACACATGGTGTGCTCTTATCATCTAGCTTGCTTCGTTTCTGATCAGGAATGTGGACATGTGCAATGCATCCCCAGACTCTGAAGTGTTCCACACTTGGCTTCATCCCGCTCCATGCCTCTTGTGGTGTGACGTTTTTCACGGCTATAGTGGGGCACCTATTGAGAACATAGAAGGTCCACTTCACAGCCTCGGTCCAGAAGATCTTTGGAATCTTCTTGTTGGAGAACATTGACCTCACCATGTTCATGACTGTGCGGTTCTTTCTCTCGGCTGTGCCGTTCTGTTGAGGAGTGTAGGATGTGGTTAGTTGACGTCTGATTCCGTGCTCCTTGCAGTAATCTGAGAACTCTAGTGAGGTGTATTCTCCTCCCCTGTCTGTCCTTAACCCTTTGATCATCTTCCCGGTCTCAGTTTCTACCATCTTCTTGAACGTTTTGAACTCAGTGAAGGCATCAGACTTCTCCTTTAGTAGATACACCCAACCCTTTCTGCTATAGTCGTCTATGAAACATAGGATGTACCTCATTCCACTGTTGGAAGTGGGATTGATTGGACCACAGATATCCGAGTGGATTAGTTCCAATGTCTCTTTTGCTCTCCATGTACTCTTCTTCAGTATGGCCTTTCTTGGCTGCTTCCCCACCAGACAGTCTGGACATGTAAAGCTCTGAACCCCAAAGTCTGGTAGACCCCTCACCATGTCTTTGCTCTGTAGTGCTCTCATTCCTCAGTGACTTAAGTGACCATAGCGCTCATGCCATAATTTTGGCATATCTTCAGAAGTTGTCTTCAAACACCTCTGTTCACTTGAGTTTGAGTCACCTCTTCCTTGATCAGCTAGTGCAAACATTCGGTTTGAGCTCATCCGACTCTCAGCTATCAACCCCTTCTCTTCATGATAGATTTGGCAGTAGCCCTTTTGAATGATGATTGTGATCCGTTTTTCTTGAAGCTGTCCAAGACTCAAGAGGTTGTTTTTGAGTTCTGGTACATAATACACATCACTTATTACGTAGTTTGCTCCGTTCAACATCAGCTTTGTGTTCCCTTTCCCAACAACCTCCATCTTCTTGTTATTTCCCAGCTTCACCGAGTGCCTGAAGTCTTCATCTAGCTTCGAGAACAGACTCTTGTCTCCACTCATATGGTTTGAACAACCTGAGTCAAGAAACCACACTCTCTTCTTCATGTTTCCTTGATTTCCAGAGCTCGCCATTAGTGCACTCTCTGTCACCTCTCCGTCTTCGTGTAGTTCCTCTTCATCCATTTCATCAATGAATGCCATCAACAACATTTCTTCATTCTCATCAAAGTCTGCGTAGTTTGCTTCTTCTTCCCATTTTGGACATTCGTTTTGGAAATGTCCAAGTTTGTGGCATTTGTAACATTCCACCGTGCTCTTGTTGAAAGAGCTCCTGCCTCGACCACGTCCTCTGCCTCTTCCTGAGAAGCCCCGACCTCTGTATCCCGTTCCTCTTCCATGTGTGATCTTCAATACTTGATCATCACCTTTGTCAATCCTTTTGAACTTCTGCTCATGGACCACCAAGGAACTCTGCAACTCGTCCAAAGTGATTGACTCAATGTCCTTGGATTCTTCAATGGATACTACCACATACATGAACTTCTCACTGAGAGTTCTGAGGATCTTCTCAACTACCTTAGAGTCCGTCATGGTCTCTCCATTGCCCCTCATTTGGTTGGTGATCGCCAACACTCGGATGAAGTATTCTTCAACACTTTCACTTTCCTTCATCTCCACCACTTCGAAATCTCTTCTTAACTTCTGTAGTAGCGATCTCTTCACTCGAGCATTGCCACCATACTTCGCCTTCATCGAATCCCAAATGATCTTAGAGGTCCTCCTGTCTAAGATCTGTTCGAACGTCACTCTGTCAATGCTCTGGTAGAGGTAATGCTTGACTTTGTGATCGTTGGTTCTGTTGCTCTCCAATTGCAGGTTTTGTTCTGCAGTCAGTACCGTCGCATCAGATGGTTCTTCAACGCCGGTTTCGATCAGACTCCATAGCCCTCTGGCTCGGAAGAAGTTCTCCATGACTTCACTCCAATGGTCCCAATGGCCATCAAATTGCGGAAGCTTCATCTTATCATCACTCATATTTTCTCTCGTTTGGTCACAAAGCTCTGATACCAATTTGTAATCTCAAATGCTCTGTTTGTGTTTATGAAACTCTAATTGTATTCGATTGAAGGCAATAGCTATAAATAGCATTACAATGAAACAGAGAGCTCCTGAAATAAAGCAACAACTAACTCAACTAAAACCACTAGAACTGGAAACTACTTGGTCCTAAAGAATAGGACATTATTGAAACAACTAACAAACGTGAAAGACTAAATCAAACCTCCAACGACTACTAACTTCAAATGATAGTTTGCTCCAACAGGAGAATCGTTGAGTTGTGTACCAGTGATACGATTAGGCCCACCAATGCATCCATGATATGAGTTTTGTGATCCCACAACGACATTCCAAAAATCTGTAAACACAATATAATTGAGATGGAATCCAAGGTAGAAGCAATTGTAAGCAATAGAAACTTACCGAAGAGAGAAGACTTTATTGGTGGAGGAGGCTGTTGCTGCTGAACTTTCAGTGAACACTTGATTCCTTTTCCAAAACCTCTCAATTGATTCCTCTTCCTCAAACTAAACCCACCTGTGACAACTCCAAACATGTAAACTTTCATACTCTGGGAACTTAACCCAAAACTATCCAACTTTTAGAGCTAAATCTCAAAACTAGAGTGGTTCAAATGCGAAGAATTTACAGATAATTGAGTCATATGTCACAAGTTTGAAGATACCCATATGGCAAAAGTCTCCAACTTTCTGAGGTAAATCGAATAATTAGTGTTTAAAATCGAAGAATTTACAGAGAATTGAGTCATATGTTACAGTTTGAAGATACTTGTTTAAAAGCCTAGGAAGAACTAATGAAAGATTGAAGCTTTTTTTTTTAATCCAAACCTGGTATTTTGGATGTTGGATTGAACCTAGAGGTATCCAAGAAAGAAGAAAGAGATTTGGAATCACCTGGAAGTTGGATCGAATCGAAGACCTGCTGCTGGTATTGGCCGAGCTAGTGCCATCATCGTCCGGCGGAGACCACAAGAGAAGAGAGAGAGACGACAAAAAGAAAAAAAAAGAAAGAGAAAAGAAAAAATAAATGCACTTTTAATGATAAGCTGACACGTGTGTTAAAAACCCTCTTAATAATCGGTCTCCACAATCCTATATTAAGGATCGGTAACAGACATTTTATTTCATTTTGATTTAATTAAATGCTTCATTAACTTTAAAAACTCTCTTAAGAAACCCGGATAATCATGGTCTTAGGTTCTAACCTTATTTTTCTGTACAGGTCATATTTTTTAAAGTATTTTTTCAGAATTTAAAAAAAAAAACTATTAATGCTTAATATAGCTAAAAATTATGGGAACAGTTTTCTATTTATCGTAAAATAATATTTTTATAACTAATAAAATAACAAAATAATTCTTTTAAATCGAAAATTTATTTTTATTATTGGGGCATATAAGAATAAATTTGGAAGTTCTAGGACATATTAGAATATCGTGCACAAAGAAGAGGATATGAGTTAATAATGATAGATACATGTGCAATGCACATGAAAAATAAATATAAGAAATAGAAATATATTAATTAACTTCTTTATTAAATGGAAATCGTTAGATTTTCATTATTTAACTGTTAAGAAATATGTCAAGGATAAATCCGATCCTATAAGTATATAGACTATAGTCAGTCTCCCAAGACACAAGATATTCATTGTGAATATAGCAATAGTCTTGATTCTGAGAGAAATACTTAAAAACTTACAGACGACATCACAACTCCAGCACCTACCTTTATATATAGGAGCTTTCTTGGTCGAGAAGTCAGAGGATTACAACACAGACAATGACGATGATATCAGATCTTCCAAACGATTTGGAAGCTGATAAGATCATATGGGCCTCGTCTGGATTGAAAAGAGTTAATGGGCCAAGATCAGAGAAGCCCAGCAGTGAGGGAAATGTCTTTTACGTTTTAGTATTTATGTTATGCTTTGGCTTGTAAACAACTTATCGAATTACGATCATTAATCAAAACGGGTTCAATCCCTAATTTCTACTCTATCTCTTCTGCACCGGCTCCATTCTGGTAAGTCATCAGCTCAACCAGTTCAGTTGAATCCAAGTATTCAGAATAGTTTAACCAAGTTCTCCCATTGACATTCCTACAGTTTGATACGCCTCCTGGATCCCACGCACTCTCATTTCTATCAGCTCCATTGTTTTGCACCTTATTGACGAACTCACTATAAACTCCAGGATTCCACACTCGAACAGCCAAACAAATCTCAGACCATTGTCTCCCACAAAAAGTCTTCACTAACCTCCAGGTCTGTTTCTTCAAACACATAGAGAAGCTGAAATTTTTAGTCTTATCTTCAACCAAAATCTCCACATTAAGCCTATCAGTATTTCTAACAGGGACTTTATACTCTAGTGCTTCTCTTCTGGTACTTGAAACACCTTCGGGGGGTTTACTTTTTATTTTACCACCAAAAAGAGACAACTCTAGCTGAGCTCCTCTGTGTGACTTCCAATTTTCTTTGGCCTGTAGATTACCACTATCAGCAACCTGGTAAATCTTCCTGCAACTTTTGAGAGATTGTAACAGTTGTGGACTCTGAAAACTTCCATCGTAAACGTTCTTTCCTGGCACTCTCGTTGGATACTCATGACTACTGTCATGTATCAAATGCTCATTCTGAGTATGAAAACCCAGTTTATGCTCTTTACGCTTTCTGACTTTATGATAATACCATCTGACCGTGAGCCTTCTTGTGTATTTTGATCCTCCAGTGTGAAATGATTCTGAATTTCCCATCATGAACGGTTCTCCACCTTTTGTAACTTTCTCGGCTGAGGCTTTACTTCTTCGGTGAAGTCTAGCTTTGAACCGAACCTTATGAAACCCTTGTTTGCCACTTCGAGAGAGCTCTTCCCTGCTCTTATGCTCGCTCGGTTCCTCCAACTCAGACTCCATTGATGTTACGTCCTGTAACAACTCCATCGCACCCTCAGGATCATCCTGTTCTAGCGCTTCAACATCCTCAGCGGAGATACTCTCTAGGGTTCCGGCCAAATCTCTGTCGAGATTGAAAACGACTTGCAAACGTTGGTACGCTCTATTTAGAGATCCCAAGTTTGTGGTGAAGAACAAGAAGTTAGGTAGAGCTGTAAGAGAGTCGATTTTACTGACCAATCATGGTGATGTTTGTTCGGTCGCGGGAGATCTCCACGATACAGTGCTCAATACACCTATCGAGGTCTCTGGTAAACTTACAAGTCTAAAGGGTTCAAACGATTTCGACTTCGCTGAGATATTTCACTGCGATGGTTTAATGTTATGCTCTGAATTGGGAAACGACAGACTTGTGGTTTGGAACCCATGCACTGGCCAAACGAGGAATATCAAAGCAAGAACTAGTTTCCAGACTAATCAAACCTATGCTCTAGGATACAGCACATCTTCTTCTTCAGGCCATAGCTACAAAATCTTGAGGTATTTCGATTATCGAAACGACCAGGAGGTCTGGGTTCCTCAGTGTGAGATCTATGACCTTAGCTCTGATTCTTGGAGGGTTCTTGATTCCTTCCCTCTTGAGTACATCATGTTTCTCGATGGCATATCTTTGAAAGGAGACACTTATTGGGTTGCTGGACATAACGAAAGTGGTTATTTCATGATGAAGTTTGATTTCACCACAGAGAGATTTGTGCGTCTCCCTCTTCCGATTCCCATAGAGAGATTGGTGCATAGATTTGTTCTTTCAGTTGTTAGGGATGAAAAGCTCGCAGTGTTACTAATTGATGACAGTTCAGACTACCTGTCATATGACAGGTCAGAAGCGATGAGAATATGGGTGAGCAATAAGATTAGTGAGGATGCTAATAAAGACTTGTCGTGGAGAAGCGACTTCGTCTTGGAAGTGGATTTTGATAACTATAGCAAGAATTTCAGAAGCTTCTTGTTGGACGAGGAGAATAAAGTGGCAATACTGTGTTGTGGTATAGAATTCGTAGGAGAATATTATACGACCATAATATACATTATTGGAGAGGACATGCTTAAAGAAGTTTATACCGGTACTATAACGGCATCTCGTTCTCACTCGCCACTTGTCATCACTTATCTTCCAAGCTTGGTTCGCATTTAGAAAATAGGGCAGAGAAATGGAGGCTAGCCCATAATGAATTACTTTCTTTTTAAGGTGTTGGTGATGTTCTTCTGGTTTGTATCTACTCGGCTGATGCTTGATAATGATTTTATTGTTCCTCTTTTTTTTCTGTGCTTTTGGGTATTGTTCAAATATATTGTTCTGCTTATAGCCATGTTCACTTCCAATGTTTGATTTATTGTGCACCTTCATAAAAGTACATTCTTGAATTAAGATCAGTCTTAAGAACTCTAGCATCAAGTAAAAAAAAAAGGTCGACATGAATAAAGAAATCTCGAAAGCAATTCTAGAAAAAAAAGAAAAGAATGCCAATTTTATCATTACGAAATTATTTTAAGTACCAGTTAGCCGTCTATGGAGAATATAAAATTATCAAGTCGTTGTCAGTTCAACTAAGGAAAAACACCATTTCTGTTTACGTTTCTCACGACATCAAACGTCCCTGATATCTCTTGCTAAGCTAAGTATTACTTTACATTCTAGAAATTAACATATAAGTGAGAATAAAGTGGTATAGTGTGCTGTGATGTAGACCCGGATGATGAAGATATGACCAGAATCTACACTGTTGGAGAGGATATGTGTAAACAAGTTTGTAACGGTACTGTCAAGGTATCTCGTCTCTAGCAATGGCACGCGGCACTTCTTTCTCAAGATTAGGGTTTCTAGCCTCCCAATTTATTCTAGGTATCTATTCTTGGTTAAGATCTGGTTGGTTAATTTGTTTGTAATTTTAATGTCTAGTGTGGTTTGCTTAATCGAGCTCAATCCTTGAATTTTAATTATGGGTTTTAAATTATGTCTATAAAAAAACCACAAAATTTTAAATATAGCACACAATAGTTAAAAACCGTTTTATATTTAAAACTAAGATCAGTCCGCGCTATGCGCTAGATATTTGCTATTTGTCTAGCTAATGACTAATCGTCGATCATTAATTTTTGGATGAGAAATGTGAATTGAATTGTAATAGTATGTGTTTGTTATTATATACTTTTGGGGGCGTCCCTGAACAGAGCAAGGCCTAGAGCCTCTACTTTCAAAGGTCTTATTTTATTTAAAACTAGATTTTGGCTCGCGCGGTTGCGCGAGAATATTTATATTTATATTTATAATTTTAGCATCATTTATAATTATAATTTATGTTTCAAAATAAAAATTTTATGGTTTGATGATATTTTGTAAATTTTGGTTTACGTCGAGGTTGTTCTCTTGATTTTTCGGTTTGGTTGTGGATTTTGATTTTTGGTTATAGAAGTATAGTAATAGTTTGATTATTAAATTTGAGTTTGGTTTGTTCTGGGTATTGTTATTTTAGGTTTTGACTTTGTTCAAATAACAATGTTAGGAACCCAAAATTTTGAGTTCAGTTCGAGCGCATGGATCCGAATTTAGATATGAAATTATGTGAAATTAATTATAAGAATATTCTTGAAATCGTTAAACTAAATATATGTTGAGCAATACAAAACTTATTTATTGTATTTTCAGTTTAAACAATATTGTAAGGTTGGCTATTTAAAATATATATCGTTTTAATTTACATGGAAAGTTTTTCAAAATATATGATTACATATGTTTATAATATAACAAAAAACATCTTTTGGTTTCAGAATTTAAACAAACAATGCACAAATTCAAAATTGTGAAATTTATAGTATAACAATAATCGATGATTTATTCATCTTTTAATTTAGAATGATATGCCAAATGATTTTTTTTTCTATTCAGAATAAATATTTATTTTGTTCATTCTGAATTTAAAAATTGAAAGCTGAGATATAATTTATCGAATATAAAATTTAAATGTATAGAAAATGTACTGGAAAATCTATGGACGATATGCAGCATATGTTAATATTTATGGTTTTGGTATGTAACTTATTATCTATTTGTTATATATAGTATATATAGTTTCTTTTACTAAGGTATATCAATTATATTATAAGATTCAAAAGGTATGTCACTAAGAAGGTTAAATAATATTAGTGAGGTAGGATAGGAGGATTACAAAATACACGGGAATTAGGATTAGATACTACTGAATATATATATATATATAGTCATCTATAAAATTAAAATTATGTAAGGGTGAATATATAAGAATACGGTATGTGATTCAACATTTGTTAGAATTCGTTTCTATAGAAATACAAACCTTTGTTTCAAAATTTCTATGTGTAAACGAAATTTTTTTTTAACGCTGATTTATTATGACATTACAATTATGAGAAATATTACATAGACGATTTAACAACCGGCAATACTACCTGCCTTATGAGGAAATTTAAATAACAATAATTAGTAGGCAATATTTAAAGAGGTAGTTATGGGGTAATATTTTAGTTTCCAAATATTATCTTAATTAGATTGAGTTATTTTAGATGTTTAAAAATACATTGTTGTCTGCTTGTACTCACTTTCATTTAAATGTCTGTTCTTGGAGTAGAGTTTTTTTATCTTTGAATTGAGTTGAGAGTAAAAGAAGACAATACCAAACCAGATTCAGTTCCTATCTTAGTATTTTCCTAAAAGGTGAGTTTATTAATTCGACCCAAACCGAAATGTTTGTTTGGTTAAAAATCCTAAAATCCAAATCTGAATAAAATAAAGAAATTGTAAACCAACCGGTTCAAGTTAAGTATACTATAAAGAGTTGGAAGTAACTCATTGAAAGAACATGTCTAATTTAATGTATTAGAAGAAGATTAGTTTCTTTTCACCTTCCACTGCTCCGACTCCATTGAGCTTAACAGCAAGGAGCTTGCGTTTTAATGACCACCACCTCCGAATCTCTGTGAAACCTGTGTTGTGTCTTCTTCTGCAACACTCCTCAAACTTATTTTCAGCTTGGCCGCATCCTCAAGCTCAGGGACTCTGTAAACAACAGCTCCAACGCCTCATAATCTCATACGCTTCCTCTTCTCGGCCAATTGATTCCCTAGTTCGCTTCTAAGCTCTGCATTCTCATCTGCATTTACAGCCAAACACCAACCAAACTCCTCATCACCTCCAAGAACAATCTCATAGGACTGTTCTAGCGCCTCCTGAATCAGTTTATGCTTCCTAGACAAACTCTCTCTCCCTCTGTTGATCACACTTTCATGATCCAACGAGAGTAGCTTCTGAAACAGTGTCTGGTTCTGATTGAGATCGTATTCGATCCCTAAGTCCACGATCCCGCTGTTGAACGCTTTGCTCCCTGGTAGTTCCCACTTCCAGATATCTGCATCTTCAATGTACTCAAAAACACGCCTCATTCTCTTGAAATCATTCCTCTCTCGGTAGTTTCCTCCAGACTCTTCCATGAGCTTCTGAGTGAAATAGTCAAACGCAATGGTGGCACAGCTTCTCCCTATGTCCAAAACTTTGGCGACGTTCTTACAAGTGGAAGAGACATCTCCAAAGCTCTCAATAGCGGTTTAATGGTGGTAGAGGATGACTACATTGTCGACGTTGGGAGAGACTTGCTGGACAAAACCGGGCGGTCCTGTGAAATCAAGAAGATAGAGATGGCTGATTTCTTGAAGAGGAAGCTGGCTGATTGTGATTGGAGACTAAGACTGTGTTTGGGAAGAACAGCGAAGGGATTGAGTTTGCTGAGAAGTAGAGATGAGGGGTCAAGGCTGCGAACACACAATCATGGCAAGGATAATGGTAGAGAACCGCCTTCTTCTTTTCCACCATCTTCACTCCAAGATTCACTCTTGAACTGAAGACAGAAGAGCTCGACGCTCATGTCAAAGAGCTAATCCGAGATGACTTTGGCAAAGAATGAATGAGTTATGGGAAAACGATAGACTAGAGAAGTTCCGAGCAGAGAGAAGCAGTAGACGATGACGGAAGAACTCTGTCAGACAAAAACCATCGAACTAAGGGAACCACATTCTCGTGAAAAAGTGTAAATGACGGAAACACCCTTACACACCTGGCTCTGTTTCGGTCTTAAATAGCAATAGCTTCAACTTCATGTCTTCACTATCATCAACAAAAGAGACTCAGATGTCTACCAACGCCTTTTAGGATATCATTGAATCTCCACCTTATAAATCAATAGTGCAGAGCATACTCATGTGTCTGCAGATAATCCATTCTGCCCACACAACACAGCAACACTAACCTTGCACGAGAAGTAGGGTGATCTAGCAGTGCTGCATTGTTGATGAAAGACCCTCTCCCTTCAATGTTTTTAACAACATATTAACAGATCCCGATACCACAGGTTCTTTGCACACTGTAGTCATTATCACTGACCAACAATCTGCATCAACAGAACTCCCTTTACTCAAGCTACTGATAATTTTACCGAGAATCTCCAACTTTCCACTCTGACATAGCCTTTGCAGAAATCTCTCTAGCCTATCCTTGCGAGGCTTGAAGCTTTTAAAAAGCATCTCGTCCAAGACAACCGCTGCTTCTTCGAACTGTGAACCTTCGCAAAGCCCATCAAAAACTATCCTATAAGACAAAATATCAGGGATGCAACCTCTTCGAGGCATATCTTCAAACAAGTAAGCTCCTTCTTTCCAGTTTTTGATTCTAAACAAGGCACCAAGTATCATGTTATAGCTTATAATATCTGGCTTCACACCCTTGTCAACCATTTCATCCAGTACTCGATAAGCTGATTCCAAATCATTCTCAACACAGAACCCATTAGTCAGCACATTGTAAGTCACTGTATCCGGTTCACATCCCTTTTTTCTCATCTCCTCCAAGATCCCTGTGACCTCGGCTGACCTTCCAGCTTTTATAATCGAGCTAATCAACGTAGAGTAGATAGCTGAGTCTACTTTAATCTTTCCTTCGTAAGCCTCATCCTTTAGCTTAAACGCCAAACTCAGTTCACCAATCTGACATAACGCTTTGATCAACGATGCATAAACATGAACCGTGGGACACACTCCATACACTTTCAACATATGGTGCTTCATCTTCAACGCTTCCTTCACCTTAAAATTTTTGCAAAGCTCACTAACCAGCGTCCCGAAGGTTACACCGGTGGGTTTCACCTTCTTCTTGACCATTTCCTCGAACAGCTTCAAGGCATCATCGAAACACCCACTCTGAGAGTACCCATTGATCAGTATATTGCAAGTACAAGCGTCTGGCTTACCATACTTATCAATACTCGAAAGAACTTCCTTCATCTTATCGAAAGCTCCACACTTTAAGAGGGCGCTCAACAGAGGGTTAACGGATCTGACAGTGCGTTGGCATCGGTATTGAGGCATTTCGACGAACACGAGAAGCACACGAGTGGGTAATCTTCCGCGGCCGAAGTAATTGATCACGTTGCAGAAGAGAATCTCCGTTGGGATGATTTTGTGATATAACAAACTAAGTCCCACATTGGACAATTAGACAAAGAGTGTCTAATATATAAAAAGATGTCCAACTCTAATAGTACGAGGCCTTTTGGGATGGAAGCCAAAAGTAAATCCATGCGGGCTTGCCAATTAAGCCCAAAGTGGACAATATCGTACTAATCGGATAATAAAGAGTTGGACATGGGCTGTGTAATCCCAACAATTGGTATCAGAGCACAGTTGACGAGAAATTTGCAAGAAAGACCGAAATACCCTTTGAATGATGAATGAGTGATGAATGGGTATCCTATGAGTTAGGAATGAGAGGTGTGTAGCAGATATCGAGTCAGAAGATCCTGAAAGTCAGTTGTGGGACACGAGATGAATGTGATCCTTAGTTTGAAGGGGAGAATGTGATATAACAAACTAAGTCCCACATTGGAGAATTAGACAAAGAGTGTCTAATATATAAAGAGATGTCCAACTCTAATAGTACGAGGCCTTTTGGGATGGAAACCAAAAGTAAATCCATGCGGGCTTGCCAATTAAGCCCAAAGTGGACAATATCGTACTAATCGGATAATAAAGAGTTGGACATGGGCTGTACAATCCCAACAGATTCTGGTATCGGACTTGAGCTGGAGGAGGACATCTTGGAGCTACCGAGTTTCGTGATCATGAGATCGTAGCAAAGGAGCGAGTATCTGAGGGGTCTTTTTGGGTTTGTTGATCCTGGATCAGGGTTTCGGAAAAGCTTAATGGCGGCGGACGGGTCATCCTCACGGCGGAGGAGAGAGGCAAGCCTGAAGGAGGAGATGTTTTTCACGGCGGACATGGTTTTCGCTTGGTAATGAAAGTCTTTAGTTCTTTTCTTAGTTTACAATCGAAGTTCAAACATTTGTTATGAAGTTCAATAGGTTTATATCAGTTTAGTTAACTTTTTATTAATAATATAATTTTTAAATATCACTAAGAAATATATAAATACTTTTTAACACTGTTTGTCATAGTTTTCACATTTTTAGAAATTATATATATTTATAAAAATTAATTTTAATTTTACAGTAAAACTTTTTTAATTTTCTTCCATGTTTTTTGTTCATCTCGGCTTTACTGCCAAAAAATTATTTAATATTTTGTTATTTGAGTGCATTTCTCTTTCATACACATTTTTGAGTTTTTAACGGTATATGAAACTTCTTGCTTTAGAGCATCTCCAAAAGACACTATATAACTTTAAATATGAAGTCTTTTGTTCTTTAAAAAGAAATTTCAAAACTTCAAAACTTCAAATTTGAAGTTTCATATTTTTATTTGTATTTTGGTCCATACAATTACATATCACATTTATGATTCATAAATATTTTCTTGTTTCTTGTTTTAATCCTTATAAAAATTATATCCCATAAATATTATAAGTTTTGTTTAAAAAATTAAAGTTTACACATTAATTAAATAAAACTTTAAAATAATTAAAATATTTAAAACTAGATTTAGATAACAAAATATACAAAAGAAACTTAACAAAAAAACTTTTAAAAAATTACATGAAGACATAACTATTACAAAAATTTAAATATTACAACAATACTAATTGTCAGGTAACTTT
Source organism: Brassica rapa (assembly GCF_000309985.2). Lineage (NCBI taxonomy): Eukaryota > Viridiplantae > Streptophyta > Magnoliopsida > Brassicales > Brassicaceae > Brassica > Brassica rapa. The sequence continues at coordinate 10,224,906 of NC_024799.2, forward strand.
GATCCGGAACCTTCAAAATTTCTAAATATCGTCCAAATTGTTTTGTGTAACTGAAGATGGTTGTTGTTGTTGATGTCGTTTTTTCGTATAATTCTTTCTTGTTCATATTGTATATATTCACGAGTATTAATATCGTCGATAAAAGTTAATCTTTTAACAGTATTTTATGTTTCTCTTTTACTTTCTTGTTATGATCTAATGTATTTACAAGTATTAACATCAACCGATTTCAACAATTTTTATCAATAATCTACAAATTAAAAATGAGGAGAATAGAAAAGAGGTTTTGATTCCTGTGTAGAGCCATTTTTACTTCGAAATGCACTAGTAAATCATCATTGCTCTATAATTGTTCCAAAGCAAGAGCAAGAAGGACCCAACCACATATATCCCGAAGTGTGATAGTCAAGTGATATGTTTTCTTGTTGCGTGCAAGCATGCAACACAACGGCTCAAAAATGATTACATATACAGTAAAAACTCTATAAATTAATAATGTAGGAACTATAATACTTTATAGAGTTATTAATTTCAGAAAATTTCCATTTTTGAATATATAATTTTGTTTTAAAAATTATTGTAGAAAAATGAGAAAAATATTTCATTCATAATATTATATATTGGTTAGAGTTTAAAGATTCGGATTTTAACTATTTAATTTGATTATTTATATGTTTTGTGTATGAGGAATATATATCATATAATATAAATTTACTTTTATATGTAACTCGATAAAACTAAAATAAAATTAGAGATGAAATCCATTCTGAAGAAAGATACGCAATAAAAAGTTTTGTATGTGTTTATATAAAATTTATATATTTTAATGGAAACATATATTTACCTAAGAGTTTTTTAAATATTATTATCTTATTATTTTATCGAATTATGTCTAGTTTTACACCGGTTCAACTTAAAACCGAAGAAATTTATTAATTTATAGTATTTATTAATTTATCGAATATTAATTCATAGAGTTCATGCTCTATATTCTTTTGCTACAAGACTGTAGACAATTATACATGTTAGATGGTCACTCTTGTTCATTTCAGAGAGTGTCTCTTCACGGTCGGTTATTAAAACAAAAGAACAAGCTTTATGTAAACAAGCTTTCCGCGTGAAACGCAGCTAACCCTTCATTGGTATAATATAATAATAATAACTATATATAATTTTTAAAAAGCTGGACTCTTAACTATCAAAAATTGAAGGGACCTTAAATTAGATACTTGTCGGTCACACGGCTTGTATCTCACTCAAGCTTCCCCTGCACTCTGGAACCATCATCGCTCTATAATTGTTCCAAAGTCAGAGCAAGAAGAACCCAACCCTATATATATCCCAAAGCTGCGATAGTCAGGTGATATGTTTTCTTGCAGCACAACGGCGCAAAAATAGTCACATATATGGGGTTTTTGCCAAAATTAATCCACAACTTGATTTTAATCCCAAACCTATACCCAAACTTGAATCAAATGCAAAACTAACCTAAAAGCCTAGTGAAATTACAGCTCAGCCCCTTGTGACCAAACAAAAAAACAGAAGCCATTTTTACGAATATAGCCCCAGTAAATCGTCTGAGTCGTCTGAATTGTTGGAAGTCGTCTAGACGACTGAAGTTTCAGTCGTCTAGAAGACTGAAGTTTCAGTCGTCTGGTACCAGCTTATTTTAAAAATAATTTATAAATCTTGTAAAAAATATTTTGATGCGTGAAAAATAAAAATCAAGTAATTATAAACAGTTTTAAGTGATATAAATTAAGATATGATAAAATTGATTTGTTTTGAAGATAGATGAGTGGAAGTAGTGTATCATTATATTCTTTGGTTTAGGAGTTTGGCAAACATATGTTGTAGTATTGTATGTATTGTTAGGGTTAGATCTTGGAAAACTAAAATGTTTTTTTCAAAAATTAGTTTTCACCAATATGTGTTTATTTCTGTGTATAGTAAACACTTTTCAAGTTTGATTTGATTTTATGAAGTGTTTAATTAGATAAATAAGTTTAGGGGTTATGTTTAGGGTGTGGACGACTTATATTTCGGTCGTCTGTTGAATAATTTACACGGACGACGTATATTTCAGTCGTCCACATCGTACCGAACCTTTAATTTTACCAATGTACGTTTTAACCTAACCGGATCATTTACCGGACATATAAAAGCTATTTTTTTCACTGTTTCACAATTTTACGAAACCCTAGCGCCGTTTCTCTCCAACGGCGATTTCGAAGGCGATAAGACGAAAACCCTACCGTGGTCGTGTTCCGCCGTTATCTTCGCCGGTAATCTCTCCGATTACGACGAATCTCGTTTCTCCTTCATGCCGTAGAGTATTTTCGTAGTTTAAACTGACCGTCCGCTTCTTTTTTTCAGATCTGAAATCTCGTTTGCCAAACTCCGCCGCCGGTATGTTATTTCTCATGTATTAAGGCGTTTAGCCGCCGGAAAAACCCTAAATATTTTAGTATTGATTCTTCTTTTCCCTTCGATTTGCAGATCTGTAACGGCTTGGGGCCACATCTTCTCCGACCATATCTTCTCGGACAATATATTCTCCAACTGTAAGTCATTCGTCTTTTGTTTAAAAGATTTTGAGATTGTTGTAGTCTTTTGCTGAAAAATTACCCAGACGACTTCCAGGAAGTCGTCCAAGTAGTCTTCTCACTTCCTGGAAGTCGTCTGAGTAGTCTTCTCACTTCCTGGAAGTCGTCTGGAAGTCTTCTATAGCATTTAGCATAGTGCGCAACCTATGTGTTTGAGATGGTTGTTTGTGATTATTTGCAGGCCTTTAAATGGATTTACCAGAATTCCTGCCGAGGATGTTTACATTAGGAGAAGAGCCTGATGCAATCAGGAGCATTTCGTATCATTCTGATGACACGAAGTTGTTTAAAGCTCTATGTGATTGTCTCACAGCTGACGAATATGAGGATCTGAAGGCGTCGAAGTTAGGAGTGTTCATCAAATTCAAGGAGCTTGACTTTGGTTGGACTTCAAGGCTGGTACATTTTATGCTCTCTTTCCAGCTAGACATCAAGAAGAAGTTTGAGCTCTGGAGTCTTGTCGTTTCACAACCTGTGAGGTTTTCACTGATAGAGTTTGAATACCTCACTGGGCTGAACTGCGATTACATCAAGGACCTGGAAAATCCAAGGTGTGAGGTTACGACGGAGATGGCTGCTTTCTGGGAGAAGATGGGTGTTGATATCGATACTGGGCCAAGTATTGATCAGATAACAGAAGCATTTTACAACTGCGACGAGTGGTCTCGGGATGATCGCATGCGGCTGGGATACCTTGCCATCTACGCAGGGTACATCGAAGGGAAAAAGTTCTCATCCGCTACATCAGCTAGTCTTGCAAGGCTAGTGATGGATTTAGAAAAATTTGAGAATTATCCATGGGGGAGAGTGGCGTTTAAGGTGCTGATGGATTCTCTGAAGGCAAAAGACTTGACGCAAACTGGTTACACTGTTGATGGGTTCATACAAGTGCTCCAAGTGTGGGCGTACTATGCTCTGCCAGAATTGGGTGCTAATTATGGGTCTCCCGTACCAAACAGACCGTCTCCACTGTTGCTGGCTTACAAGGGTGGCAAAAGACAACGCAAATTTTTTAAGGCTGCTATCAATAAACAGGTACTTAACTTCACTCCTAAGACTTCTCAGACGACTTAAAGTTAAGTCGTGTGGAAGTCATCCAACAAAAGACCACTCAGACGACTTACTTATAAGTCGTCTGAGTGGTCTTTTTGTTGGAAGACTTTCAGACGACTTAACTTTAAGTCGTCTGTGATCAAAATACTTCTCAGACGACTTAACTTTAAGTCGTCTGTGAACAAAATACTTCTCAGACGACTTAACTAAGTTTATATCTTTTATTTATTGCAGACTATCGTGAAGAACTTCGTTCAGAAGGATTTTGATGAAATGTTTCCAAAATGGGACGGAGACGTAGATGACCCTGCCGCGGATAACATAATTAAAGTCATGTTTAATGATCCTGGATGGGAGTGGACCATGGAATGCTGGCCAGTCACCGGTACTCGCAAGGTTGTGAAGATGGAAGTGATTCCAGTGAAGAATGAAGTGAGTCCCGTGAAGTCAGAGAGTGTTGTGAAGGAAGAAAGTAGCAGACCTCGGAAGAAAGCTCGTAAAGGGTCTTCTGTTTCTGCTGAGAAACCTGCGGCGGGTAGTGAAGGTCAGCAGATTGAAAAGACCTTGAAGGACATATCTGATGCCATTAATCTTGGCTTTGGGACGTGTCTTAAGGAGCTCAAGTTACTGGCGGATAGGATTGAAGCTGTGGAGAAGAAGGTGGGAATCACCAACAGAGGGGGTTCATCTGATGATCGTCAACTTACAACCACTTCAAATCCACCAAAACCTGTTGACGAACCCGGGGTTAGTACCAAAACCTCTCCCAAAATTGCAGAGAAGAGAGTCACTAGGCAATGTGTTAGGAAGAGTCAGGACTGATGTGATTTGTTTCTTGTGTGCTTTGATGAACATGTGTGCTTTGTTTCTAGTGTGCTTTGATGAACCACTGTATGCCTTGATTCTGAACATGTGTGCTTTGTTTCTAGTGTGAATTTGATCTTTTGTTAATAGTTTTTAAACACACTGTGAACTCGAAATTGCAGAGTGAAAGTGTGAATGGGGCGAAAGCAGGACAGAAGGAAGCCAAAGAACCGAGTCTTACTACAGAACCGAGTTCCTCGAGAGAGCTCTGTCTTGTGAGTCCTGCAGACGACTTACCGAGTGAAGATCCTAGCCTTCTTATATTGGACAAACAAGTTTCGACCGCTTCAGATTTACTCGTTGAAGAAGCTAGAAGGCAGACAAAGAAGGAGACTGCTTTGGTGAATCTCCGTAAAAAAAGTGTGCGAGAAAGGAAGCTTGCTCCCACACAGCAAACTCCTTTTAAGGGAAACAGCACTGCCAAACAGATCATTCCAAACAAACAGGTTGGCGGAGGCTATGATCCTTTTGCACCCATTGACAAGATGAAGTCGAAGGAGCTCACTGCATGGGTGCAAAAAGATCCGTAAGTTGCTGTTAAAAATATGCTTACTTATATTTGATTAAAAAAAGCTTCCATTTGATTATTTACATTTTGTGTTTGCAGTTCTTATAAACTGCCTCTGAAAAAAAAACCACGTAGATGTCGAAGTCGATTCTATCAGGTCCTCCGAACCCCCTTAGAATGGCTAACCGACCATGTAAGTCTTCTGCTATTTTCTTACTCTTATATAAGTCGTCTGGTAGTTATCTGGTACTTTTCTGATTTGTATAAGTCGTCTGTGAGTCGTCTGTGAGTTGTCTGTCAGTCGTCTATGAGTCGTCTATAAGTCGTCTGGTAGTTATCTTACGTAAGTCGTCTGTAAGTCGTCTCTAAGTCGTCTCTAAGTCGTCTCTAAGTCGTCTGTGAGTCGTCTGGTAGTTATCTTACGTAAGTCGTCTGTAAGTCGTCTCTAAGTCGTCTCTAAGTCATCTCTAAGTCGTCTGTGAGTTATCTTACGTAAGTCGTCTGTAAGTCGTCTCTAAGTCGTCTCTAAGTCGTCTCTAAGTCATCTCTAAGTCGTCTGTGAGTCGTCTGGTAGTTATCTTACGTAAGTCGTCTGTATGTCGTCTCTAAGTCGTCTGTAAGTTTTTTTGACTTGTATTGTTTTATATGCAGCAAATGGATGCTTTTATTAATATACTGAGGCAACGGTACCAAAACCATCCAGAACATTTCAGGAGCGACAGAATGTGCTTTCTTGATCATGTCTTTTCTCGGCAGTGGAGGGCCTCCTACCCTGATTTTAAGAGCGACGCTCCTGATGCCAACGGTTTAGGAAGAAGACTCCCTGGTGGGGCGTGGAATTATCATGCAGGCTTGATACCTTCTTTTTGCCAATCTAAGAAGGTTTGGGGGGTGGATGTGGATGATATCTATGCACCTGTGAACTTCAAGAACGAGCATTGGATTGCTATATGGATATCGATCCCTAAGAGGCACATCGTCGTCTGGGACAGCATTGTCTCTCATATTAGGCCTGCAGAACTCGATGAGGTAATGGAGCCTTTTGTCACAATGGTCCCTTATCTGCTTGTTGAGTGCGCGCTCTCTGACGAACAAAAGGTTCAATACACATTGGAGCCATACACATATGCGAGACAAACCGTTGGAGTACCTCAGTGCCGAGCTGGTGATTGTGGGGTTTTCACTCTGAAGTACATCGAATGTCATGCTCTTGGGATAGAATTTCCCACCGCGTTTGACAAAAAACACGGGAAGACCATCAGGGAGAAGATGGCGCTGGATATATTTCGAGAGCTTCCTAAGTGCCATGAATGGGAAAACCAAGACAATGATGAGAACCTGGCAACGTATGATTAGATATTGGATGTGTTATTGCGATTGTATTTGAACTTGATGCTTTTGTGTACTGTTGTTAGGTAGATTAGGGGATGTTAACAGGGTCAGGATAGGATGATGTTTTTTGTAACCTATCCTCACACCAAACTAGAATTCCGTAGGAAATTAGTTTGGTAGTGCAGTAACCTTTCGGAATATGTAATGTTTAACTTGTATTTTTTAAATTGCACTGTTGGAATTAGTTTCGGAATATGTAATGCTTAACATAGAAGGTCTACAAAGAAAAGTTCATAAAACATATAAATTCATAACATAGAGTCTACAGAGAAGTTCATAAAACATAGAAAATCATTGGACGACTTACTTAAAGGTCTTCTGGACGACTACAGAGAAGTTCATAAAACATAGAAAATCATTGGACGACTTACTTAAAGGTCTTCTGGACGACTACAGAGAAGTTCATAAAACATAGAAAATCATTGGACGACTAACCAGAAGGTCTTCTGGACGACTTACCAGAAGAAAATTCTAATTAAGACGTTGGACGACTAACCAGAAGGTCTTCTGGACGACTTACCAGAAGAAAATTCTAGTTAAGACGTTGGACGACTTACTTAAAGGTCTTCTGGACGACTTACTTAAAGGTCTTCCACGTCAGTTCTTACATTGTGGACGCTTATGGCCAGTTTCTTTGCAGACTGAGCACCTATAAACCCTGTGTTGCTTCCGGGGTTTGCGTCCTCTCATCCTGGATAGCTCCAACCAAGATTGCCATCTTGATTTCTTCTGTCTCCCCGGACCACGCTTTACTTCCGGAGGAAAGCATGTGCGTGCCTCAACAAGTTGTCCAACACAAGGATATATATTCTCTGAGTATCCTGCAAACAAAGTATCCTTTGAGTAGACCGGCCACACAAGTGTGGAGATATGCACACCAGCTGCTGTTCCAGCTGCTATAGCATGAGAGCAAGGTATTTTCTCGACTTGATAGACACCACAATCACACTTTTGAAGTTCCAGATCAACATTACAGTCCCTATTGCCACCTTTCACAAAGAACTTCCATCCATCAATTTGTTGGACTCTCAGAGTATACGCGTTCTCCTCTCGGACAGCAAGCAAGTGTTCAACACCCCGACTATGTTGAGTTGTAAGACTCAAAGCATCTCCTCTCCTTTTCCAGTACCACCTTCCTAGCTTCTCCCTTATGAACTCCAGCAGGAACTGAATAGGAAATCCTCTTGCTCGCTTCAGTGCGGAGTTAATTGATTCAGCGATATTGCTCGTTTTTAAGTTGTACCTGTCTCCCTGACAATGAACCCTAGACCATAGGGTCACATCGGCTTCCTCCAGATACTCAGCAAGATCCGGATTTGCACTCCGTATCTCATCCATGTACCGATCAAAATCGTAAAGTGTATGAGCATAAGCAGCACCTTTCACCAAGTACAAGAGATGCTTCCCTTTATACTTTTTGACAATATTCTCTTGAAGGTGATAATAACATATTCCTCGGGTTGCCCAAGGAAACACCTTTTCACACGCATTTATAATGGAGGCGTGCCTGTCGGAGACTATCACCAGAGGATACTCATCAGATACACAGCTCGCCAATTTTGTGAAAAACCATTCCCAAGATTCATCATTCTCACCATCTACGATCCCAAAAGCCAATGGATATATCTGAAAATTACCGTCTTGTGCGGCTGCAACCAACATAGTACCCCCATACTTCCCACTTAGGTGAGTCCCATCTACCACAATGACCCTTCTCTGATACTTAAATCCTCTGATTGAAGCTCCAAAAGCAAGAAATAGATACTTAAATCTATTCAGAGAATCAAGTTCTATAGCTGTGATAGAACCCGGATTTGCTGCCTTGATTTGCTCCAAATATGAAGGCAGTCGCTCATACCCGTCTTCCGCTGATCCTCTCACCATTTCTTGCGCATATAACAATGCTCTGTATGAAGTGGTGTAATCAAGTGTCATGCCAAACATGTTCTTCATTGCATCTTTGATATGCTGCGGATTCAACCCATCAATGATTCCAACTCGATCTATGAAAAGTCGACCAATGTACTTCGGAGTACAACGTTTCCGCTGAGCGATTCTGTCTGGGATGGAACATGTATGAGTTGCCAAATACTTGGTTACCCAAAACGTTTTAGTCCCATGTTTCACACTTGCTCGGACCTTCCATTGACAACCACTAACACGACATGTTGCCACAAACAGAGTTTTCGTTGACTTGAATATTCTGAAGGAGAACCTACGCCTCACCGCTGTCAACCGCAACTCTGAAAGCAGTGCATCCTTACTAGCAAAACTCTGGTTGACATAGATTCTGTCTGCAGATGATCCTTCTCCTTCACAACCATATGCCCCTTTGTAATCATCAAAACAGATTTCATCATCTTCTTCCTCATCCTCATCTTTAACCTTTCCATACTCACTATAATCCTCAGCATCAGCAACAACAGGGATGTCAGCATCCTCCTCCCCATCATGATCCTCAGCTTCATCCCCCTCTTCAGCTTCATGCCCCTCCTCAGCTTCATCCCCCTCCTCAGCTTCATCCCCCTCTTCATCTTCATCGCTCACATCAGCTTCATCCCCCACCTCAGCTTCATCCCCCTCCTCAGCTTCATCCCCCACATGATCTTCATCCCTTTCCTCTGAAACCGTTCTCATCTTGCTAAAGCTTGATACACAAAGACGTACTTCATGCGTTTTAGTTATCTCGAGCAAGTTCCGAACTTGTCTATCACTTGTAACATGAATAGGAGGAAGGTCTGGAGCCATCTGTTGTAATGAGTAGGTTAGCTCCACAGACTCTGTGTTCATGTCCAGGTTATAATCTTCTTGAGCCATTGCAACAAGATCAGCATGTGTCGAACTTTCATTCAAAAATAACATTCTCGCTCCTTTGAAATGATCAACCACAAAATTCCAACATCCATCTTTCAACAACCATTCTCCATACACTGCATGTAACTGACGCATCATCTGAAAAAGTCAAAATATAACACATTAGCAAACTTAGAACAAAGAAAACGAAAGTTTATTAAAGACTGACGCGGACGACTTCAATCTAAGTTGTCTAGACGACTAAACTATATGTCGTCTGGTCAACGCAGAGGTTATTTTTGCAATTGACTTTGAAATCTGTTATTTCGGACGACTGAAAGTTAAGTCGTCTACTATTGTTTGGTTAAAAAAAAACTCCAAAAAAGCTAGACGACTTACATTTCAGTCGTCAGAGGTTAGTTTTGCATTTGACTGGATTATTTCAGAAGTTTGACTTTTTGGACGACTTACATTTCAGTCGTCTAGTGAAAATTAAAATAATAATATTTTTTTAAAAGTAGACGACTTACAGTTAAGTCGTCATAGGTTAGTTTTGCAATTGAAAAAAAAAACTTCAAGATTTAATTATATACAGACGACTTATAATTCAGTCGTCCACGAGACGACTGAAATGTAAGTCGTCCAGGATTTACGAGGTTTGACCAGAATCTCGGAAAAAAGTCCTGGACGACTTACAATTAAGTCGTCTGGTGGACGACTGAATTATAAGTCGTCTGTGTATAATTAAATCTTGAAGTTTTTTTTTCAATTGCAAAACTAACCTATGACTACTTAATTGTAAGTCGTTTACTTTAAAAAAAATATTATTATTTTAATTTTCGCCAGACGACTGAAATGTAAGTCGTCTGGGGAAGTCAAACTTCTGAAATTATCCAGTCAAATGCAAAACTAACCTATGACGACTGAAATGTAAGTCGTCTAGGTTCTTTGGAATTTTTTTTGAAACCAAACAATAGTAGACGACTTAACTTTCAGTCGTCTCAGGTTACAGATTTCAAAGTCAATTGCAAAAATAACCTCTGCGTTGACCAGACGACTTCCAGGTAAGTCGTCTACAGCCAGACGACTGAAAGGTAAGTCGTCTACAGCGAGACGACTTCCCAAGTAAGTCGTCTGACGAACAGATCTGGAAAAAAACTCGATTTCATACCTTAAATTGGTGAGATAAGTTCCTTAGCATACATAAGGCTTCTCCAAGCACACAGAATCACAAACGAAAGTCACCCACCCATAATCGTTAGCTTCTATGACTTTATGAACCATAAAAATTTTAGAATCAAAATCTTGGGTTTTTTTAGCTCATTGTGGAGAGAAAGTGAGAGATATGTTGTGTTTAGTTCACAAGAATGGAAAAAGAAGAAGGGTAAATCGATTTTGGGAGCATTAAGAGCTTCAAATTGGTTGTTCATGGTGGTTGTGGTATTGATGACAATGGCAATCTTGTAATTACTTGAAGATGATGAGGGTGAGAGAGTAAAAATGTCATTTTCGAAAAAAAAAAAAAAAAAAATTGATGGCATTTTCGTAAATTATATGAACTTGTGGGGTGAATAGGGCAAAACCAATTTTCAAAAAAAAAGGAGGTTAGTTTTGTGTTTGACTTTAAGTTGTAGGTCAATTTTGCAAAAAACCCCACATATATTTTCGTTTGCTACAAGATTCTAGACAATTATACATCTTAGAACAACATTAACCGCTAATACTTGTGGGATTTTTAAGAAAAAAAATATTAGTATTTAATTATTTTATTAACTATTTTAGTTTTTCTCTAAACACGTTGAAACATTGCCTAAAAGAAAACTGTCTTTTTAAATACCAAACCGGTTCTAAAAAATTAGTAATTAAGAACTTGTGTGCTGTTTGATAAAAAAAAAAGAACTTGTGTGCTGTTTCTCTTTTTTAAATTATTATTATTTATTTATTTTTATCTTTAAGAACTCCTTTTCACTTCCATGTTAGAAATGCTCTTAGATGGTCATTCTGATTCATTTCACAGTGTCTCTTCACGGTAGGTTATTAAAACAAAATAACACATAAGTGCATCGTACTCAACGAATTTCTTCCATCAAAACAAAGACAGCTACATGCACAAACCATGTACAAAAACCATGTACAAATATATAGCGCTATTTATAAAAACGAAAAATTGTTGAAAAAGAGAAAAAGAATAGGAAATTGTAAACTGATTATTACTTAAAACATTCAAAAGTGTAAAAAATTGCTCTATACTTGTCATTTTGTGATTGATATATTTAATTAAAATCAAATCTTAGTGAAATATTAATATTATATACTAGGTATTTTGGACGCACATGCGGACATAAATTTCTTATGAATACTTATTAGTTTATGTTTTATTAATCTAAAACTAGCATAATAAGTTATTATTTATGGTTTTAAATAATTAAATCAAACATCAAAGTATTTTTATATGTCAAATATTTTTTTATCAAAATATATACTTACTATTATGTTAATTTTTTTTTAAAAACTCATATATTAGAAATAGTTTAGAAAATATCTTTATATAATTTTTTTTGCTTGACTAATATTTAATTATCAATTGTTTTTTATCTTAACTTTTATAATAAAATATTGTTTTCAGATAACAACACAATATATATAAGAATAATCTTATTTTTTATAATTCTATTATATTATTTTATAATCAATTATGTAATGTAACATATAAACTTTATACTATTAAAATAAAATTCATTTTTAGTTATATATAAAATTCAGTAAAGATATTGTTTAAAATTCGTTTTTAATATAACATAGAAATTTAATATTATTAACATTCGTTTTTAATTATATACAATATTCATTAAAAATAATTTTCAATTAATATATTAATAACTCAGCTAATAACAAATAATAAATCAATGATTTAGCTAAAACATAATAAAAATATGACAAGTAAGCAAAATTACCTAAAATTATGGAAAAGATGACAAATAAGCAAAATCACTTCATAAATAATAGTATAGATATTTAGATACTCTTGATATAACCGATAAATAGTGTTTATACTAGTTTTATATTTTAGAATTTTTTGGCACCATACTAAATTATTTGCAACTATACCTTCTCCATGTCCAATCAGTGGAATTAAACTTTTCTCTAATTAAATACTACAATGTTTCTACGTTTATAGTACGAAATCATGTCCCTCTAATATTCTACAAATCTTGAAAAATCTTATAAATATCGCCTATGATTATAGTCATGATGATCTAATTGTTGTTATCCGCTAAGAGTTTTAAAAGAGGAAAAAAAAAAGATAGTTTGAGGAATGTTTATCTTTTTCCTTTTTTACTTAAATTGTGGATGAATGTTTATCTTTTAGTTAGATAAAGGGATTTTCACCTGACACCCGACTCATAGAGAGACTAGAGCAATAGAGAGGAGACGTGTCCCAGTTAAACTTTCACCTATATATAAATCACAGCTCTGTCACTTTTACCCCAAATATCCTTTCTCTCTCTCTCCTGGCTTTCTCTCTCTTGTCTATTTCCAGATCGAATTTTTGGTCACAAAATGCCTTTGTCACGGTCCCTCCTATCGCGGAGATTCTCAATATCCTCGAGGGATCATCAGGGAGACACACCAACGGAACCCGAATCACGGATGCTTCCTCCGTCGTCAAACGTCAGCGGGTCGTCATGGTCGGCGATGCTCCCTGAGTTGTTAAGCGAAATCATACGGCGCGTGGAGGACACGGAGGACCATTGGCCTCTGCGTCGAGACGTGGTCGCCTGCGCGTGCGTATCGAACAAGTGGAGAGAGATCACGCAGGAGACCGTTAGATCTCCGAGAAACTCCGGCAAAATCACTTTCCCTTCTTGCCTCAAACTGGTATCATGCCTAATCAATTTCGTGTTTTGATTTGAGTTTTCAATTAGGGCATTGATAAAAAGTTATTAAAGGCAACTTCTTTGATCATATTGTTAATGATTGTTCTGTAAAGTTGATTGCTTTGGATCACTTGCTACCGTGTTTGGAAGTTGTGAACTTGTTCGTTGATTCTATTTCGGAACAAGGATGATATTCTTATGAGCGATTGTAGAATTCATATATATAATAATGTGCTACTGTAATTTTTAAAAGTTGTAGTGGTGAACTTGTTCCCAGTGGTTACTTTGTTTTCCTTTATTCTTTCTAAGCTATCTGAGATTTGGGTTACTGAAAATATCTGTGCAGCCAGGTCCGCGAGACTTTTCTAATCAGTGCCTAATAAAGAGGAACAAGAGGACTTCTACCTTCTACTTGTATCTCCCTCTCACACCATGTAAGTCATTCCTAAGTTTTTGTCTGCATTGAAACTAGTGGTCGGTTTGATTCTGCTAACAATGGTGAATATTACTTTATGGGTTTTCCATCTGCAAAAAAGGTAGTATAATGTTTTGATATAATCATGTGAAAGTTTAAAGTCATGTGTTGTAATTTCTATCTATAACAAAAAAAATAGCTGTGAAAACGCAAATTATGATCATGTTTGATTCTGCCCGAATTGGAGAATAGTATGAGTTTATTAGAAGGTCTAGGTAGGTTTTAAGTGATTTTACTAGTGACTTCGTACCTACTAGTACTTTTTTTTTTTTTTTGTCATCACTTCGCTAAACAGACAAAAAGTACTAGGCATGTTATTTTGAAGTTTTCTCAGTCTTTATTTCGTCAATAAATGATGTTTTATGTGGTCACCGAAAGGACTCACCCACCAGTCTTCATATATAAGCGTTGACTATTCTGTTGACCCGAGTAATAATGAAGAAGATTCTGCTCTTCTGCTCTAATAATAATAATATAGGAAACAAGCAACTTGTGTTCGTCAAAGTTGAATGCATACTTTTCAGTGTGACAGTTTTCAACGCATATAAATCATATAGTTATCTGGTTAGACTCATTTTTGTACAATTGATTTAGTTTTTAATTATGTTGGTTAACTTTTGCTTTTGCTTTTGCTCACCAGCATTCACTGATAAAGGAAAGTTTCTTCTGGCGGCACGGAGGTTCAGGACTGGTGCTTACACTGAGTACGTCATTTCACTTGATGCTCATGATTTCTCTCAAGCAAGTAATGCATACGTTGGCAAACTAAGGTATTGTTTGTTCCTAGGCGGGCCGTTTAGTACATCATTATTTATCACTTGATGCTGATGAGTTTTGTATTTGGAACCTCTGCAGGTCGGATTTTCTTGGCACCAACTTCACAGTATACGATAGCAAACCTCCACATAACGGAGCAAAGCCTTCACACGGTAAAGCCAGCCGCAGATTTGCATCGAAGCAGATAAGCCCACAAGTTCCAGCAGGCAACTTCGAAGTCGGTCATGTTTCTTATAAATTCAACCTGTTGAAATCAAGAGGTCCCAGAAGAATGATAAGCACACTCCACTGCCCATCCTCATCACCACCACCACCACCATCATCATCTACTAACCAAAGGCTATGTGATGCAACCAAGATGATGAAAAAACCCATCAAGGACGGCTCAGGCTTGACGATACTAAAGAACAAAGCTCCGAGATGGCACGAGCACTTGCAATGCTGGTGTCTGAACTTCCACGGAAGAGTGACCGTTGCTTCTGTCAAGAACTTCCAGCTGGTTGCGACCGTTGACCAGAGTCAGCCAAGCGGTAAAGGGGATGAAGAGACAGTGCTTCTTCAGTTTGGTAAAGTTGGAGATGACACATTCACCATGGATTATAGACAGCCTCTCTCTGCTTTTCAGGCTTTTGCCATCTGTCTCGCAAGTTTTGGCACTAAACTTGCATGCGAGTGAAACCCAGAAAAAGTAAAGGAAAAAAGGTTTTTTTTTTTTTAAGTGAAATGTTTTGAGATAATCATGTGGAAGTGTAAAGGTATGTATTGTATTTTTTATCCGGTGAACCTAATAAAATAAGCACATAATTATTTCAATACCTTAAAATTGTTGTAAACAGAAGGTTACGAGTAGGGGTGGGCATTTTACCCGATATCCAAAATTGCATCCGAACCGAAATCCGAACCGAAATAGCAAAATATCCGAACGGGTATTAAATTAGGAGAGATTGGATATTCGAACCCGAACGGGTAATATCTGAACCCGAATGGATATCCGAAGAAACCCGAACATATGTATAATTAACCATATATTTTTATTTTACATCTTTCATTTTATATAAAATATTTATATTGTACTACCATGGTTTAAGTTCATATAATATACAGAAAATGATTTGCTACTCACTTAAAATGCATGTCAAACTTTTTATTTCAAGAATTAACAAAAAGTTACATCGAAAATTTAAAAACAATAACCAAATTAATGTCTTTTTTTAGTTTCAAAATGTTATGTTCAAACCTATTAACCATTCAATCTATTAAAAATAAAAAATTAGTTAAGTGAAAGTTATATTTTTAAATACAAGAAATTTGAGAAATAAAAAATTTAATATTTTTTTCAAAATCTAAATATTCGAACCCGATCCGAAATAACCGAACCCGAACTAAAAATACCCGAACCCGATCCGAAGTACAAAAATACCCGAACGGGTTCTATACCTCTATACTGAAATACCCAAAAATCTAAAATACCCGATCCGAACCCGAATGGGTACCCAAACGTCCATCCCTAGTTACAAGGACATAACAGCTAGAGACATGTGGGTAGTAGGTGGAGGCTGGGACCTAATTCAGATGGCTTTATTTGTGACTGATGAGACAACACTTGAGCTTGCAGCAGTAGTGGTTGATACTGTTACGGAAGGTGAGGTTCGGTTAGCCTGGGGGCATACTAATAATGGGCAATTTACTGTAAAATCAGCTCTTGATTTGATCACGCATGATGACACCCCAAGACCGTATATGGGAGTGTTTTTTAGAAGGATGTGGCATGTTGTGGCTCCTGAAAGAGTGAGAATATTTTTTTGGTTAGTTGGACAACAAGCAATAATAACAAATGCAGAGCGGTATAGACGGCACCTTAGTGGGACTGATGTGTGTCAAGTCTGCAAAGGAGGAATTGAGACGACTTACACGTTCTGAGAGATTGTCCAAATATGAGTGGAATATGGGAGCGTCTTGTCCCAGCAGTGAAGAGGTACTCATTTTTCTCAAAGCCTTTACTTGAATGGCTGTATGAGAATCTGAGAGAGAATGGAGTAGGGAGAGGAGTTATGTGGTCTACGAGCTTTGCGTTAGCTATATGGTGGGGATGGAAGTGGAGATGTGGTAATGTATTTGGTGAGAATTAGGCATGGGCGTTCGGTCCACTGATCGGTTTCAGTTCGGTTATATCGGTTGTTCGGAACTGAGTGTACAAGTACCATTCGGTTTTTCCAAAATTTCGGTTTGGTATCGGTTCGGAAGCAACTGGTTTCAGATCGGTTTGGGTGAAGCACTAAAAATCCGGTGAAGTCCAATTACACTTTCGGATCAGTCCGGTTTCGGTTTTTAACAACCAAAGACAATCATATATAACCAAACTAACCGAAAAAACCGGAGACAATCATATATAACCAAACATCCGAACATTTCATTGAGGCAAACATAAGTTCAAACACACCAAAATTCCAATAAAACACAAGTTTTAGACACACCAAAACAAGATATATTTGTGTCTAAACTTAGAAACAACATTCAAGCCGAAAACAAGTTCAAATTGCCGGGGAAAAAAACACAACTTCAAACCGAGATAAAGAAAAAAAGTGTTCATGTAGCCATGATCTTCTTAAGCAACACCAAAGCCTTAGTCTTCTTCTGGAACTATTGTGTCTCCACACTCTGAAAACACAAAGTTCAAACCAATCACTAAAAATTAACATTCATATAATAAGAAAAGAAGATTTAAAGTATGGGATTTTACCTCTTTCAAGCTTGTCAACTTCTTCAAGCTAAGCTAGTATTTGAGGATCTGAAAGCACTCTTGACTCCATTTTAATGTCTTGCTTCATCCACTGCTCTGTGCACATCAAAACCTCCACCATGTAATGGGTTAAACAGCTCATGTGTGGTTCTAGAAGCCGACCAGAAGTGCTAAAGGCACTCTCCGAAGCAACTGACGAGACTTGTAATGCTAAAACATCCCGAGCAATCTCAGACAAGACAGGATACTTAACTGAGTTCTTTCTCCACCATGAGAGTACATCATACTCTGTTCCAATCATCAGGTCAGGGCGCTCCACAGATTCTTTAAGGTATGTTTCCAGCTCATCCTTCTTTTCTCTAACCCCTATTTCGTTTAGCTTCTGTTTGTACCTCACATCCATTCTTTTGTAACCCACAAAGTCGTCCACAAGCTCCATCCTTTCAACACTTTGGTCTCTCGGCTGAGTTGAATGGTCAGACTGAGATGATTGTTCACCTGGATCAACCCTGGCTCCATGTCGTGAACTGTACTCTTTGAACAAACTCCTCAAGAGACGCATCAAGGACTCATACATCTCCTTGTAGTCAGTTGTATCTAGCTCATATAACTCTTCAAAACACATCTTTGCAAGCTCCAATTTGTTGCTGGGGTCGAAAACAGTGGCCACAATTAACATCATGTTAATATTCTTCATGCCATTCCAAGACTTCTCAAACTTCTTGAGCATTTTTGTCACCTTAGACCTCATCTCCGAATCAGAGCTGCTGGAAAGTCCTACCAGATTAGTCGCAATGGTTACAATCTCACCATAGCACCTATGGGAATTGAGTGAAGTTGAAGCCGAGACCACCAGTGTCGAGTTGTAGAAGATGAGCAGAAATCGACACAACTTCTCAACAGCATTCCAATCCTTTAGCTGAGGAGGTCCTACCCTTTTTTCTCCATTTGCAAACTCGTTGAAATGATCGTTGTAGAGCTTGTCTTCTCCTTCCATCTTATCGAAAGCCACCTTGAACTTTATAGAAGTTGTCAACATTAGATAGGTTGAATTCCACCGTGTCTTGACATCCAACAGTAGACTCCCCCTTGTAATCTTACCAGAGTCTACTTTTAGCTCAAAAGATCTCAACCTGTTAGTATGCGATCTAACATAGGAAATAGCATTGCGGATAGAAACCACATTCTGATCTATTTCAGCCATTACATCCCTAACTATCAAGTTAATGATATGGGCACTACATCTCATGTGTAAAAACTCTCCATCTAACACAAAAGTCTGATCAGAACCTAAAGCAAAACTACTCTGAAACTTCCTCAAAGCTGAACTATTGGCAATAGCATTATCCACGGTTATGCAAAAGACATTTATTATTCCCCATTCAGACAAGCACTCTAGAAGAACATTTGCTATAATCTGACCTTTGTAATCCGTGATGTGTTTGAACCCTATGATCAGCTTCTTTAGCTGCCAAGAAGCATCAGTGTAGTGAACTGTGATGACCATATAACTCGCACCTATAACATTGTACAGTAAGAACTCCATGATCAGCTTTCTAGTATGTATAAAAGAATCAAAAGATGTCAAATGTATAAATGATTACCTGTAGTTGGAGAGACCCAAATATCCGTTGTCAAAGACACTCTTTGATTACTACACAAGAATCATTTCTTGAGAGCATCTTTCTTCTCCACATACATCTTGATAATGTCCTTAGTCGCAGTTCTTCTTGAATGAGGAGTGTACCCAAATTTAACCTACAACATAGAAAAGAGAAGACGTTAGTTACAATTAAACATGAAAATTGAAGACATTAGTCACAATTTACAAGCAAGACATTACTAACCTTGAGACAAAAATGTTTCCATGCTACGCTTTCAACAAATGATAACGGCAATTGTCCTATGACAACCATCTGATTTGTCGCTTCTCTCAACTGAGTGTCAGTCAACTTTGCCTTCTTGAGTTTCCCTTCATCATCAATGTTTTGCTGCTGATCGTTTTGTCCAGCCGACCAAGCAAGATGGCTCTTACATTTCTCAAGATGGCTCCTTAGATTGGATGTCCCTGAGCTTGTGAGACACGAAAATGTGTTCTGACAGTAGTTGCATACACACTTGTTTCGATCTTCTGTAGTCCTCGTGTAATGGTGCCAAACGTCGGATCTTGTAGGGAGAATACGCTTCACTTTGCTTGTCGCTCCACTAGCCCTCTCTGTTTCTTTCCTCGTGTCGGTAATATCAGTGCTTGAATGTTTCCGGCATCATTTTTGTTTTGGGTTTGTTGGTCAATAACAAATCTGCAAAACATATGTTCGTAACTATTACGAACCAAAATCATAATCGATTCGAGTTAATTCAACAAAGAACTGAAAAAAAAATTAGAAGAAGAAGAAGAATTGAAAAAAGAGAGAGATACCTCCGATTGGATTCTCGATTGCTCGTGCGAAGAAGAAGATGGAGAGGGTAATTCATTTATTGTGGCCAGTTTGAGATTGTTAATGATGATGATCAATAATCGAAGAGTTTTTGTTTTGGGAACTAGAATTCGTCGGCCATGCCTCACGGCTCACGCGTTCAACGAAGAGTTTTTGTTTTGTGTATATGTGTAAATGAATGTATGTATATATGAGACACGTATATAAAATGCTCGGTATGTTCGGTTAACCTGTCTTGACTTTGGGTTGAAACCGACCCGACCCGTAGCCGAAATGTGTGGGCTGCAAAGTCCAATTGGTTATTTCCTTGGTTCCGCTACTGGTCCAAAACCGATACTTCGGTTCGGCTACACTATGGGCTTCGGGTACAGTATAAAACGCCCAGGCCTAGTGAGAATTGATTCTGGAGGGACAGAGTAGGTTTCTTACGGAACTTAAGTAAGAAAGTGATAGTAGCAAATGAGATTGAGAGAGGGCGTGGTAACGTGAGAAACATGACCGAAATACTGGTGAGATGGACTGCCCCTCTGGAGGGGTGGATGAAGATGAACACAGATGGGGCTTCACATGGAAACCCGGGGCCAGCAGCTGCGGGGGAAGTAATGCGGAATGAGGAAGGTGAGTGGTGTAGTGGCTTTGCTGTAAACATAGGACGATGTGGAGAACCGTTGGCGGAACAATGGGGAGTATATTATGGTCTTGTGGTTGCTTGGGAGAAAGGGATTAGGAGACTGGAGGTAGAAGTTGATTTGAAGGTGGTGGTGGAGTTTATTATGACAGGGATTGGGGATACGCATCCGCTGTCTTTCCTGGTACGGCTGTGCCATGGCTTTATATCAAGGGACTGTGTGGGAACCGAAATTCGCACTGTCGATTTCAGTTTAAATAAGGAAACTAAGAAAACCCTAGTTTCCCAGAGGACCCGGATATCTGTTAATTACCACACGTCAAGCAATCAGAACACGAGAATAACAACGATAAAAATAAGAAATCGAAAAGAGAGCAAAGTAGATCTTATTCCGAATCTGCGTATGAGCGTTACAACAAGGTATAAGCCTGGGCTCAAGAGCTGTCGGCAAGATTCCTAGTTCTAGCAACCCTAAGACGGCTAAACCTAATTGAGTCGCAGCTCGAAATAACAAAAATGGAAAGTTGCCTAAATCGCTCTAAGTGCTAAGTTTGCTCTGAAGAAGTTCTCCCCTCTTGCTCCTCGCCTAGGACTCCTTATATACTAGCTCCAAGGTCGGTTTACGCTTTTACTCTTCTGCCCTTAAGCCGTCATAGCATAAAAATGGAGATATTCCATTTTTCCCGATCTTCACAATTATCTTCAAAACTTCCGTATTTATCCGCGGAAACTTGACATTTATCCTTCCTCGTGGGCCAAGCGTGAACCATGCTGTGGTTCACGGGCTTTTGGTTAGGAAAAATCGTAGGATGGGCCTCGAGTCGTGTTTTAGGTCCCTTTGGGCCGTCTTCCGGCTCGAGACGTTTACTACGAGTTTTCCGCGGTTTCTAATCCGCGAAGTTTGATCGATGAATTAGAATATCGGGAAACATGGACTGAGCTTGCTACGGTCTTCGGGAGATAGCATTCGAAGGTTTGACGAGAATGCAAGGACTGGTGTCGTATCGATGTTCGGAAAGGTTCAATCGCTACACAGCGACCGAACTTTGGCTCGAGCCCGGTCGCTATGTAGCGACCGAGCGAAACGAGTGCTCGGTCGCTACGTAGCGACCGAGCTTCGGCTTGAGCTCGGTCGCTACGTAGCGACCGAGCGGGACGATCGCTTGGTCGCTACGTAGCAACCGAGCTTTGGCTCGAGCTCGGTCGCTACGTAGCGACCGAGCGGGACGATCGCTCGGTCGCTACGTAGCGACCGAGCTTGGCTGAGCTCGGTCGCTACGTAGCGACCGAGCGGGACGATCGCTCGGTCGCTACGTAGCGACCGAGCTTTGGCTCGAGCTCGGTCGCTACGTAGCGACCGAGCGGGATGATCGCTCGGTCGCTACGTAGCGACCGAGCTTTGGCTCGAGCTCGGTCGCTACGTAGCAACCGAGCGGGACGATCACTCGGTCGCTACGTAGCGACCGAGCTTTGGCCCGAGCTCGGTCGCTACGTAGCGACCGAGCGGGACGATCGTTCGGTTTGAATCCCAAAGAATACTTCTTCGTAAAAATAACCTCGTATATGTCATTTTTACGAAAATTACATCCCTTCTTTTACTAACTCTTTCGGAAATACGATCTCTGAGGATTTTCGGGTGGTAATTCCGTCGTAACCGTTTTTGACCCCAACAGTTAGCCCCCCAGCCCGTTAGGATCATGCATGGGGGGATCCTAGCGTGCGGTTAGGCATGTTTGGCAAGTTAGGCGTGATGGATGGAATTAATATGCGAAAATCCGAGCTTGAATAGTAAATCCTCATGTCTTATAAGAAGAGAGGTAACTTGTTCCATAATTTTTTTACTTTCTTGTTTTTCTCTAAGATCTTTCAAAAAACTTTCTATCTTTCTCTCCACCCTTTTCCTCTATTCTCTTAAGAGAAGTGTAAAGATGTCGAGCAAGAAAAAGATTGCGAAAAAGGGTCTTCGTCCGCGAGTCCTTACGAAGAGCTCGTCGTTCCGAAGATGGAGTTCGTGCCTCACTCGGTGCATCCTGCCGAGAACGAGGCATGGTGGGTTGCTCATTATGGCTCGTTGATCCCTCCCAAGGAGAAGCCATTCCCGGTCCTGGTCCATCGTGGAGTCGAGGAAGAGGACGCAAGCAGGACTACTGACGAGTTTCTCGCGACGATGCGGTCGTTCTACCACATCCCGGATGTTGTGGAGTTTCGGGTTCCCTGCCGCGGGGAATGTGCTAACAACCCCCCGGAGGGTTACTTTACTTGTTATGAGGCGTTCATAGTGCGTTGTCGCCTCTGGTTCCCCATACCCGAAATTCTCGTCCGAGTGTTGGACCGCTTCGAAGTCGCGATAAGTCAGTTGACACCCCTTGCCATTCAGCACCTTATTGGGATCTTGATCCTAAGCTATGAGCATGGCCTTTCCCTTTCCGTCGATCATTATGAAGCGCTTTTGAGGCTTCAACTTGTCAAGGATACGGATAAGCATAGGTTTGTCCCTCGGAAATTTATGTCGGTGGTTAAGAAGTTCATTTTGAACTTCAACTTGTGGAAGAAGTTCTTTTTCTTTGTTCGTTTGGACGCTGCGTCCGTCGAAGAGAGTTGCATTCCACTGTTCTGGAGGTTGCCGAACAATCGTCCCTTCATCAATCATCTTGCTCCGTTCCCTGAGGACATTATCGCGGTGAGGGATCTTCTCAGGAATGGTCCCTTCTTCTGGACTTCTTTCACGCCGAGAAGGGTTCGGAAGGCACTGAAATTTGTGCAACCTGGTCCAGCTTTGGACGCGGATACGGGAAGCGACTCCGAACCCGACGACCAGAATCCCGTCGAAGCTCCGACAGCTGCGCCGGAGTCGAGCTCTTGGAAGGGAAAAGATGTCGATCTTGGCGACATAGAGTTTTCGATGGACGACTCTATGCTTCCAGGATGGGATCCGAACCTTGCTTACGGCGACGGAAGCGCTTCGAGCGAGGCCCCCATTCCGGACTTTGATGATTTCTTTGCTGGGCTGCCATCGGGTTTCGATGCTCCTCCTCCTACGAAAGAATCGGCGAGGCCGAGAGTCGTTGCGGAAGGATCTCGCATCATCAATGGGGTTAGTTTTTTTTTTGGGAATTTTTTAGTGATTATCCTATGTATGGATTTGTAACACGCCCATCGATTTTGCAGGGCCTGAGCTTGCTGGGTTCGGCCATCGAGGCGGGTCATAGAGAAGCCATGGTCTACCGCTTCAAGGCGGAGAAAGCGGAGCGGGATCTCGCTCGCATGCAAGGCGAGATGCTGGAGCGAGAGGCACAGCTTACTCGTGATCATGCGCGGGCTGTTCGTAGAGCGGAGAGGAAAGGCAAAAGAGAAATCGTCGAGGTGATGAAGACTCGCGCATCTCAGTTCCAGGTTGAGTACGGGAACCTTAAGAATGCCTTTACCTCGGTGGGCGACTTTCGCGGGTGCCGTGGTTCGGTCGGAAGTCTTTGGAGGACGCAAGCCGACGACTATGTGTTTGAAGAGGAAATGAGCTTGATGAAGAGTGGGATGAGTGACCGTGCCCACGCTGAGGCGCTTATCCCTCCGATCGACGAGAGGATTCAAGGGTTCTGGGATTCCATCCCGGTTTCTCCTGATACCGAGGAGGTCCCGATCGATTTTCACGATGGTGGCGAGGAAGTGGATCGTCCTGCGGATGCGTTTGGTGCTTCTTTGTCCGGGGACTTTGACTTTGGATTATGAGGGATGGATCAGTTATCCTTGTTTTCGGCCGAATGTGGCCCTTTGAATTTGGATTTCATTTAGGCCAAGATGGCCGTATTTGTATTTCCGGGACTGGCCGTTGGTGGCTTTGAATCCCTTGCCGCTTTACGCGGTTTATTTATATGATAAATGTTTTGTTTCGAGTTTTTCCTGAGTAGGGTTGAAGTAAATACGAGTTGTCGTCTCATATGTAGTTCTAATTAGACGTTCAATCTGTTGGTTCGTTCGTGATTTTCGTAAAAATTTATCTGTCTTTACGATTTTCGAGAACATTGAGATACGAACGGAGAGGCATGGTTTATGATCTCGTATCTTTTAGATATCATGCCTTGAGATGTTTGAGACCAGAGCGTTGGGTTTAGGGCAAGACCTAGGTTTACTTTCGGTTAAGGTTTGTGCGGTGACTAGCCGGCTATCGTTTTTCCTGTTGCGATTTCTTCCTGACTCGCACCGGTTTAAAGTCCGCGATATGTTCTCGGCTTATATGACTTGTATGGTACGAATCGAGCATCTTCTCAGAATCAACTGGAAGTGCTAAACCAAAATTTCGGATTTTTGTTGTAGCGCGCTTTTGTCCTTGTGCTGGACGGATTGCGGATAGAAACCACATTCTGATCTATTTCAGCCATTACATCCCTAACTATCAAGTTAATGATATGGGCACTACATCTCATGTGTAAAAACTCTCCATCTAACACAAAAGTCTGATCAGAACCTAAAGCAAAACTACTCTGAAACTTCCTCAAAGCTGAACTATTGGCAATAGCATTATCCACGGTTATGCAAAAGACATTTATTATTCCCCATTCAGACAAGCACTCTAGAAGAACATTTGCTATAATCTGACCTTTGTAATCCGTGATGTGTTTGAACCCTATGATCAGCTTCTTTAGCTGCCAAGAAGCATCAGTGTAGTGAACTGTGATGACCATATAACTCGCACCTATAACATTGTACAGTAAGAACTCCATGATCAGCTTTCTAGTATGTATAAAAGAATCAAAAGATGTCAAATGTATAAATGATTACCTGTAGTTGGAGAGACCCAAATATCCGTTGTCAAAGACACTCTTTGATTACTACACAAGAATCATTTCTTGAGAGCATCTTTCTTCTCCACATACATCTTGATAATGTCCTTAGTCGCAGTTCTTCTTGAATGAGGAGTGTACCCAAATTTAACCTACAACATAGAAAAGAGAAGACGTTAGTTACAATTAAACATGAAAATTGAAGACATTAGTCACAATTTACAAGCAAGACATTACTAACCTTGAGACAAAAATGTTTCCATGCTACGCTTTCAACAAATGATAACGGCAATTGTCCTATGACAACCATCTGATTTGTCGCTTCTCTCAACTGAGTGTCAGTCAACTTTGCCTTCTTGAGTTTCCCTTCATCATCAATGTTTTGCTGCTGATCGTTTTGTCCAGCCGACCAAGCAAGATGGCTCTTACATTTCTCAAGATGGCTCCTTAGATTGGATGTCCCTGAGCTTGTGAGACACGAAAATGTGTTCTGACAGTAGTTGCATACACACTTGTTTCGATCTTCTGTAGTCCTCGTGTAATGGTGCCAAACGTCGGATCTTGTAGGGAGAATACGCTTCACTTTGCTTGTCGCTCCACTAGCCCTCTCTGTTTCTTTCCTCGTGTCGGTAATATCAGTGCTTGAATGTTTCCGGCATCATTTTTGTTTTGGGTTTGTTGGTCAATAACAAATCTGCAAAACATATGTTCGTAACTATTACGAACCAAAATCATAATCGATTCGAGTTAATTCAACAAAGAACTGAAAAAAAAATTAGAAGAAGAAGAAGAATTGAAAAAAGAGAGAGATACCTCCGATTGGATTCTCGATTGCTCGTGCGAAGAAGAAGATGGAGAGGGTAATTCATTTATTGTGGCCAGTTTGAGATTGTTAATGATGATGATCAATAATCGAAGAGTTTTTGTTTTGGGAACTAGAATTCGTCGGCCATGCCTCACGGCTCACGCGTTCAACGAAGAGTTTTTGTTTTGTGTATATGTGTAAATGAATGTATGTATATATGAGACACGTATATAAAATGCTCGGTATGTTCGGTTAACCTGTCTTGACTTTGGGTTGAAACCGACCCGACCCGTAGCCGAAATGTGTGGGCTGCAAAGTCCAATTGGTTATTTCCTTGGTTCCGCTACTGGTCCAAAACCGATACTTCGGTTCGGCTACACTATGGGCTTCGGGTACAGTATAAAACGCCCAGGCCTAGTGAGAATTGATTCTGGAGGGACAGAGTAGGTTTCTTACGGAACTTAAGTAAGAAAGTGATAGTAGCAAATGAGATTGAGAGAGGGCGTGGTAACGTGAGAAACATGACCGAAATACTGGTGAGATGGACTGCCCCTCTGGAGGGGTGGATGAAGATGAACACAGATGGGGCTTCACATGGAAACCCGGGGCCAGCAGCTGCGGGGGAAGTAATGCGGAATGAGGAAGGTGAGTGGTGTAGTGGCTTTGCTGTAAACATAGGACGATGTGGAGCTCCGTTGGCGGAACAATGGGGAGTATATTATGGTCTTGTGGTTGCTTGGGAGAAAGGGATTAGGAGACTGGAGGTAGAAGTTGATTTGAAGGTGGTGGTGGAGTTTATTATGACAGGGATTGGGGATACGCATCCGCTGTCTTTCCTGGTACGGCTGTGCCATGGCTTTATATCAAGGGACTGTGTGGGAACCGAAATTCGCACTGTCGATTTCAGTTTAAATAAGGAAACTAAGAAAACCCTAGTTTCCCAGAGGACCCGGATATCTGTTAATTACCACACGTCAAGCAATCAGAACACGAGAATAACAACGATAAAAATAAGAAATCGAAAAGAGAGCAAAGTAGATCTTATTCCGAATCTGCGTATGAGCGTTACAACAAGGTATAAGCCTGGGCTCAGAGCTGTCGGCGAGATTCCTAGTTCTAGCAACCCTAAGACGGCTAAACCTAATTGAGTCGCAGCTCGAAATAACAAAAATGGAAAGTTGCCTAAATCGCTCTAAGTGCTAAGTTTGCTCTGAAAAAGTTCTCCCCTCTTGCTCCTCGCCTAGGACTCCTTATATACTAGCTCCAAGGTTGGTTTACGCTTTTACTCTTCTGCCCTTAAGCCGTCATAGCATAAAAATGGAGATATTCCATTTTTCCCGATCTTCACAATTATCTTCAAAACTTCCGTATTTATCCGCGGAAACTTGACATTTATCCTTCCTCGTGGGCCAAGCGTGAACCATGCTGTGGTTCACGGGCTTTTGGTTAGGAAAAATCGTAGGATGGGCCTCGAGTCGTGTTTTAGGTCCCTTTGGGCCGTCTTCCGGCTCGACACGTTTACTACGAGTTTTCCGCGGTTTCTAATCCGCGAAGTTTGATCGATGAATTAGAATAGCGGGAAACATGGACTGAGCTTGCTACGGTCTTCGGGAGATAGCATTCGAAGGTTTGACGAGAATGCAAGGACTGGTGTCGTATCGATGTTCGGAAAGGTTCAATCGCTACACAGCGACCGAACTTTGGCTCGAGCCCGGTCGCTATGTAGCGACCGAGCGAAACGAGTGCTCGGTCGCTACGTAGCGACCGAGCTTCGGCTTGAGCTCGGTCGCTACGTAGCGACCGAGCGGGACGATCGCTTGGTCGCTACGTAGCAACCGAGCTTTGGCTCGAGCTCGGTCGCTACGTAGCGACCGAGCGGGACGATCGCTCGGTCGCTACGTAGCGACCGAGCTTGGCTGAGCTCGGTCGCTACGTAGCGACCGAGCTTTGGCTCGAGCTCGGTCGCTACGTAGCGACCGAGCGGGACGATCGCTCGGTCGCTACGTAGCGACCGAGCTTGGCTGAGCTCGGTCGCTACGTAGCGACCGAGCGGGACGATCGCTCGGTCGCTACGTAGCGACCGAGCTTTGGCTCGAGCTCGGTCGCTACGTAGCGACCGAGCGGGACGATCGCTCGGTCGCTACGTAGCGACCGAGCTTTGGCTCGAGCTCGGTCGCTACGTAGCGACCGAGCGGGACGATCACTCGGTCGCTACGTAGCGACCGAGCTTTGGCCCGAGCTCGGTCGCTACGTAGCGACCGAGCGGGACGATCGTTCGGTTTGAATCCCAAAGAATACTTCTTCGTAAAAATAACCTCGTATAGGTTATTTTTACGAAAATTACATCCCTTCTTTTACTAACTCTTTCGGAAATACGATCTCTGAGGATTTTCGGGTGGTAATTCCGTCGTAACCGTTTTTGACCCCAACAGTTAGCCCCCCAGCCCGTTAGGATCATGCATGGGGGGATCCTAGCGTGCGGTTAGGCATGTTTGGCAAGTTAGGCGTGATGGATGGAATTAATATGCGAAAGTCCGAGCTTGAATAGTAAATCCTCATGTCTTATAAGAAGAGAGGTAACTTGTTCCATAATTTTTTCACTTTCTTGTTTTTCTCTAAGATCTTTCAAAAAACTTTCTATCTTTCTCTCCACCCTTTTCCTCTATTCTCTTAAGAGAAGTGTAAAGATGTCGAGCAAGAAAAAGATTGCGAAAAAAGGGTCTTCGTCCGCGAGTCCTTACGAAGAGCTCGTCGTTCCGAAGATGGAGTTCGTGCCTCACTCGGTGCATCCTGCCGAGAACGAGGCATGGTGGGTTGCTCATTATGGCTCGTTGATCCCTCCCAAGGAGAAGCCATTCCCGGTCCTGGTCCATCGTGGAGTCGAGGAAGAGGACGCAAGCAGGACTACTGACGAGTTTCTCGCGACGATGCGGTCGTTCTACCACATCCCGGATGTTGTGGAGTTCCGGGTTCCCTGCCGCGGGGAATGTGCTAACAACCCCCCGGAGGGTTACTTTACTTGTTATGAGGCGTTCATAGTGCGTTGTCGCCTCTGGTTCCCCATACCCGAAATTCTCGTCCGAGTGTTGGACCGCTTCGAAGTCGCGATAAGTCAGTTGACACCCCTTGCCATTCAGCACCTTATTGGGATCTTGATCCTAAGCTATGAGCATGGCCTTTCCCTTTCCGTCGATCATTATGAAGCGCTTTTGAGGCTTCAACTTGTCAAGGATACGGATAAGCATAGGTTTGTCCCTCGGAAATTTATGTCGGTGGTTAAGAAGTTCATTTCGAACTTCAACTCGTGGAAGAAGTTCTTTTTCTTTGTTCGTTTGGACGCTGCGTCCGTCGAAGAGAGTTGCATTCCACTGTTCCGGAGGTTGCCGAACAATCGTCCCTTCATCAATCCTCTTGCTCCGTTCCCTGAGGACATTATCGCGGTGAGGGATCTTCTCAGGAATGGTCCCTTCTTCTGGACTTCTTTCACGCCGAGAAGGGTTCGGAAGGCACTGAAATTTGTGCAACCTGGTCCAGCTTTGGACGCGGATACGGGAAGCGACTCCGAACCCGACGACCAGAATCCCGTCGAAGCTCCGACAGCTGCGCCGGAGTCGAGCTCTTGGAAGGGAAAAGATGTCGATCTTGGCGACATAGAGTTTTCGATGGACGACTCTATGCTTCCAGGATGGGATCCGAACCTTGCTTACGGCGACGGAAGCGGTTCGAGCGAGGCCCCCATTCCGGACTTTCGATGATTTCTTTGCTGGGCTGCCATCGGGTTTCGATGCTCCTCCTCCTACGAAAGAATCGGCGAGGCCGAGAGTCGTTGCGGAAGGATCTCGCATCATCAATGGGGTTAGTTTTTTTTTTGGGAATTTTTTAGTGATTATCCTATGTATGGATTTGTAACACGCCCATCGATTTTGCAGGGCCTGAGCTTGCTGGGCTCGGCCATCGAGGCGGGTCATAGAGAAGCCATGGTCTACCGCTTCAAGGCGGAGAAAGCGGAGCGGGATCTCGCTCGCGTGCAAGGCGAGATGCTGGAGCGAGAGGCACAGCTTACTCGTGATCATGCGCGGGCTGTTCGTAGAGCGGAGAGGAAAGGCAAAAGAGAAATCGTCGAGGTGATGAAGACTCGCGCATCTCAGTTCCAGGTTGAGTACGGGAACCTTAAGAATGCCTTTACCTCGGTGGGCGACTTTCGCGAGTGCCGTGGTTCGGTCGGAAGTCTTTGGAGGACGCAAGCCGACGACTATGTGTTTGAAGAGGAAATGAGCTTGATGAAGAGTGGGATGAGTGACCGTGCCCACGCTGAGGCGCTTATCCCTCCGATCGACGAGAGGATTCAAGGGTTCTGGGATTCCATCCCGGTTTCTCCTGATACCGAGGAGGTCCCGATCGATTTTCACGATGGTGGCGAGGAAGTGGATCGTCCTGCGGATGCGTTTGGTGCTTCGTTGTCCGGGGACTTTGACTTTGGATTATGAGGGATGGATCAGTTATCCTTGTTTTCGGCCGAATGTGGCCCTTTGAATTTGGATTTCGTTTAGGCCAAGATGGCCGTATTTGTATTTCCGGGACTGGCCGTTGGTGGCTTTGAATCCCTTGCCGCTTTACGCGGTTTATTTATATGATAAATGTTTTGTTTCGAGTTTTTCCTGAGTAGGGTTGAAGTAAATACGAGTTGTCGTCTCGTATGTAGTTCTAATTAGACGTTCAATCTGTTGGTTCGTTCGTGATTTTCGTAAAAATTTATCTGTCTTTACGATTTTCGAGAACATTGAGATACGAACGGAGAGGCATGGTTTATGATCTCGTATCTTTTAGATATCATGCCTTGAGATGTTTGAGACCAGAGCGTTGGGTTTAGGGCAAGACCTAGGTTTACTTTCGGTTAAGGTTTGTGCGGTGACTAGCCGGCTATCGTTTTTCCTGTTGCGATTTCTTCCTGACTCGCACCGGTTTAAAGTCCGCGATATGTTCTCGGCTTATATGACTTGTATGGTACGAATCGAGCATCTTCTCAGAATCAACTGGAAGTGCTAAACCAAAATTTCGGATTTTTGTTGTAGCGCGCTTTTGTCCTTGTGCTGGACGTTTTTAAAGATCAAAAGAGTGATCGGATTGCGTTTGTTTAAGACGGCTGGCGTGTTCGTCGGGGCCAATCGACGAACGGGGTGTAAGGTTTTTGGTGGTCGCGTTCGGACAATTTGTTTAGCATTGTCCTCGAATTTTAACTTTTTGCGACGTCTCGCAGTTATTTTCGAGGATTATGCGTGTATTTTTGCGTGTTTGAAAGGTGATAATCTTTACGATTTTTGGGCCGGATGAGGCCGCAGACGAGCGTAAACTGAAGCGTAAGCGTTTTCGATAAAAAGACAGTGTATATTGTAAAAATTTTATGTTTCTAAAAACTCGATTACAATAATGGCGATTGTGGGAGTATACGAGTATACGCACCCACTCCCCCCCCCCTTTTTAGAGAGGGGGATAGCTGAACTCGTCTTTTGACAAGCTGCCTACGTACCCCTTTCGAGGATCAAGCCATCTCGTAGTTCTGTTTCATGCCGCGAGTGTTCTTACTCGGCGGTTGGTGTCGCGATGTCCGCCTTGACCGTGTCGATCGTGGCTGGGTCGACGCTATTTTCCGGATGTTCCGGTTGAGTTGTCGCGTGGGCTTCGGATTTATGTCGAGCTTCGACGTCCGATGCGTTTGCGTTGACAGACGATTTTACTTCGTCCTTGTGCGGGGCGCTTTTGGCCGAAGATCGATCTATCTTCGCGCGTTTGCCGTTTGCAGAAGCCGTGATTTGCCTTAACTTATGCTCCGCGAGGAAGCATAGTCGCGACTGTTTTTGGCATCCCCAGATGGCCGCGACTCCGCTCGGCGTTGGGAACTTGAGACCCAGGTGGTAAGTTGACGGAACTGCCTGCATGGCGTTGAGCCATGGGGTTCCCATGATCACGTTGTAGATAGCGGGATGGTCGACTACCGCGAATTCGACGATTTTCGTGATCTCCTTGGCCATGACTGGCAATTGGATTGATCCGAGAGTCATCGACACTTCGCCTGAAAAACCCGTGAGTGGTTTTGGCGTCGGAATTACCTCTCCGAGTTCGATACTCATCCGCTTGAGAGTGTCGCGGAAGATTACGTTGACCGTGCTTCCCGTATCGACGAGTACCCTTCCGACTTCTAAATCTCGTATGACGAGATCTATGACGAGCGGGTCGCAGTGAGGTTGGTCGATACCGCCGGCTTCTTCCTCCGTGAAGGTGATCGAGCAACTTTGGCCGTCTCGAGGAGGAGACCATGTAGGCCAATTTGCGCTTGATTCTGCCTTCCGTTGGTAAGCCTTGATGGCTGACACGGTATCGCCGCAGTATTGAGATCCTCCGATGATCATATTGACTCTGCGACGATTGTTATCGTTCCCTTTGTCATCCGGCCTCCTACCGCGTTTATCCCCAGGTTGGTTTCGTTGAGGAGATTTTTCGGCGGGCGGATTTCTGTCCGTCTTTGGAGGCCGATCAGAATCGAGGATGAGATCCTTGACGCTAGTTACTTCCGAAAGCTCTCCAGCGAGCAGCTTCGCGGCCAGTCTTGCTCCTAAGACTTTGCAATTAGTCGTGGAGTGTCCTCGGGATTGGTGGAACTCGCAGAAGGTGTTCTCGTCATACCCTTGATTGCGAGTCCATGTGTTGCCCGTGGTCCGGCCTTGATCCGAATTGATCGCATAGTTATGCGCTCCTTGGAGATCTTCCCCCTCGTGATGGACGTACTTGTCGTTACGAGAGTTCTTCTTTTTCCCCTTCGGATCTGCGTCTTTCGAGGATGGTCTTGCCGGCTTATGTTTTTGCGATAAGACTTTAGTTTCTTCCTCCACTATGATATAGTCCGTTGCTTTGTGGAGGGCGTCCTGGATCGTTCGCGGTTTGTCGAGAGTTATCCATTTTCTGAATTTCGACTTGTACCAGAGCGTCTTTCTCAGCGCGTCGATGGCCACTTTGTCGCTTATCCCGCTGACCCTGGACATTATCAGTTTGAACCGACTGATAAACTCGCGGAGGGGTTCGTCTTCCCTCTGGGAGAGACTCCAGAGATCAACATCGGAGGTTTCCCTGTCTATGAATACAGAGTACTGTTTGAGGAATTCCGATGCGAGCTGTCGAAAACTCCCGATGGTGTTGCGACGAAGGCGTGCGAACCATTCGAGCGCTGCTCCTTCAAGATTTTCGACGAACAGGCGGCAATAGCCGGCATCCTTTTCGCCGTCCTTCAGTCTTGCTCTTCCCATCGCGATGTGGAAAGCCTGAAGGTGCGCTTTCGGATCGGCCGTACCATCGTACTTCGGTACTTTGATCTTTCCCGGATCGGACACCCTCATGTCCGAAATGCGACTGGTAAAGGGGGTCTTTCGAGCTCCTTCCAGCAGTCGATCGATCTCGGGGGCAGCACTAGTAGCATGATGGATTTGAGACTTTACGGCTCTCACTTCTGCCGCAGTCTTGGTGATGTAGTCGCGAAGATCGCGGATATCCGATGTCTCGTCAGTGGATTTCCGAGCCTGTCGGCGCTTACTGCGAGTGAGCTCGGTTTGCCTTTCGGCCAGCTCCTCTTGTTCGTTCCAATAGGCGACTTCTTCTTCTTCCGTCATTGGTTTTTCGAACGGGGAGCCTTCCCGAGCGGATCGGCTTCTGGTCCTTCTTGGATGTCTGTCGACATCCTCGTCGGTGTCGTTGGAGACATCGCTAGGATCCAGGTCAATGTGTTCGGCTTCGTTATCCTCCGAGTCCTTTGCAGGGAGCGGAAGACTTTCAGAGTTCCCCTTCTCGATGGGAGACTTCTCGCTGGGGTTTTGACCGGAAGGTCGTTCCCGCGCGACTCCTGCTCTATCGAGTGGGGTGGCGAAATCGAGCCTCTTCCCGCGGATTTTGGTGGTTCCGCGGGGACGGATAGCTTGGGTCCTTGCCGTTAAGGTTTCAACCTGTTTGGTCAAGGTATTCACGAGCTTATCCTGTTCTTCCGACCTTTTTTCATAGGTGGCGAACATCTTTTTAAACTCCTCGAGAGTCGCGGCGTTGGCTTGCGCGTTGGCCGCAGATACGTCCGCTACCGGAGTGTGGAGATCGGTGCCGCTGCCTCCGTTAAGGGGAGTTTGCACGTTATCCGCGTCGTTGGTTGACATGTCTGACTGTGTGTGGCTTTTGCGGGTTAGATTGATCCGTAAGGCCCCCTCCTTCTAGCGCCAAACTGTGGGAACCGAAATTCGCACTGTCGATTTCCGTTTAAATAAGGAAACTAAGAAAACCCTAGTTTCCCAGAGGACCCGGATATCTGTTAATTACCACACGTCAAGCAATCAGAACACGAGAATAACAACGATAAAAATAAGAAATCGAAAAGAGAGCAAAGTAGATCTTATTCCGAATCTGCGTATGAGCGTTACAACAAGGTATAAGCCTGGGCTCGAGAGCTGTCGGCGAGATTCCTAGTTCTAGCAACCCTAAGACGGCTAAACCTAATTGAGTCGCAGCTCGAAATAACAAAAACGGAAAGTTGCCTAAATCGCTCTAAGTGCTAAGTTTGCTCTGAAAAAGTTCTCCCCTCTGCTCCTCGCCTAGGACTCCTTATATACTAGCTCCAAGGTCGGTTTACGCTTTTACTCTTCTGCCCTTAAGCCGTCATAGCATAAAAATGGAGATATTCCATTTTTCCCGATCTTCACAATTATCTTCAAAACTTCCGTATTTATCCGCGGAAACTTGACATTTATCCTTCCTCGTGGGCCAAGCGTGAACCATGCTGTGGTTCACGGGCTTTTGGTTAGGAAAAATCGTAGGATGGGCCTCGAGTCGTGTTTTAGGTCCCTTTGGGCCGTCTTCCGACTCGACACGTTTACTACGAGTTTTCCGCGGTTTCTAATCCGCGAAGTTTGATCGATGAATTAGAATAGCGGGAAACATGGACTGAGCTTGCTACGGTCTTCGGGAGATAGCATTCGAAGGTTTGACGAGAATGCAAGGACTGGTGTCGTATCGATGTTCGGAAAGGTTCAATCGCTACACAGCGACCGAACTTTGGCTCGAGCCCGGTCGCTATGTAGCGACCGAGCGAAACGAGTGCTCGGTCGCTACGTAGCGACCGAGCTTCGGCTTGAGCTCGGTCGCTACGTAGCGACCGAGCGGGACGATCGCTCGGTCGCTACGTAGCGACCGAGCTTTGGCTCGAGCTCGGTCGCTACGTAGCGACCGAGCGGGACGATCGCTCGGTCGCTACGTAGCGACCGAGCTTTGGCTCGAGCTCGGTCGCTACGTAGCGACCGAGCGGGACGATCGCTCGGTCGCTACGTAGCGACCGAGCTTGGCTGAGCTCGGTCGCTACGTAGCGACCGAGCGGGACGATCGCTCGGTCGCTACGTAGCGACCGAGCTTTGGCTCGAGCTCGGTCGCTACGTAGCGACCGAGCGGGACGATCGCTCGGTCGCTACGTAGCGACCGAGCTTGGCTGAGCTCGGTCGCTACGTAGCGACTGAGCGGGACGATCGCTCGGTCGCTACGTAGCGACCGAGCGGGACGATCACTCGGTCGCTATGTAGCGACCGAGCTTTGGCTCGAGCTCGGTCGCTACGTAGCGACCGAGCGGGACGATCGCTCGGTCGCTACGTAGCGACCGAGCTTGGCTGAGCTCGGTCGCTACGTAGCGACCGAGCGGGACGATCACTCGGTCGCTACGTAGCGACCGAGCTTTGGCCCGAGCTCGGTCGCTACGTAGCGACCGAGCGGGACGATCGTTCGGTTTGAATCCCAAAGAATACTTCTTCGTAAAAATAACCTCGTATAGGTCATTTTTACGAAAATTACATCCCTTCTTTTACTAACTCTTTCGGAAATACGATCTCTGAGGATTTTCGGGTGGTAATTCCGTCGTAACTGTTTTTGACCCCAACAGACTGGTTAGTCCGTATTGTTCATGTGTATAGGGAAGCAAACCGCTTAGCTGATGGGTTAGCTAACCTTGTATTTTCTCTTTCGTTTGGTTTTCATAGATTAGATAATGCACCTATTGATGTTGTTGATGTATTGCAAGGGGATGTTGTTGGACCTCCCCGGCCACGACTAACTCATGTGTAGACTGAAGTTTAAGTTTGAATCAATATTGGGAGCTTACTCCCAGTTTCCTACCAAAAAAAAAACAAAGGTGATTGAAGTTAACCCTAACTTTCTATATTTCGGTTGACAAAAAAAAAAACTTTCTACTTTTCATTCTTTATACTCCATCCGTTTCTAAAAAATTCATATTCTAGAGAAAATTTTTGTTTCAAAAATACACATATTTTATACTTCCACTGTAATTTTTGTCAACTAATAATGAAAAATTGTGAAGTTTAAGAACTTAAATTGCATTTCTAAAATGTTATTGGTTTAAAAATATGAAAAAATATAAAACTACAACTATGCATTTATTGCTAAGTTTTAATATGTTTTATTAAAAAGTGTGAAAATTCTAAAACATAATCATAAAAACATTAAAAATTCAAGATAAAAATTTTAAAAATTGATAAATAACAGAAAAAGTTATTGATAATAAATGCAAGTAAGTAAAACTAAGCAGAACATTTTTTGTTTGAAACAAAAGGAATTATATTTACCTGAATATTTATAATGACAAAAAGAATTTATAATGATAATAGCATTTATTTTATTTTATTTTTGAAAAAATAATAGCATTATTTGCACACAAAAAGGAAGAAAAAGGGCAACTCGTAAGTTAAAAGCAAAACCACAGAAATATGGTATGATATTTGTTTAGTTTAATTAATAAAAAAATAATAACTGGTAAAATAATAATGATCTTTTTTTGGCTAAAATTTGGAACAATTTTGAAATTTTACCTAAGTTTGAAATTTATTTGTCCACCTTTTACTGGATAATATCATGGTTTCTTGAAAAAAAAACAAAAACAAAATTCAATCTACAACTTGATGCCTACATTATTACCATGTTAGGACTTTGATATTTTTCGATTATAAATACAATCTTAAAAACTAAAAAAAACAGAACATAGAGAGAGACCGATCATGGAAACCCGTGGTATCATTTTGATAGTTTGTAGTGGAATCTTTGGTTTGACTATTATCCTGATTGGTTGTCTAAAGAAGAAGAGAGAGAAGAGGACAGTCACTAAAGAGCCCATCAACCAGAAAAGCAGAGATGCTGGTGGATTCACGTTTTATCCAGCGGCTGCATCTCTCCCTCCCGTCTCTAGTTCCGCACATCACGGCTGTAAGACGAAGCAGACAAGAAGCAATGGTATAGGTGGTGGTCTCATGTTTCTCTCGGCTGCGTCAGTCACTGCCTCCGTTTCAAGCAATCACGGATACGGTGGTGGAGGGGGACATCACGGTGGTGGCGGTGGTGGCGGTGGCGGAGGCGGCGGATGTGGTGGTGGATAAGATTAGGTTATGAGTACGAAGATTAAGAAGCTCAAACGATGTCATCTCTTGTGTGTTGGATACTTGGATTCATGATACACAAATGCATAATTAATATGTGAGATCCATTTTATAAAAAATATTATCAACAACTTTACGATTCTATCAATAATTTAGGTAAATAATTTTTGTAAAACATATTTTGATTGGATTTGTTAGAATGTTTCATTTGACATGAATGGAATGGAATACTCATTCCATCAATTCCAAAAATAAAAATAGAAAAAATACAAAGAAAATCATTTCATAACAAATTTGATCATGAATGAATGGAATGAATTCCATTCCATTTTTTGTTATATTTCATTCCTATTATTCCATTTATTTTAAATTCTACAAATTCCACATTTGTTTATCAGTTACATCCATTCGAAATATTTTAGGAAGATATTCGAAAAAGGGTCCTATTCGAAAAAGGTTGGGTATTAACATATATGGTATATAATCTATGCGTGTCAATCAGGATGGATGGGGTCAAAACGGCAAAGTTCAATGGCAAACACTTGCTTTGGAACATTTATGTCTAGACTAGTTTGGATGTAAGCACAAGTTAAAGGCTTATCTCCGACCATGGGAACTGCAACACCGCAGGCAATGAGCAGATCGGGTTGGGTTGTACATATTATATTCCATTAAAACCGAACTAGCGCAAGATCACCTGACACATTGTAATTTGCAAATATGAACAATGGCGTAGCAGATATATATAACTAAACAGGTATCAGGTTAAATAGATATGTAAAATCTGGTTAAATAAACATTCAATTTTGTGAGCGAATCTCACAAATAATTGGGAATTATGTTCCCAATCATCAGAGTTGCAACAAAGAACGCCGTCAGTTTTGCCGGTATCTTCTGAAAAATCAATCCTTGAATTAAATGACAAAAACTCATGAAGTGATACTTCGAACAAGAACATGCACGATTCAACCAAATTAAAAAAACTGAAATTAGAGTTTTAAGTTTTCAAAGACAGAACTGAGTTTGACACTCGATTAACATTCATGAAAAGATATATCTAAGTTATGTTGCAGGTGTTCATCCAAGACATAACCACAACTTCAGAAAACGAAAATTCGAAGAACACTGGTTTCATCCATGCTAATCTTCTCTGTATAGTTTCAATTTTATTCGGATGTTCCGAAAGGACAATTATTGTGTTGACTGTAACCGTATCTGAACAGTGGTTTCTCTGCTTTGATAAATGATGTGCGAAGAAGATAACTAAAAGTTAGGCATGTTTTAAATTAATAGAATCTATATATATCTATATATATATATATATATTAATATAAAGTAGAGCTTTATTCTCTTCTCCTCTTGCCACCTAAGAAA
This sequence comes from Brassica rapa, assembly GCF_000309985.2. Lineage (NCBI taxonomy): Eukaryota > Viridiplantae > Streptophyta > Magnoliopsida > Brassicales > Brassicaceae > Brassica > Brassica rapa. Next base: position 10,263,471 of record NC_024799.2, read on the forward strand.
ATAGGAGAAAAAGATCTCTACACGTGTCCATCTCCTATTTCCATGAGCAATTTTTCTTGATGACTATTTGGGCCGTTTATGTTTGTGTTGAGATGACAAGGCCCAGTCTCTCTTTTGAATAAAAAAGCCCTAATAACATGTCTCTTTAGTCGACGGTGGTCGGCCTTTCGATTCATGTTAAGAGTGGTATGGTTAAGTAAAGTCTACTGAACCAAACCGATGAGATAAGTCTCGGGTTGTTGAGATAAGTACAATATATTAGAAGATAATGATGTAAGGGTAGTTGTAGATATAGTAGAATCTCCTTGTAAAGATATGGTGGTCGAGTATATGTATCCTACGTGATCAATAAGAATGACATACAGTTTACCAAATACACTTTCTCTCTAAGTTTACATGGTATCAGAGCTTGTGTAACAACGATCATATCAAAAGTTTTAGAGAGATCGTAAATCATGACAAAAGGAGAAATCATTGCGACGGCTGGTTGCAGCGAGAATACTACAACGTCGAGTATCACGTCGTCTCCGTATTTCTTAGCACCGTCTGACAACCCAGGCGTGTCTATCACACCAGTCTCGTTGACTGGTGAGAACTATGCCGAGTGGGCTTTGGAAATGGAGAATGCGCTACGTGCTAAGCGTAAGATCGGATTCATCAATGGCACCTTGTTGATGCCGGATGAGGAGGAGAAACCAACGGAGGCTGAGCTGTGGAAACAAGTCAACTCCATGATCGTAGGATGGATTTGATCCTCGATATCTCCCACTGTGCGATCCACTGTGACGTTCACACCGGATGCTTACAAGATGTGGAATGACGTGAAGCGGAGATTTTCGATTGGGAACGCGGTGCGCGTGCATCAGCTGAGAGCAGAACTAGCAGGGTGCAAGCAAGAAGGTTCAAGTGTGCTGGACTACTTCGGACGGCTCTCATCTAAGTGGGAGGAGCTGCTGAACTACAAGCCCCTTCCAGCGTGTACCTGCGGAGCTTCGGCGAAGATCAGTCAAGACTATGAAGAAGAGAAAGTCCACATGTTTCTCATGGGGCTTGATGACGCACGGTTTGGTAATGTCTGCACCAACAAAATTGGATTGGATCTGTTACCAGATTTAAACTCTGTTTATCAAAGAGTTGTGCGAGAAGAGAGGAGACTTCTTTCAACTCGTGTCGAGACAAGGCAGGATGCAGTTGGTTTTGTGGCCAAAACAGAGCCGTCTCAGTCAGACAATGGCTTGCTTTCTGCTGTAGCAAAGAGTCGAGGTGGTATGGTGTGTACTCATTGCGGTAGGACGGGGCACGAGAAGAAAGAGTGCTGGCAGATCATTGGGTTTCCTGACTGGTGGACTGAGCGTAACCAAGGGGGAGATCGGAGCGGACGAGCCAGAGGAGGCAGAGGGCGTGGACGCAGTTACCAGCCACGATCAAATGCAATGCAGGCTCAACCTTCTGGTGGGACGAATGTTCCTACGTTGACGGCGGATCAGTGGGCCTCATTGACTGCACTCCTGGAGCAGCAAAAGTCCCAACCGATACCAGACAAGCTAAATGGTAAGAAACAGACGGGAGAGGTTATTCTCAACACTGGAGCATCACATCACATGACTGGGGATGCTCGTTTGCTCAGTGATATGTGTGATGTCGTTGGTTGTCCAGTAAGGTTTGCAGATGGAAGTGCAGTTCAGGCTACTCGCTGCGGTGTGCTGCGATTGTCGGAGAAACTGATACTGCCTAATGTTTTATTAGTTCCCGATCTGAATTGTACATTATTGTCTGTGGCGAAATTGCTAAAGCAGACAGGATGTTTTGCCGTGTTTTCTGATACACTGTGTGTTTTGCAGGACCGTTTTACGAGGACTCTGATTGGAGCCGGTGAAGAACGGAACGGTGTGTATGTTTATCGAGATGTGACCGTCAGGCGAGGTATCAGGGTTAAAGCCGCGGAGGACAAGGCTTTGTGGCATCGCAGACTGGGGCATCCGTCTTCTGGTGTTTTAGGATTTTTACCATTTTTATCTGGTGTTTCAAGCAACTCCGACAAGTTTGGAGGTTGTAACATTTGTTTTAAAGCAAAGCAGACTCGTGGTGTTTTTCCCGAGAGTTCTAATAAAGCTTCAGTACCTTTCAAGTTAATTCATGTTGATTTATGGGGTCCCTATCGCGAACCAGCCTCGTGTGGTGCTGTCTATTTCCTGACAATCGTAGATGATTTCTCACGAGCAGTGTGGATACATTTGTTACTCGAAAAATCGGAAGTGAAAACCGTCTTGCCAAACTTCTGTAACCTTGTGCTTCGTCAGTTTGGGCATCCAGTTCGGACTGTACGCAGCGACAATGGAACGGAGTTTCTTTGTTTGTCGAAGTATTTTGCAGAGAATGGGATCGTGCATCACACGTCTTGTGTAGCAACTCCACAGCAGAATGGTAGAGTGGAGAGGAAGCACCAACACATTCTCAATGTTGTGAGATCAATAATGTTTCAGGCAAATCTTCCGATCAAGTTCTGGGGCGAGAGTGTTCTCACCGCAGCACATGTGATAAACCAAACCCCTTCTAGTCTTCTTCACGGTAAATCACCCTACGAATGCTTGTATGGAAAGCGTCCGTCATATGAGAGTATTAAAACGTTTGGGTGTCTGTGCTTCGCTCACAAGTCATTGCGTGACAAAGACAAGTTCAAGGCTAGAAGCAGGAGATGCATCTTTGTTAGCTATCCCTTCGGCAAAAAGGGATGGAAGTTATACGATTTGGATAGTGAAGAGTTCTTTGTCTCGCGTGACGTGGAGTTTGTCGAGACAACGTTCCCGTACAAAGAAGTTTCCCAGAGTACAGAAGCTCCAGCCAATCCTTCTCATCTGAATATTGACTATAGTGAGGAACCGGAGAAAGTGCTGGACTCCAGGGGGAGTGATGATGTTTCTGTAACGGAGACAGAATTAGTAAGTGACGAAGTTGAAACAGAGATGACGACATCAACGGTAACACCAGTTGTCGAGCCAGCAACGACGACGCAGTCACAAGCTAGTGATGCGAATCAAAATAAGGGAAGTGAGCAAGCTCCTGAAGAAAGTCTCGGAAGAGGACAACGGGTTACTAGGCCGTCAGTGAAGTTGCGTGACTACGTGACTTACAACGCAAGCTGCACTCTCGATAAACACAACACATCTCCAGTTCATCCCGCTCCTTCACGGAACTCAGAAATGAGTCCAGGTAACTCTGCCTGCTCCTATCCTATTTTGGCTTATGTTACTGATGCGGTGTTTTCCGAGAAACACCAAGCATTTCTTGCAGCTCTTTCATCGTATGTAGAACCACGGAACTGGAGAGAAGCGATGTTAGATCCCATATGGAATGGAGCGATGTCAACTGAAGTAGTTGCTTTGGAAGATTAGAGAACTTGGGATGTTACGGAGTTGCCGAGATTGAAGAAGGCACTAGTGTGTATGTGGGTATACAAATACAAGTTCAATGCTGACGGAACGATGGAGAGACCCAAGGAAATGCTGGTGGTGTGTGGTAATAGACAAGTAGAAGGAAGAGACTATGGAGAAACCTTCGCGCCTGTCGCTAAAATAACCACAGTTCGAACTCTGTTGGAAGTAGCAGTCGCGAAGAATTGGGAGATACACCAGATGGACGTACACAACGCCTTCCTGCATGGAGAATTGAAAGAAGAAGTATACATGAAGATGCCCCCTGGTTTCTATGGTGATAGTCCAACGAAAGTGTGTAAGCTGAGAAAGTCTCTTTACGGGTTGAAGCAAGCACCAAGATGTTGGTTTGCAAAGCTCACCACTGCACTCAAGCGTTTCGGTTTCAAGCAGTCTTACTCTGACTACTCATTATTCACGTTTATCAAAGACGGTAAAAGCTTGAGAGTCTTGATCTACGTGGATGATCTGATACTTGTGAGTAATGACTTGAGCATGATGATGAAGTTCAAAGCTTACTTGAGTGATTGCTTCAAGATGAAGGATCTAGGCAAAGCGAAATACTTTCTCGGTATAGAGATGGCACGTGGACCAATGGGGATGTTCCTCACACAGAGAAAGTACGCGCTGGAGATCGTTGCTGAATCGGGATTGTTGGGTTGTAAACCGGTAGCAACTCCAATGGAGCAGAATCACAAGTTATTGGCAGATAAAGGATCCAGAGAAGTTCAGAAGAGTGGTAGGACGGCTCGTGTACCTCACGATCACAAGGCTGGAGCTGAGCTATGCTGTACATGTCTTGTCTCAGGTAATGCAGAAGCCGAGAGAAGTTCATTGGGATGCTGCGATGCGAGTACTCAAATATCTGAAGGGTTGTCCTGGTTAGGGAATTATGTTAAAAGCAGTTAGTGATCTTCGCATAAGAGCCTTCTGCGACTCCGACTGGGCCGCGTGTCCTCTGACGAGAAGGTCTCTGTCCGCATTTGTCGTACTGTTGGGAGACTCACCCATCTCGTGGAAGACGAAGAAGCAGGATACAGTATCTCACTCTTCCGCGGAGGCAGAGTACAGGTCAATGGCGGCGACTCTGCGTGAGCTAAAGTGGTTGAAACGGCTTCTTGCGGACATGGGAGTGAAGCATGATGAACCTATGCAGCTTTTCTGTGATAGAAAATCAGCCATATACATCGCTACTAATCCGGTATTCCACGAAAGGACCAAACATATCGAGTCAGACTGTCATAGTGTTCGAGACGCAGTGCAAGATCGGCTAATAACATTACGACATGTTCGGACAACGCAACAACTAGCTGACGTAATGACGAAGGCATTGGGTAGTTCCGCGTTTCACTATCTAATGAACAAGTTGGGAGTTAGAAACTTACACTCACCAACTTGAGGGGGAGTGTTAAGAGTGGTATGGTTAAGTAAAGTCTACTGAACCAAACCGATGAGATAAGTCTCGGGTTGTTGAGATAAGTACAATATATTAGAAGATAATGATGTAAGGGTAGTTGTAGTAGAATCTCCTTGTAAAGATATGGTGGTCGAGTATATGTATCCTACGTAATCAATGAGAATGACATACAGTTTACCAAATACACTTTCTCTCTAAGTTTACAATTCACAATGACATACAGTTTACCAAATACACTTTCTCTCTAAGTTTACAATTCACCTATATTCCATTGGCTCTGCTTAACGCTTTTTTTCGTATTGAAACTTTATCACTACCATTCACCATTAATTATCTCATTTAAGCTCTACCATGATGTTGAATGTTATAACCCCTTTCCTAACCTCTATAGCTAAACCCTAATTTGTTCCACTATAAATAGAGATGCAGCAAACTCAGAATCTCACAGCTTTACCTGATCCAACCCTTCTGCTTCCTTACAAAGACAACCTGCAACAATAGTACCATCCCATATATTTATTACTGATTTGAAGTCCGGTCGCTATTCTCAGGCAGTGGTAACGCCTCTTATGCGTATCTGGGTACCTCGGGACGTGAAGCAAAGAGGGAGGGAGTTGACATGCTATTGCTTGATGAGAAGGTTAGGCTCATATTGTCTCCTTGACAGTGCCGTGCCACAGTATGAAAAAAAGAAACTTTCGCTTATGGCAGCAAAGTATTTTTTTAAATGAGGGATCATCTATTATTAATTTACTATGAGAGGCATAAAGAGAGCTTCACCCGATCAGAGATTATCTATGTACCACGGACGCAAAATTCAAAGGCAGATAGTCTAGCACGCAGTGCTAGAAAGCAACCGTCTATTGTCGTTCATATGGATGCAGATTACCCGGTTTGGTTTACAGAGTCAGTATGAGTCTGTATTGTTGATGACAAAAAAAAAAAAAAACTATGAGAGGCATAAAGTTATAAGAATTTAAACTACACGAACACGAGGAAAGCAGTATAATAGTTAGGATTTGAACATGGGCTTATAAAAATATGGATTTCCTAAGCATGTACACAATTATTAATTGCTAAAGAGTAATTAGATGTTGGATTACAATTTTGAATGCATTTTTGAGATATTGGAAAACAAAGTTGATAAATTTTATCTTTGATCGATTATGGCATAAAAATAAGTAGTTTAATCATCTTATCTTAAAAATTAGTTATAAATTTTAATAATAAATATTTGATTAATATTTTTTAAGTATCTTGTTGTATAATTCATATTTTGTTTGTTAGTTTACCTTATTATAATTTCTTCTCTATCATAGTGTATATTATTATTTTTGTTATAGAGATTTTTATGATTCGCTTCGGGCAACCAAAAATGCTCGCACGGCTCTGCTCCTTGATTATACATTATCTTTTTCCCATTCGTCCATATATACTTACAAAGGCGGTTCATGTTTTCACTCTTCAAAGTCCACTCTCCTGCAAGTTTCTGTCAATGTGCATCGGCTTAACACCCACCACAAGCCGTCCATTTGTTCTCAGTTGTCACACGTCTTCTTAGAGGAGCTTGATGTGAAAAGAGGGTGAGCTCATGGTCATGGACATGCAACTTCTTGATGAAAAGGTATGTGTCTCCTTGATAAGCTTTTACAATCGTTTTAACTCACACACATATATTCCTATGTTTCCATCACGTCACTTTAATCTTAGCTTAGGCATGGGCATTCGGGTCGTCGGGTCGGATTCGGGTCAGGTCCTTTCGGGTCTGGATCTTTCGGGTCTAAGAATTTAGGACCCGATAGGGTATTTTCAAATTTTTGGTTTCGGGCCGGTTCGGGTCGTGCCGGGTCTGGGTAGGGTCGGGTCTTAGATAGTTAGACCCATTCGGGTAATTAGAATTTATCGGTTCGGATTCGGTTCGGTTTCGGGTCGGGTTCGGTTCGGGTTCGATCTAAAAAAGACCTAAAAATACAAAAAAATCTGAAAATATTTATATATCCGAAAATATTTAAAATTTTATTCAAAATTTGTGTTTTTATTATATTAAAATGTGTATATATACTAAACTATGCGAGATAAAACAACAATTCGTTGTCTCCTAGTGGTTGACCCCCATGTTCTCTAGACAAATAACCCGTCTTCGATTCCCCCTTGATGCATTTTATTTAGTTTACATTATTAATTCGGGTACCCATCGGGTTTCGGGTTTGGGTCGGGTCGGGTCCAAGACCCGCGGGTCCTCTGCAACAAAACCCGATAGGGTAATTTGATCGGATCGGTTCTTACCCGAACCGGATTTTTTCGGGTCGGTTTCGGGTGAGGTCTTCGGGTCCGGGTAAAATGCCCAGGCCTATCTTAGCTCATCAATGTGTTATTACCCTTCGAATTTGGTAGACCGCAGAGTTGATTTTAAAGTGTTGGCGTATACTCCTTTTACTGATCTTGATTAGTGATGTTAACACGTTAAAGTGTATGGCTTTTAAAGAGCATTCTTGATTTCTGAAACAGAGCATTGTTGTTTTTGTTCTGAATGGCGTTCACTGTTTTGCAGACTGCTGGACACAAGGATCTTCTTGAAGATGATCCTTACCTGAAACAGAGACTGAGACTTCGTAACTCGTACATCACAACTCTCAATGTATGTCAAACTTAAACTTGAAACTCTTTCGAGATCATGAACACATGCTCTGTTTTTCTCGGATGCAACAAAACAGAGCGGGAGAGAATCTTTTCTTAGCTTGTTTGTTTGTCTTACCAAGCGCTTTGATTTTGGTTCGGTTTGATTCAAATAATAAATAATAAACCATTTTGGTTTAGTTTTGCCTCGTAATATTTCCGTTGGGTTCGGTTTGATTGTTTCGATTACGCTTCTTTGTCCTTTGTCGTCTACTCAACTTTCACACATGTCGACTTGCCGTATGTGGTCCCGAAAACGGCAGACATGTTTGCTAAAAGAGGCCGTTGAAAAAGGAAAGTGGTGCCAAGAAAACGACACGGTGTTTAGGTCTCGTCTATACTCTATAGACACACGCCTTCCTTGCATTTTTCGATTCGGTAACGCCCCAACGGCTGTATTTATTGCCGGGAATTTATAGCGTACATGTACGGTGTACCTGTTTTTTATGCGTAATAAGTACATTTTTAGTTTAACTCTCATAGGTCAAAAAGTTCACACTCGAAAAAGTCGGTGACTGGCAGTCACGCGCCTCTCAACTGATTTTAAAGGAAGAAAAAGATATTCAGAAATATTTTTTATGATTACTCAAATATTAGCTAAAAGTTGAAGAAGGCCAAAGAAAATGATTATCGACAAAAGGAAAAATACTCAACGAATAAATAGGTGTCAATAGACCACGAGTACAGGGCACCACCGACTACAACCGAGGCAGTATAGCACCGGCCAAACGACCGCAAAGTTCATAACTTTTCTTCATTTTCAGTTGTTCAAAAAAAGAAAAAACTTCATTTGATAACCTTTTTAGTTTATTTTTACAAAGGTTGCAAATTTTATTAAAATGCATTTAGAATTAATGAGTAAAAAGTTTTGGGGATGAATTTCAAATTAATATATATATATATATAATTTTTAATATGAAAAAACTATTTTGATCATTTTATTTTTGAAAATTATTTTTCTGCTAACTTTTTTTTCTCTGCTAAAAATTTAAAAATAGTTATTTGAGAAAATTGTCAACAAAAAAAAAGGTTATCTTTATTTATGAGCGTTATGCTAATAATTATTTTCATTTTTGCAATAAGTTATTAGATTCTCTCTGTTTCTCAATCCCTTAAAGAGTGGCAACTAACATAATTAACAACTAGATCTTAACTCGCCCGACTGGGCGGGTCTATATTTTTATGATATATATATAAACATTTGCAGATCTTAATTTAGTTGAACGAATTTGTATTATTAAAGTTTACTGTTTAAACTTTGTATTTCGTCACTGTATTGTGTAATCTTGAAATGTTGAGAACAAACAATATTTTATTTAGATTTTAACAAATTTACAGCTTTATGAAAAATACATATTCTATTTTATGTATATTCATTTGTTTATGGAAAATTACACGAAGCCAAATATATCAATTCAATATGGTTAAAAAATCATGTGTATTATATATTTTGTAACTGGATGTGTAAGATCTGTCAAATTGTTATACAGTATTTAAAATCTATATTATTATAATATATCTTAATACAATTATAGGGGAACCTTATTTATAATTAATGAAAAAAATGTTGAAACGGCAATATATATTACATCAGAAACTGTTTGTTCTTAATATATGATAAATACTTTTAAAATATGTAAGAATAAGGTATTTAAAATAATTTTTTTCACATAAATAAATAATAATAATAGAAAAACAAAGATAAAATAATAAATGTAATTTGGAGAGGTAGTTATTCGATATTAACCTCCAGCACTCGTAACTGTAAAGTTCTCAATAAACCGCCATTCACCAATAGGAAGGTTGCGCTGTAGACGATACATCTGATTTCTTTTGGCAGAAGCATGAAGTTTCTCACCCTAAACACAATATAAAAGCTGATATTAATATTTTTTGCTAGTATAAACAACAAAATCGATAGAGTATTACATATAAGAGACAATATATATATATATATATATATATAAAATCAAACTTACTTGTTCATCCATGAGAACGCATTCGAGAGATTCACCAGAGTTGTTGTTTATCTTACATGAGTGAAGACACTTCACATGTACTTGCCAAGTGTCTTTGAAGGGTTTGACTTGGTTAAGAAAAACCAAACTCTGCTTGTTCGACAAAACCAAACTACTTTACTTGTTAGACATTTTAGTTTTTTTTTCTTTGCTACGGTGAGTATGAAGAATATGAAGGGAAGGTTTATATATATAGTGGGTTATACGTAATCTAAAGAATTTTTTAAAAAATTTAATAGCACGATTTTTGTGGAGTCAATCAAGCAAGATATATATTAGTTGCCTAAGTAACTAAATTGGTTAGCACAAAAAGAGAATATTCGGTTGTTATACTTAAAAGTGGTTTTGATAATTTATTATTTGAAAATTGGATAAAGAAGGTGTGAAATGAGGGAATCAAGTAATTAGGATTCTCGTTCAGATATGTTAGTTTGTAAGATCGATATATGTGGAGTTAATGTGTTGGAATTATGTTTTTGTTAAGTTTAGATTTTGTGTATATTTTTTTTTGAAATATATGCCTTATTTTTAACTTGGAAGTTACGTTCTGTTAAAATCTAGCCGTTTTTATTAATCCTATTTTAAGTTAAAATCTAAAGTATTAAATATATGCCTTATTTTGTTTTGTTCACGTTTTTAAAAAGTATGTCAAATTTTTAAATTAAAATCTAAAGTATTAACTATATCTGTGCATCCAACCAAAACAGTTTTTATTAATCCTACTATTTATATACCCAAACAACTCTGAAATGTACTTCAGTTTTAATAATATAGATAGTCGCTTGTGGCACAAACAAAATCAGCCTCTAATTAATCCGTTGCTCCTTTTTCTGTACAGTAACGACTAAAGTATTATAACAAACCCAACTTTTATATCAATCACATATCTCCCTTCTTATATATTAAAACAGAAGTCATGACTTCTTTTCATGTGTAATTTTTTTTAATTTGGATCATTCCTAATAAATATCATATTTTACATAAGTTCATTATTATATTTTTTAATATTTTTATCTTTTTATTTGAAATACAAATGAATATATTTAAAATGTTCTTCTTTTTTTTTTGACAGCAAACATTTACAAACTCATGTAGACTCTGTAAACCAAGTTGGTAAAACTACATCCATGTGCATGACGAAAGACAGTTGTTGCCGAGCACTCCGTGCCAAGCTATCCGCCCTTTTGTTCTCCATCCTAGGAACATGAACAATTTCTGAGTTGACAAAACTTTGTCGCAAAATCTTGATATCTTCCAGGTAGCTTTCAAATGCTGGCCATTCCTCTGGTTCCGAAACCATCTTCACCAGTTGAGAACAATCCGTTGCAAACGTAACCTGAAACTGCCTTAAATTTCGCATACATTCCATCGCCCAAATCAATGCCTCCATCTCCGAATGAAGAGGTGAGAGGGATGCCCTTACATTTCGTGCTCCCAATAAGCCATCAAACCCTGGCAGCGTGCTATGCCATCCTTGTCCTGAAAAAAGATCCTTGTCTTTCCAAGAACCATCCGTGAAACACCATCGTCCTATGGTCCCTATATCAGGCCGTACCTGTACTTCCTGTACCAATCTACGTTCTTTAATAACTTGTGCTTCAGCCCACATTGTTGATTCCACTTCTGCCAATCTCAGCATGTCTCTTGGGTCCATATCTAAATTACTGAACACTTTGTTGTTCCGATCCTTCCAAATATACTATAATATCCATGCAAACTGGTGATCCACCATTTTTGGATTAAGTTTCCAGAATAGATGATCCATATTAGCAAAAAAGATAGCCAATTGGGAAAATGTTTGGATTTGATGGGATCTTGGATAATGCCCACACTTGACGTGCTGGAGGACATTCAAAAAACACATGGTTTATTGATTCCTCCGGAGCTCCGCACCTGGCACAGCAGGTGTCTCCTTGCATCCCTCGTGCTTTTAATGTTTTCGTCACCGCTATACAACCAGTTACCAGCTGCCAAAGAAAGTGTTTTAGCTTCGGAGGACACCTCACCTTCCAACAGTATGCCTTAAGGATATCCACATTAGGGCCATAAAAATCAGGTGGTTTCTCCTTGTCAGGATAAATCCTTTCTACCTGATATCCTGATTGTACCGTATATTTTCCATTTTTTGTGAAATGCCATCCATTCCTATCTGCCAACTGATTTCTGCCCAATGGTATACTCTCAATTATTTTTGCATCTTGTGGATCCACCAAATCCCTAATTGCATGTACATTCCATGTGCGTGATTCTTGATTAATGAAATAATCTACAGTGAGGTCCGGGTAACTATTATGAAGGTTTTTGTTGGCTGGTCTCGGGCGAGTGGATGGGAACCAAGGGTCATTCCATACTGAAATAGATGATCCTGTTCCTACCCTTTTAATTAGTCATTTATAAACCAGAGATCTAGCAGAAGTAATACTCCTCCAGCCATATGACGGGGAGTATGAGCGAATCGGTTCCAGGGGTGAAGAATTCATGTAATACCGTCCTTTGAAGACTCGAGCAAAGAGGGAATTTGGCTTCTCGATCAGCCGCCACAACTGTTTCCCAAGCATTGCCGTATTAAAATCAGTCAAATCCTTAAAACCCAACCCACCATTGTCTTTATGGGCACACACTTTATTCGATGATTTCCAATGCATACCTCTTGTGCTACCTCCTGGACTCTACCAAAATTGGGCGACTGCACCTGTGAGCTTCTTCACTGTAGTTTTTGGCAACCGGTACACAGACATCACATGGTTTGGCAAAGCCGTAATAACTGATTTAATGATCACCTCTTTTCCACCCTTGGTAAAAAAACGAAAAGTCCATCCATTAACCCTACTATTCAGCCGTTCTTGTACAAAGCCAAACACTTGTACTTTAGAGCCACCTAGACTTTCCGGCAGTCCTAAATAAGATCCCATTCTACCTAAATTCTGGATTCCCAAAATATCCCTCAATTCTTGACGGCTAGCCTCTTCAATCTTATGTCCAAATTGAATGGAAGATTTCTGAAAATTAATTTGTTGCCCTGAGACAGTTTGTATTCCTTTAGAATCCTGAGAATAGTCTGACACTCCTCCTTTTTTGCCTTGCAGAAAAACAAACTATCATCCGCAAATAACAAATGAGAGATTGCAGGGCAAGCTCTTGCCACTTTCATACCAGTTAAATGTTTCATCCGCTCTGCCTTTTTAATATTTGAAATTAATGCCTCCGTACACATAATAAATAAATAAGGAGATAAGGGATCCCCTTGCCGTAAACCTCGCTGGGGGGTTATAAGACCCCGAGGTTGCCCATTTATAAGAACCCTGTATTGGACTGAGGAAATACATTCGCGCATTAATTTGATCCAGTGAGAATCAAAACCCATTTTGTAAAGGAGAGCCTCAATGAAATTCCACTCTATCTGATCATAAGCCTTGCTCATATCTGTTTTAATTGCCATAAAATTATTCTGACAAGACTTATTGTCAACCGGGAAAACTATGGGAAAGGAAAGGGAAAGGCGGTTGATGTGGTGGACTCTAAGTGGGTCAAGGTAGCTGAGAAGGGATCTAGGAAACCTTCTACCTACTATGGTAGTTATAGAGGAGCTGGTGAGGGCTCTCGATACAGAAACACGCGGAGGGAGGAGGGGAGAAGTGGAGGTACACATGGGGGAGTTGGTGATCAAGAGATACGTGCCAGACCTTCTTCGCATCAACCAAGAGAGTCTCATGGTCAGAGGACTCCAGTTTCCGCAGTTAGGGAAGAAGGGGAGATCAAGAGTACTGGTGATGATGCAGCGACTGACGAGTTTCAACTTGAACTAGCTAAGACGCAGGCGGAAGGATCAGAGGCGATAATTGACACTACTGAGGAGGAGATGGGTTTAATCAAGCTTAAGGGAGTGATGGGGCAACAGGAGGACATAACAGCTGACATTGATATGGAAATAGAGGCTATTCATGCTTCCATATTGGAGAATGGTGAGGATGTGGAGGTAGAGGATGAGTTTCAGACTCTCTCGGAGGAGGAAGCTGAGCAACTGGCTGAGGTTGATGGGCAAGAGGAACTGGTGAGTGGTGATGGCAACAACGCAACGGTAGCAGATGACATGGCGACGAGACAGAGTAATCGCAGGAGGCTGCTCAAACCCAGCACTGCGGGTAGCAACAAGATGAGGATGGCAAGCTCGCTTCTCTCTCCACGCAAACGTGCTGTAGCTAAGGTGGGAATTCGTCAGGGTGATGGTGGTAAAGCGTTAGAAAGAAAGGGGCCTTCAAACCCGAAGTCAACGAACCTCAAGTTTTAAGATTATGGATCAAGACCTATAAATTAGTTTCGACAATGAGGGTGGGGAAAGAGGAAATTGTGATGATTATTGTGGCTTTTATTAAGATATGGAATAAAATTAGAATTTTAAGTTTGTGGTGGTGTTTTCTTGCTGTATGCGTACGTGTATTGTTATGTATGTTATGTGGTGTGAGTGTGGACTCTTTGGATTGGAGATATGGCTGTGGGAGTCGGCTTATAACGGGTCTATTATATATGGTATTGGCCTTGGTTTGGTATGGAACTATGGAGGCTTTGGGATCATTGGCGACTATGATTTTAGGTATCATGGTGCAAATTTGTTTGAGATCAAGGAGATGGGGTTCATCCTTAAGTCAAGTTAGAGGGTTTTATATAGTATTGTGTACCCTTTGTGTTTTATATGAATTAACTAATGGGATGTTTATGGTAGGCTTAGTTGCTAGTTTAAATGCACTGAAATGGTCTTACAAGTCTAATGGTATGTTTTATCAAAATAGCTGGTTCGCTAAGCGATTGATAAATCTTGTACATTTATATGAACTATTGGTATTTTTGAGAGAGAACTGTAATGGTTTAAATATATATAATATGTATCTTGTTTTGATGGGTTTATGGAATGACGGCAAGGAGTCATCGGCAATTTGGAAAGATGGGTTTCGGTGGTGTGATCATGATTCTGATGGGTTTAGTGATACACTTAATGGGTTTGAGTACGGGATTTATGGTTTCCAGGCACCTGGTATTATAAGACTTGAGCATCATTAAACTCCAGTCCTCTCGCTCGAAAGGGCAAAATCAGTCTCTTTATATATGAAAATATTAAGTTGGAATTGCACAGGTCTTGGAAGTCACTGGACAAAGAGTTATCTCCGGGAAATATGGCATCAAAACAAACCAAATTTTTTATTTTTATCAGAAACGAAACAGGATTTTGGTTTAGTACAAGGATTTCAATTTCACTTTGGTTATGACAATCTGGCTACGGTGGATCCAATTGGGAGAAGTGGTGGTTTAGCTCTCTATTATAACAATGAGTTCCAAGTTAAAATTTTATATTCAAGTAATAGAATGATTGATGTTGAGGCTGTGGTAAAAGGGAAACAAGTTTTCCTTACATTTGTATATGGTGAACCGGATCAGAAACTAAGGGAACAAGTTTGGGAGCGATTAACCCGGTATGGGTTATCCAGGTCGGATCCTTGGTTTATTATAGGAGATCTAAATGAGATTACTGGGAATCATGAAAAGGATGGAGGTTTTATACGATGTGCAACATCTTTTATTCCTTTTAACAATATGATACGAAATAGTGGGTTATTAGAATTCCCGGCTCGAGGTAATAAATTTTCATGGCAAGGCCGGAGAGGCAAAGGGAAAGGAGCGGTGATGGTAAGATGTAGATTGGATCGAGCCTTAGCTAATGAAGAATGGCACACACTGTTTCCAGTTTCTTATACAGAATACTTGAGGATGGTGGGTTCGGATCATCGCCCTGTGATTGCTTTTTTGGAAGACAGATCATCAAAGAGAAGAAGGGGACAATTTAGGTTTGATAAAAGGTGGTTAGGCCAAGAGGGGCTAATGGAGTCAATTGTATCGGGCTGGACAGAATCCAGAACAGGTCAATCAGAGGATTTTATTACTAAAATTAGTAACTGCCGCCATGAGATATCATCTTGGCGGAAGGAAAATCAACCATATGGAAAGGAAAAAATCCATAATCTTCAACAAGTTTTGGAGGAGGTACAAACAGATAACAACAGATCACAAGAGGAGATTATTGAGATTTCCAGGAAATTACAAGAGGCGTATAAGGATGAAGAAGAGTATTGGCATCAGAAGAGTCGGAATATGTGGCATTCATCGGGGGATCTTAACACAAAATTTTATCATGCTTTGACAAAGCAACGACGCATTCGAAATAAAATAGTTGGCCTTCATGATGATACGGGTAAATGGATTACAGATGAGAATGGTGTTGAAAATGTGGCGGTAAATTATTTTGAGGGTTTGTTTCATTATACTAATCCTTCTGAGTTTGATAGTTTTCTGGAAGAGATAGGACCAACAATTTCTCCACAGATGAATCAAATGCTACTACGGTTAGCAACAGAGGAAGAAGTCAGACAAGCACTATTTATGATGCATCCGGAAAAAGCGCCAGGGCCGGATGGGATGACGGCTCTCTTTTTTCAACATTCTTGGCATGTTATTAAAACAGATGTGGTGGAGCTGGTGAATAATTTTTTGATTACAGGCGATCTGGATCCAAGGATAAATTTAATAATATTTGTATGATACCAAAAGTGGAGAGGCCGACAAGGATGACAGAACTAAGGCCGATAAGTCTTTGTAATGTTGGCTACAAGATCATATCGAAATTTTTGTGTCAAAGATTGAAAAGTTGTCTTCCCAGGTTAATTTCGGAAACACAATCGGCTTTTGTGGCAGGAAGGATAATTTCGGATAATATTCTTATTGCACAGGAAATGTTTCATGGTTTGAGAGCGAATATTTAAAATGTTCTAACAAAAATACAAAATCTTTTTAAAATCTTCTTAGAATCTTTTTAAATTTACTTTCAAAAATTAGTTAGTTTTAATTTAAATTATCATAAAATATAATTAGAAATTAAAATTGAATATAGTTTTGGTTTATAAACGAAAATTTAAATAAAATGAAATTAATTAATTTCACAAATACATTTACTAATAATTTTTAAAGATTTTGTTAGAAATAAATATTTATTTTCATTTTAATTTTTTTCAAAAAAATTTTCTAATAAAATAAAAATCATGATTTTTTGATGAGTGATATTTTTATTTGGACCATCATTTAAATTTTATGTTAAATGTATATCACTAATGCTAATATACATAATATTTTTAACTACTTTAATCATAATATCTTTTATATTTTTTATTTAAAAAAAAAAATTCTAACAAATCTCTTGAAAAAGATTATAATAAGATCTTAATTGTCATAAATTTAATATAAATATTTTCAACTAATTTTGTAATTAGTAATGAAATTTTATTAAAAGAATAAAAGTATATCCTATTTTATCAATTTTATAATAATATCTATCATTTTAAAATAAAAATGTTATATTGAACAAAATATGATAAAATTATTTTAAATTGATAAGTTAACATATTTTATTTTCACAAATATAAAATATTTATGCTAAAAATATAATATGTTGGTAGAACGGGTTAATATTAGTAAACTATATAATACATGTATAAAAATTTAACTTATCTGAAACTTTTTAATATACAGTAATTTATTATATAAAAATTAATAAACATTAAAAAATTACTAAAAAAATCTAGCGATTTGAATTACGGATCATGATTATAATAAATTAAATATAAAATTGTTTTCATATATATATATTGTTTCATGCATTAAAAAATTTAATTTAGTAATCAAACGCAAATTCAATAAGACAAATATATAATAAGCAAAATATATATGTGATGATTTTAATTTACAGCATGAAAACTATAAAATTATTATATTTAGCATAATTATACAAACATTTAAATATGTGAGTAACATTAAAAATATATAATAATTATGTAAAACAAATATCTATATATATAAATGTAAAAATATATACCCGCACGGTTGTGCAGGTGAAAATCTAGTTCTTTAATTGAAAGTTAATAATAACAGTCAAATATAGTGTTTAATAACAAAAGTTGGATTATATACAAAATTCTAGTATTTTTAGATGGAGTTATTCATGAATGTCGTTAGGGCATCTCAATCCCTACTTCATTTTTTCCTCTAAAATGGAGTAAAAAATGCTCCAACCCAACTCCATATCTCACTCCATAATGAAATTTACTCTATAAATGGAATAATCTATTTTTTGTTTGTTCATCACTCCATTATGGAGTAGGAAATAGAGTAGAGTTGGAGTAATTTTACTCCATTTTTACTTTTACTCTATTTTAGAAAAAAAATGAAATTTTAAATGGAAATGCTCTTAGAATGTACGAAAATAAAATGCAATAGTAGAAAATGAATAAAAAATTATGTTATTTATTGATGAAAATGTTGTGAAAAAGATGAGAATTAAAATGACAAGATGGTTCACTTTCTTTAACTCTAAAAGGAAAAAATGAAGGATCCAAATAGTCCTCTTTTGCCCGTTTCAGTAAAAGCCCCTTTCCTCAGTCACATACAAACTTCTCTTATGTACACAAAGTAATCTCCAACCACTAGCATCATCTCTCAATACCTAAACAAGTGAAACTAGACGGAGCCTATGCAGAGAAAAATGAATGGAAAGAAGAGAAGAGAGACAGATCCACAGGGCAATAAAGAGGGGAGAATGAATGAACAAATCATAAAGAGCTGACACTCTACAGTAATGAAGCATCTTAAGAAGTCAAGTGGAATTATTTGAGAAGTTTCATAAGGGTAATGAGGAGTCCTAGAAGAGTGAATTTTTCTAGTATTAACCGCTATAGTGCCTCACAGAGTACTCCAATACTTCTCTGCTTGGACAAACAATCTCCTTTACTCGAGTACCGTTCTTGTATATCTTCACTGTTGGTACAACCCTCACGTTCTCTGCATTACCTATCGAAGGACATTTATCGATGTCCACCTAACCAAAAAAAGATAGGTTTAGAGACAATAGCTTCCTAAGTTAAATTATTATGAAATACTTTTTGAGTACTGTAACTTTACCTTGAGGAAGTGTATAGAAGGATAACGAGTACATAGCGAGTCCACAAATGGAGATAACTGCTTGCATTGATGATCAGAGACCGTCGAGAAATGTATAACCGAAACTCCTGGATTCAATAACAAGGTATCAAGAAAATATATCATTCATTGACAACTAGACAATTATATGTCATGTCTCTTTACCTGGTAGATTCATGGCAGCTTTAAACTGTTCACGGCTATAAACTTCCTCAACTTCACCACCAAACTCCATATTCAAAACTTCTTCTCCACGAGATTTCTTCAATGCCACTTGAGCATGGAACAACGATTCAGCAACTTCCTTGTCATGAGGTAGTTCCTTCCTCAACGCTTCGTAATCACTCACTGCAGCTGCCCATCTCTCCATCTACAGTTCAACAGAGAAAACCTCAAGCACAAACTACAAGCCAAACTAATCGAACCGGCTTCTTATGTACCTTGTTATTACAGGCAGCTCTCCTAAGAAGAGGCTTTGTGTAACGTGGTTGGAAACGCAGCGCTTGGTTACAATCTTCAACCGAACGTTCCCACATTCCAAGCTTAAACCAACAAGCAGCTCGGTTGCAATACAAAATAGCGTTGCACGGATCAAGCCTAAGGCCTTCTGCATAAGCTGAGCTTGCTTCCGTGTATCTTTCCGATTTATAAAGATCGTTACCACGAACACGAGCTCTAGCAACCAATGTGACAGTATTGTGTAACATGGCAACTTCGTTGCTCCGTGGATCGATTTTGCTAGCTTTCTCAGCAGCCATCACTGCGTTTTCAAACCTTCCTAGAGCCATCTCGATCTGAGCTTTGACAAAGTACGTATAAGCTTCACAGGCTATGCCAGAGAACGAGCAATGTGCTGGAAACGGCTCTGCTTTGGGAACTTCTAGAAGATTTGATTGTGCATCATCAAGGCGGTGGAGTTTCAAGAGTGCTTCTACTTTACACATACCTAGCTGCATGTTTAAGAGTCAAAGACATAACATTTGATTCCGGTTCTGATTCTATCTAATCCGACATTAAGTTGAGTTCTTACATGTGGAGAAAAGTCAGCTCCAGAAACAATAGCTGCATCTGCTTCCATCAAAGCAGCTTTCCAATCACCGAGCTTCCTCGCATCTGCACATTTGCTCATGTGCTTCTCAACTGCTTCAAGCTTCCGCAGCTCCATAGGATCTGATGGTTTCCCAAGAAGACAAAGATGCTTCCTCGCACTATCAACCTGTCCTAATCTGCGAGCGAGACACAACAATGAAGTTTCAGACAAAGCAGCAAACAGCTTTTGAGTTTCAGACAAGAAACTACCTAATAAGCAAAAGACCCAAACGGTGATGAGCTCTTCCATAGTTTGGATCCAATCTCAAAGCTTCTTCACACTCCTTCACAGCTTCACCGATTCGAGCAAGACCCGTCAATGCGGCGGCACGGTTGCTCCGGTAAGCAGCGTTTGTCGGTGATAAAGCTATAGCTTTATCGTACAACTTCAAAGCCTCACTGAACAGACCTTTCTTGTACATCTCGTTGCCTACTCTCTTCACTTCCTCTGGATCCGAACTGCTTCTGCTGGAGCCACCGACAGTAACCGGCGAGCTCAGTGCTTGTCTGGTGGAGATGGGTTTCGCCGGAGAGACACTGCTTCCTCCTCCGCCTCGCATTATGCTTCCGTGACCGTACGTTCCCGTGCCGGATCCGAGAACGTCGCTTCTCGACCGGCTTTGCGTCATTCCGGTGATTTGGATCTTACCGGAGGGACAAATGTTTCCGGTGGGAAGTACATTCGCCGGAGAAGTAGCAGAGGAGGAGGAGATGAGTGGTTGTTGTGAGTTTGAAGTAACCGAGTCCGATCTCGAACCGGATTGACTACCAGTAACCGAACCGGATCTTCCGGTAACCGGAGCATGTCTAATCCGACCGGTCACAGATCCGGAAGAGCTAGAGCTGCTGCTACTTGTAGTGGTTGTGGTTGTAGTGAGTCCACGTGGCTGAGAACGAAGCGGAGAAACCGGCGAACCGAGATCCAGCTCACGAAAGTCCGGTTTATTGATGTCGGAGGTTAATGAATCACGGAGACGGTTGTTAGATTCAATAACCGGTTTACCTGAATGTGACATTTTTTTTAAAACCGGTGAAGAAACGAACCAAGTGAATGATCGAAGAGGAACACTCTAATAGAGGTTTCTTGGTATTAGCGTCGTCAATGGAGACGGCGAAGAAGAGTGGAGATGAAAGGAGGATTGGATACTCTGAACAAAGGCATGGGAAGGAAAAGCGAAAGAGATGGGGATCTCGTGATTTTTAAAAGAGTGAAGCAAAGAATGAATGTGAGTGTCTAGAGAGAGAAAGTGCTTGTTGCTAAAGAGAGAAGGTTCACAGAAGAAGGAGAAGCAGTGAAGATGGAGGAGAAGCTGACCGAATATTCACAATTAAATACTCACTCCGTTTCGTTTTAAAGCTACGCACATAGATTAAGAAAATCATTAATTTATTATATTTTCAAAACAAAAACATTATTAATTATTTATCTAACCACAATTCAACCAATAGAAAAATAAAAGATATATTATCATTGATCATACAACATTAATTATTAATAAATATTACATAGAAAACCGAAAACGACATATAATTTAGAACAAAAAATTTTTCTCTAAAACAACTTATATTGAAAAACGGAAGGAGTAACACATAAACATATATTTTATTTATTTCGTTTGAAAGAAAAAGGTTGAATTATTTTACATAGAAAAATAAAATAAAATAAAATTTGGAAAGCTAATGGTATTAATAAATTTAATACATGACACGACTGAATTAACGAACTTTTGAAGTCATGGATAAAATTATATATCATATAGTTCCAAAAATTCAGTTTAAATTTCTTTAAAAAAATAATTAAAGTTCTATTTAAATTTTATTTTTATTTTGTATCGAAATCAAATAAAACAAGTTTCTATTTATAAAGTATGAAAAATGATAAATTTTAATGTAAATAGGGTAAAAATAAAATTGTTTACTACATAAAAATTAACCACAAATAATTAGGGTGAAAAAATAACAAATATATCAACAACCAATAATAAATCACCATTTGCTCTCTCTTCTCTATCTTTGTTTCGAAAAGATTTATGTGTTTAATTTTTTTCTAATACATACTTTTATATTGTAAAATTCAAAAATAATAATTGTGTTTATTAAAATTATATTAATTACAAAAGCAATACATTGATAATCAAAATTTAATATGTTATTTTAATTTATGTGGAAGTTTTAAAAAAACTATATACTTATATTTTAGAAAACATATGGAGTAGAAGACAATATCTGAGAACTTAATGTTTCAAAATCAATTAAAAATATGACATCAACAGGAAAATCCACTTAATGTATACTTTTTATTAATTGATTTTTCTTTAAAAAAATTAATTTTAGTTTTCGTTGCGTTTTTTTTTACAAAATCCCCTAAATAATAAAAATAACTATTCTGTAGAATACATAGATTTTACATACATAACGAATTTAAATTTTATTTTCTTTAAATTTTCATAAAACAGCATAAAATATCTATAAGTTTTAAATACATATATATATATATATATATATATATAATTTAACAAAATAATTTTGCTATTTATTTTAAAATATAAATATTTTTTTCTATAAGTATAATTTTGATCAGATAAAATATTTTAAATAGCTCTGGTTCATTTATACAAATATATACCTCTCAATATCCCAAATAATGAGTAAATCAGTGGATTCAAATTCTTATACTAAAAACAAATGTCTAAGTAGTAACATAGTATTATTTATAATACTTTATTTAATTTTGTGCATACAAATGACTCAAAACTAATGTACAATATATTAACAAATTATTACTATTTATTTTTTATGTAAGAAATTTATATATATATATATGTTGAAATTTTAAAATATTTTCAGTTATGTTCATTTGTGCAACTTTGAATCGCATTTATTTTCTATTTATTTTCTAAATTAAGGTATGTCAAATTATAAATAATCTGAAGAAAATATATTATAAATCGAAGACACTAAACCAAAAAATTTAAATAAAAAGGTTAATTTAAAATTGAAACAAATACGGTATAACTGAAAAGAATAAATGCGATCTAATATTTCTAAAAAATAATTGAACTGAACTGATATTTATGAGAAAAGTCACATATATATTTAAAAGAGTATAATAAATTATGATAATATATATATATATATATATATTGTAATATTTATATCTGTGCATAAATGCAAGAGGGTCATTTAATAATATTTTAAATATTGATAATATATATAAGATTTTAAAAGATACCTATAGTAAAATAAATATATATATACATATATATATAATTAAATAATATTATTTAATGGTGAATAATCTTATGTGTAATAACATGTTTTATTCAGTCTAATATATAAGTAATGATCAAAATATTTTTTAATAATTTTCGAGATAATTTAAATGAAGTAATATTTTTAAAGTTATACATAAATAAAATGTTTTTATATAGTGTAAAGAAGTAATGTAAATTAAAATTTATTAATAAACAAAAAAGCTAGATAGATTTGAGTATGTGATAAAGAAATCAATAATCACATCAATGTAATAAGTGACCTCGTAGGTTGCAACGCATCTCTATTGGCATCTTTCGCATAAATATATAACATATACCATCGCAAAACTTTAAAAGATATAATTTACATTTTAGTGTTATATATTGTGTCAATCTATAATGTTATTGGTTATGTTTCTTATTCGATATTATTAATGTATAATGATTTGTTTTATACATTTTACTTTATTATTAATTGTTTATATTAATATATTTTCGAGTTTGGTAAAATGAATTCATAGTATGAAATAAACAATTTAAAAATCTCCTTCATTTTTTTTTTAATTTTTACAGACTGAATACAATATATTTTAAAATTTTATTTAGTTATACTATAGAACTGATATTTTCTTAGCATAATTTATATTTCTATATTATTTATTTTAGTATATTGTGGAATTTTATAAGTAAATACATTATAATAATACTATATTATTAATTATGAAATCAATCGCTGCATTAATTTAAAAAAAATTAAAATTTTATCAAGATTTTGTTAGATTGTTTCCAACATATTTTATTATAATTAAAAATAAAATTTAAATTTACAGTTAAAATTTATTTATTAATATCTATATAATTTATAATATTTTTTTCAAAATGTTATATATTAAATATATTAACTTAAATAATCAAATAGATGTTATTGATGAAATAGACCTAATATGAATTTTTTATGGTATTTGTTTTAATAAAGAAGATATATAATATAATTATAAAATTTGAAAATAGCGTACAATTTTATTTTATTTTGGTTTATAATAAAATCTTATTTAAATTAATGTATAATAGTATATATTATTAATTACGAAATTAATCAATAGTATTAATTTAAATAAAATATTTAAAAATTTTAGAAAGATTTTGTTAGATTTTTTCTCAACATTTTGTTATAACTAAAAATAAAATTTAAAGTTACAGTTAAAATTAATTTATTATTAATATCTTTATATATTTAATAGATTAATGTAAATAATTAAATAAATGTAATTAATGAAATGGACCTAATAAAGCTAGTATGATTTTTTATGGTAGATAAAAATGGTACTTCTCTTTTAATAGAGAAGATGTTTTATTTTTTGAAACTAATAATATTCCATCTTTGTTAAACACTTTCGTATATACCCAATTTACGCCTACATGTACATATCATATCTAAATGCGATTACATATCGATCATTGTGTTATCATTATCAAAATCTGAACTAAACTTACTAGTTTCAGCTTATAAAGCTAGTTTTAAAGTTTAAATTAGTTAACTAAGTTTTAAAATCTCTACTACAAATCCAAAAGATAACAATAATAGATGTGAGTTTTACATCATCAACATGTACATGATGAGAAAATTCGGGAAATAATAGTACCTTTTGATAAAGATATATACATCTCTTGTAGTCATTGTAAATTTTCAACAGCTCGGACAGATTCGGTTATTAACATATGAGCTTCCACTTTTTCTCTTCTACCAATTATGTCAAAAACCAGGTGAAACCAGAGCTTGTGGTTTGATGGTGATTAACTTGAAGGCAAAAATTTAATATGGTAAAATCATTGAGAAATTAACATTTATGCATCGGCAAAGACAAAAAATCGACACGTGGTAACACATGGCTAGTCTAGACTATTTCTTTGGGGCTATGATATCCTTGTATAATTAAAAAAAAATGTCAAAAACTCAAAATTAATTAAAGATCTGGCAATTAAAGTGTGTTCTGTGTATATATACACATCAAATAACAAAAGCAAAGCATTTGAGTCAGTTATACGTATGCGAAAGTATAGCTTTATCGATGATGGAGCGGTTATAACTATGGCAGTCGAATAGTGGGTTTGGTAGACCGACACTTGCATGATACTATATTACTATTTTGTGTATGTTTTTATCCAGATAATATTGTTTATAAAAATGTATTATCAAACATATATATTATGTTATACCCCCTCAACCAATCAATGTATTTATATATAAGTTATAACAATGTTTTTTGAAAGTATGATTTAACCATATAATGCCCAAATTGATGCATTTCTACGTAACATTTGTTTTTACAACCGTAACTTTTTCTTTAAGCATAGAGAATATACCGACACCTTGCGTTATACTTCTTCATATGCTTCGAACCACACGTATTTATGTGCGTATATTTTGTAAATATGCCATCATGTATAAAATAGATGGTGGTTTCTTTTGGAACAAGTTAGGTGTTTAAAGAAAATGAAAAGAAAAAAGCTAACAAGCCAAGTTACAAAAAAAAAAGAAAGCTAACAATACTTAATTCAAAAGCTTCCCTCCCCTTTTTAATAGAGTAGATTCTTTAATCTCGTTGACACTTGGGACAATCTCCTAGCCAAAACAAATTCTCAATAGTGATAAACATGAATGTTGATGTCATCTTTCATTAAAAAGAGGTGTTTTCGTAACACATATAACCAATAATCTGCGTGAAATATTAATGGACTGAGATGGATTTATTTAAGGACTCTACAGAGATGGGGAAAGATGCGTTTCTATATATAATCTTGTGGGTTGTATTCAGAGTAAGTGTTCTATGAATCTTGAATCCAGCCTAGGATTTTCATTTAAATGCAAGTGTCCTATAAATATTGAATTGTTCATTGTCTATCGCAGTTATGGCTATGAATGCATTTTTTTTTTGAAAAAGTCTTGCAAATGGCTATGAATGATGGTGATAAATACAATAGTGGTGCTGTGCGATTTAAACTTCTTGAAAAAAAAATCTTCAAAAGAAATTAGAAAACAAGTTCATATGGGTTTTTTTTTTGTAACTGAATACTCTAGCATGTTTGTTGTAATGTGTAGAAACATATTGGTATATTTGTTTCGATTAATACAACTATATAAAAAAATCATCGTAGTTATTAACCTCTTGTTGGTTTTCACATGAAGATCAAAACCTAGGTTTATATTTAACAAAAATTATCACACGATTACTCATTTAATTAGGTATAGTTATTTTCCTGATGGTCAAAACATTTTTTTATGATTAGAAGTAGCATTTAAATCAAAAACATTTCTTAATAATAAAAATGATTTATCTTCTAAAAAAATTAAGATCAGATTATAGGATAAATGATTAGTAGATTGGCATAAAACGGTCTTGTTTACACATGATTTCTCAGATGCTTTTAAACAATGTTTAAAATTTTTAATAGGAGCTCGTACTAGGTAACTGGGAGTTGTTTCCTTCAAGCAGGTGAGACTTGATATGTTTACGTGATAGTTAGACAATCTCCAATGGTTTATTCTATTTTATAGTAGTTTTTACTTAAAAATAGAGTAACTCTTAAATAGAGTATAGTTTCTTTCCAATGGTTTTATTCTATATTTAATTCTAAAAGACTCTGTATTTAATTTTAAAAGAAATATTTTTAAATATACTATTTTTATTTTATAACTAATATTTTTTACTTACAAAATTTACAAATTGATCTCTTATATTTTATTATTCACAAAGTTCTTATGAATTATATATTTATATCAAACATTTATTATCTTAAAAATTACATTACATTAGATTAAAACATAATACATTTAACTTAAACATCACCATTAGTGTATCTTTCCCACAAATGATCAATTAATAAATTTTGAAGCGCAAACTGAGCTCTTTTATCTTTAATTTTTCTAGATCGACCAAGAATCTTTTCAAATCGAATATTAACATCCTCTGGTGTTTGAATCTCTAGAGGTGGAGCTTCTCTTCCCACTTCAATTGGTGCGTCAAGATCATGTTCATCCTCAATTATCATGTTGTATAGAATTATATATGTAGTCATAATGTTATGTAACACATTTTTTCTCCAAAAACGAATTGGTCCTTTTACAATACAAAACGTGATTGGAGAACTCCAAATGTGCGTTCTACATCTTTTCTACAAGTTTCTTGTTGTGTAACAAAATAGTTTTTCTTTCGGCTCATTGGTTGGTGAATAGTTTGCACTATTGTTGACCATTTTGGATATATGCCATCAGCCAAGTAATATCCCATAATATACTCTTTTCTTTGAATGATATAATGAACAGGAGGAGCAATATCTTGGGAGAGATTGGAGAAAAGGTGAGAAGACTCCATCACATTGATATCATTGTTTGTGTCTAGCATTCCAAAATATGCATGCCATATCCAAAAAAGGAAATACTGAATTTTTGGAACAACTGAAGAAGACAACACAATGAGAATATTACTTGGAGATTCAAAAGAAGAATTATGTTTTGAATGAGCTGAAGGAAGAAAACAAGTATTTATTTTGTAACTTGAATTCAGTGCAAGATTCATAAGTTCATGCATATTTTCAAGAGGAACAAACACAAATTTTACAAAAACGACGTGGTCAACAACATGAACAAGAAGCTACTCTTTCATCTACCTCATTTGGACAATAATTTAACAATCTTGGTGGATCTGGAGGCAATTTACCAGAATATTAAATCAAATTATCTATAATTTTAATTTTATGTTATGTTGCTTATTTCTAATTTTAGTATATGTTTTCTTTGTCTAATTTTATAAAATTATTTTTAATTTTAATCCTTGTTTTCTTTGGCTAATAATAATAATAAGTTTCAAACGTTTATATATTGTGTTGAAGAGAATTATGTATT
Organism: Brassica rapa; assembly: GCF_000309985.2. Taxonomy (NCBI): domain Eukaryota; kingdom Viridiplantae; phylum Streptophyta; class Magnoliopsida; order Brassicales; family Brassicaceae; genus Brassica; species Brassica rapa. Next base: position 10,291,274 of record NC_024799.2, read on the forward strand.
GTTTGCATAATTAAATTACATAAATAGTTACAAAATAAAAAATAAATAAATAAAAAGACTAAAGTATAAATAAAAAATTTCACTCTATAATAGAGTAATAAATAGAGTTACTCCAAATATATAGTAAAAAAAAAGAGTTACACTGTTTTAGAGTGAAATATAGAATGAGGTTGAAGAAATTTTTTTTCTATAATAAAATTTGGTGTAAAAAATAGAGTGGAGTTGGAGATGTCTTGAGAAGTGTGTAATCTCTCTGATGGTGATGAAGTATATATGTACTTATCACTTTCCTTTTGTTATATTTCAAAATTTGTTTGCTCTTCCTAAATTTTTAATATCTTCTATTTTTGGTTAATTTAAACCAAAAATTTATAGATGTTCTTTTTGATAAAGATTACATATAAAGTTAAACCTAACTTCTAATAAAACCTTTTGAATATGATGGCTACAAACTAGAGAAAGTGATTTGTGTAAAATATTAAGTTGGGAAAAATGAAGTTAATTGTGGTCAAGTAAATCTAAATCTATAGTTTACAAAAAAAAAAGAAGTTAATACTGAAAATTAGGGTAAAAGAATATACTACAGATTTGGTCAAAGATGACCCTTGTCCTTCAAAACCGACGTCAGAAACTCAGAGTAAGCACCATCACTGGTTTCTCTCAGTTTTTTTTTTTGAAAAAATATGGTTTCTCTCAGTTTACGCTGTTGCTCACTGGCATAGACCACCCAGAATCCAAAATAAACGCTTGATACTGTGGAAATTACATTTACACGTATATTTTAATTAATTAAGTGATTTTGTAGTCACCTTTTCAATTTCTTTTTATATAAAAGTTGTTGTTTTTCTTTTTTTTGCTAAAGTTATATACAAAATCGAACACCAAATCAGGCACTCCTAGGTGTATTGTGATATCTATAGTTTACAGAAAATGCACGTTCCGAAGGAGTGAAACTGAGACATCGTCTAAAAGAGGAAGCCATAGAGATGCAGAAACGAAGAAGATTCAGTAATCCCACTTTGTTTCATTCACTCTTAAGTCTCTTATTAGATTCTTCCCTCAAATCTTGATCCGTACGGATACTTTTTCTAATATATATTCACGAATTACTAACAATATATACAGAAATTTAAATCTGAAAAGAGTAAATTCATTCAGAGTTCAGAGACTAATCATAATGAATGCTCTTTAGATTCAGCACATGATAGGACACAGAGGTCGAGCCACCCCACGTGGAACATAATGACAAAAAAATCCACCTAACTTAGTTTTAATTTTTTTTATTTAGTCACTTTACAAGAAAACGTATATATAAATTATACATTTTTCTAATATTTTATTTTATTAATCAGTATTATTAAAATAGAAAACTTTCCTTTAGGTTTCCTTGATTTTTTATAGTATTTACGGCAATGTAATCGCCTTTTAATTTTAAAACAGTATTATGGTAATTATTTGAAATTACCAAACTAATATTTCCAAATGTCGCCAATCAATATCATGTTTAAGAGTACTACCTTAATATATTATGCAACTTTTTATTTATAACTCATAGTCTGTTTCATTTAAATATGTATTACTATAGGAGCTGAGGAATGGCGCAGGTATACGTAAGGTATATATGTATAACTTTTTATTTATTAACACGGCAGGAAGTAACAAGATGAGGACGGCAAGTGCGCTTCTCTCTCCACGTAAGAGAGCTGTTGCAAAAGTGGGAACTCGACACGGTGATAATGGTAAACCTCCGGAGAGCAAGGGGTCTTCACACCCGAAGCAGACGAATCTCAAGTTATAAAATTATGTATTACGGCTTAATAATAATAAAATTGAGTATAAGGGAATTAGGTGATGAGGATGGATTTTTAATTATTCATATAAGTTGTCTTACGTATGGAGCATTAGGGGGGATGATGAGGGTGGTAGAAGAAGGATTTGTGATGTTCCTCTTGTTTTCTATTAAGACATGGAATAAAAATGGATGTTTGGTTTTGTGGAATTCTTGTGTGGCACTTGTTAATGTTTTAATTTGGGGAAAGGATTTGGTCTATTCAGGTATGGCGAGGAGACAGGGTAAGAGATTGAAGGTATAAATATTCGTAACCGTAAAAGGTTGTTCACGCTGTGGAATTCAGGTATTCGTAGAGGAGCTGAGGAATGGCGCAGGTATGCGTAAGAGATTGAAGATATCAGTGGCGCATTTTGACAACTCTGCACTGATCAAAACTTACTCCAAGACGTTGATCGGGAGATGTATGAATCCGGCGGAGCAGGAGATGAATGCGCTTTTCACAAATCTTCCAAAAATTTGGAAGCTGGAAGAGAGGGTGACCGGCACTGACCTGGGGTTTGGGAGATTTCAGTTCGATTTCATGACGGAAGAGGAACTTGAAGCGGTGTTGAAGCAGCAGCCATACCATTTTGATTATTGGATGCTGGCATTGGCAAGGTGGCAACCAAAACAGTCCAAGTCCTTTCCCTCGGAGATCATGTTTTGGGTAAGAGTAATTGGGGTTCCACTGGAGTTTAGGACGGTACCGGCCTTCGAGAGTATTGGGGGAGCCTTGGGGAGAGTGGTTGCAGTTGACGTGAAGCATAACCGGGTTCAAGTCGTGATTGACGCTTTTAAGGAGTTGTGCCTGGAGACGACAGTGGATTTCAAAGGAGGAGAATTCTATGAGGAGGAGGAGGTGGCGGTGTCTCTGAGGTATGAGAAATTGTTTGGGTATTGCGAGCTTTGTGCTAGTCTCTGCCATAAGGACGATCTATGTCCGTTGAATGAGAAGAAATCTAAATCGAGCCCGGAGCGAAGAAGGGAGATCAGAGAAGGCAATGGGGCATGGTCTGATGGGGCTAAGCATGAAGGAGGAGCTCGTAGCTACAAAGGTGTTGTTATAAATGGCCAAGAGAGTCAACAGAATAGAGAGAGAGATACACGAGAGTACTACGGGAAAGGGAAGGGGAAGGCTTTTGAAGCAGGTGGATCCAAGTGGGTTAAGGTTGATGAGAGGGGATCTAGAAAGGTGCCTTCCCACCATGGTAATTACAGAGGTGGGGGTGAGGGTTCACGGTACAGAACAACCCGGAGAGATGAGGGAAGTAGTGGAGCTACGGGAGCGGAAGGTGGGGGTCCAGTGGCACGTAGTAGGCCTTCTATGGAACAGTTACGAGGTGAACAAAGACAGAGGAATACAGGTCCGGAGGTCAGAGAAGAAGGAGAGATTAAGGGTACTGGAGCGGTAGATGCCGCTACAGCTACTGAGGAGTTTCAACTCGAACTCGCTAAGACGCAGGCGGAGGGTTCAGTGGCGATAATGGAGGCGACAAAGGAGGAGATGGGGCTACTCCAGTTAAAAGGCATGAGGGAGAATCAGGATGATATGGAATTGGAAGCTATTGATATGGAATTAGAGGCTATTAATGCTACTTTGTTGGAAAGTGGTGTGGAGCTGGCGCCAGAAGATGAGTTCCAGACTCTCTCGGAGGAGGAGGCGGAGAAAGTTTCTGAGTTTACTGGTGTTCATGAATATTCGGAGGAGATGGAAGGGTTGGTGTGTGGGGAGGCTGATAACAGCAAGGACACGGCGACAGGAGATATGGCGAGGAGACAGGGTAACCGTAAAAGGTTGTTCAAGCCTATACAGCATAGATTATATCTTCAAAAATTGGGGATTTTTCTATCGCTGTTCACAAACTTATTTTCTTATTTACTATAGTATTCTTAAATAAGGTTTACATATCCGCAGCTTATAGACTTTTTAAATCTACATTCATGTGCATAGAGTTATCAAAGGATAACTTGCGAGATATGGAAAAAGTTTGCTGAAAGCATTTACGCATCGTGGCAAAAAAAAAAGAGGTATCTACTGTATGCATATTCAAAACCTTACAGTTTTCGTAGAAGTTATATACATTTTAAAAGTTGTTGATAGTTATTATTTAAATATATTTCTAAAAGTTGTTGGCAGATTTTCTAAATTATACGTGACATTTTTGGAATGTTTAAAATGTTTGACTATTTTGAATATATTTTTAGTAAAAGAAAAAAGAAAAATTTATTAGATTTTTTGGGTTTTATCTGATTTACCGATATCAAATTGTGGGTTAATAATGTTTTTTTTGTGTTTTACCAAGTATTATCGAATTTTGAATTAAGGAATTTTTTTCATTATATTAGAACAGGATTATGTATGGGTCGATGAGTCTACTGGTTTGACCACGGATCTATTTCAGATATGAAAGCATTGTTTGAAACTCAAATATTATAATAGAACAACTTTTAAATCATCTATTTTATAATAAAACGTTATAAATTGAATAAATTTTAACAAAATAGTCAATAAAGAAAATTACTCTTTTTCAAAACGTTGATCAAAATCTAGTATTAGTTTAAAAAGAAAGAAAATAAAATTCTTTTTCACAATGAAAAAAATATACTTGATCATTACTAGCATACTAACGTAAATAATTAGACGTTTTCTATGCTAACATACAAAATTCTAATATCCCTATATATTAATTGAGGAACATTTGAAAAGATGTAGCCTCAATTTTGTATTAATTAAAAGAGGCCTCAATGCATAGGTGGCACTCAATTAGATAGTTAATTACATTCAATTGAAAAATAAGTAGGTCCACATTAGATTTTTATATGTTGTTAGATACATAAGTTGGTCAAACTATATGATATAATGATATGATATGATATTTTCTTTCCTTAAATAAAACCTACGGAATTACCATAAATGACTAATATATATATGACAATTAATGATTTTAATAATAAAGATTTGATAACAATTTATATCTCCTCCATCATTTTTTGTTTAATTTTATATTATTAAAATAAATTAAACAATCAAATTAGCTATAGAAATAAAATTTAGATTTTTTCGTATATGTTATATTTTGAATTTTTAAAAACGACAATAAATGACTAAAACTATTAAAATTATTATGTTAAAAATTAATGATCAATGGTTTAACATTTTTATTATAAGAAGATACACATGATTTTAAAACCATATGAGTAAAAGATATCATTTAATAATAAAATAAAAATATATATATATAGATTAAACACTATATACCATAAGATTACATAAATATTTTAATATTAAAACTTTCAATGAATTTTCAAGAACATTTATAAATTATAAACTTATTAAAGATTTCAGATTGAAAATTTTGTTATCGATGATTTAAATATTTTATTATAAAACGATATGAATGATCATAGAACCGTATGATTATAAATTCTTATTTAATAAATAACTATACAAAATATACTATTCTTAGAAAAATAGGTTGGTCCATCTTAACTTATATTACACCTTTTATTAAACTAACTACCGAATTGATAAATAACGTACCAAAACATGTTTTGCACTTTCCTTAAATAAAAGTTACGAAATTACCTACTATGATTAACGTATATGTGAAAATTAATTATTATGAATAATAAATATTTGATAACAATTTTTGTATCTTAGTTTTTTTTTTAATTTTATATTATTAAAAGATATTTAAAAATCACATTAAATATATAATAAAAACATTTATATTTTTTCTTATATGTTATATTTTGAATTTTTCAAAACGTCTATAAATTATTAGAAATTTGAAGATCCCCACTCTGAAAATTTTGTGATCAATAGATTATTTTTTAGTCATAATAAGTTACAAACTAGATTTTGACCCGCGCTTTGAAAGCGCGGGATTTGTTTTCAAAATGCGGAGATTTGTTTTTGTTAACATATCAAAACATATATACTGCGGTTGTATTTTATAGGAAACAAAATTGTAAGATTCCCAATACCCGGGTTATATTTCGAGATACATGATTGAGAAAATTGTTCTTATTTTTTACTTAGTACAACATATCATAGGCATGGGCACTCGGGTCCTTGGATCGGGTTTGGACCGGGTCTTGTCGGTTCGGATCCTTCGGGTTTTGGAAATCTAGATCCTTATAGATATCTATAATTTTTTGAGTCGGTTACGGGTCGAGTCTTGTCGGATCCGGATCAGTTCGGATCTACAATTCTAATACCCGTAAAATACCTACAGTTTTTGAGTATATTTCGGATTTGGGTTGGTTCAGATATTTAGGAACCGAAATACCCGGACTGGACCCGACAACTCGAAATATACCGAAAACTCTAAAAATATCCAAAGAACCGCAAAAATACATGAAAATTTATCCAAAATCAGACCCGAAAACCCAAAAGATACCCAAAATTTTAACTGAGTACCCGAATTATATTTTTTGAAAATCTAATTTTACCCGAAAAATAAAATTATGCCCAAAAACCGAATCTGAAACTTTAAGGAATATCCAAAATATAAAAATATACCCAATCACTTAAATATATCTGATACACACAATAATATTTGGGTACTTGGGTAGCCGATCGAGTCTCGGATAGGACCCGTACACGAACCGAGATCCGCAGTTATAAGAAAAAAGATCCAACATATACTTTAACATGAATCCGGACCCAGACCCGAACCTGTATTTTTGGATCGGTTCTGATTCAGATCTTTCAATCCGAGTAAAATGTCCATACCTAACAAATCCATCTAATTCAACAGTATAGATTTTATATTGTTAAATAAAACACAAAGATAAATTATGATTTTTTTATGTTTCAAATTTTAAATTATGCATAAATATAATCGTACACATATAATATTTATGTTTAAGTGTAACTTAGAAACACAATATGATTATTATTCTTTTGCTAGATATAGGATAACATATTTTTATCTTAGCCATTAAATTTTAAAAAATAAATTGTAATGTTATTTGTAGTAATAGATACAGTATAACCTCTTTAATATTAATACTCTATAAATTAATATACACTAAAAATTTCTATAAAATAATATAATTTTATAGTCCCAAGTTGAGTTTTTGGTTCAATTAGTATATCGATAAATTAATATCTCTATAAATTAATATCTCTATAAATTAATAAAAAAAATTATAGTTTTGGTGTAGTTCAACATTATCAATTTATAGAGGTTTCATTGTACTTTATAATAATGTTTATAATTTTCAATTAAATTTTTAATTACTTATATAATTTAGATTGGACTTTTTAATGGGCCAAACCAAAAATTTATTATAATTTTGAATACAAATTATCAAGATGGGTTGTATTTTGAATACAAAATGTTTAGCAAAGCCAGAATTTTCAAAATAGGCTCAAGCCCAGTCCATGGTTTTGTTATTTTCCAATAGAGTCCAAGTATTTTTTGTCATGTTTCAGACAAAATCTAGGTTTCTAAACAAAAATAAACTCAAATGGCGACTGAAGCAGAAGAATCGGGTATTCCACAATTTGACTAAGCATCATTTCCAAGGTTTGCTCTTTTCCTGTATTTTCATTATCGTTGATAGATAGTTGAACTCCATGATTCTACTAACCAATTTATTTTTTTGTTTTTAATTTCTTTTGCATGTACTGTCCCATGGCTTAAATGGAATAGATCCGATGAATTTGAAGCCAATCTGAGGCATTCATAGAAAGATTTTGGTGAGGTCATTCAATTAGGTATTCAATGAGAAAGTCTCCAAAGGTTTGTCTTCGATTGCTAGTAAATTGTTTCATACCATTGATTGTTGATCTTTTTTTTTGCTTGCAAGGATCTATGAAGTTAATATTCTGTGTCTTAATTTTTTTTTTAAAATGTCTGTAAAAATATATTTATTTCTTTAAATTTAGTTATTATTTTCCGGTTAATTGGCTTTTCTTTGTTTTTGCGTCAACTATTTTAGAAAACTATTATCCAAAATGTTTATTATATTTTTAACAGTTATTTTGTATCATATTTAAATAGCTAATATAAATAAATTAGATAATTTAAAATTAAGTAATTAATAAAAATAAAATTAATCTTTGTTATAAAATATTTTTTTTTATTAAATGTTACAGCCATCTTCTTTTGTTTTGGTCTTTTGATTTTTTTTAATTAAAACATATTGGTTCAAGCCCATTAAATTTATCGACAGATATAAAAAAAAATTTCAGGTGTTCGACAAAAGAAAACAAAAAATATTCTCTCTCACCTGTCGGTTCCTTTGTCGCAAAGAGAAGAAGATGGCTATCTCCGACAGAAGGACTTAATCCAATCCTTAATGGTAAATTCTCAGTTACATTTGTTTCTCTTATTGATCTCTCATAGCTATCTGCCATTTGTTTCTCTTAATCCGATCCTTAATGGTAATATTTCGTATCTTCATTCTTATTTATTATATATTTTTCTCCTTATTATTATTAATGTGATTTGTTTTTAGTTCACAAACATCTCCACAAATGAAAAATACATATAATTAAACATCTATCGAGGTAAAATATATCACGGGTGTTTTTTGAACTAAACATTATATATTTTACTCACAATTATTTACTATTACAATATAATATAGACTGTCCTTTATAAGTACAAAAAAAATAATTTGATTTTATATTGTGAGCATTTTCAGGTATTACAAAATGTTGTCATCCACGCTGGTGCACAACAAACAATCATTTTAAGATAAGTGTTCGGATGAATACCATCATACTATTTAATATCCATTCATTGTTAGGAAAACAAATAAGGAGATTAGGATAATACCATCTTATGATTTTTTTTAAAGATTATATACGTAAGGAAAACAAATAAGGAGATTAGGATAATACTGTGATGGCATGAAACTGTATCTAACGTAAATCAGGTAATAGATTTCTACACATTTCGTATTCGTACGGACCCAAATAATTATACACTAATTTGTTTAAATAAAAATATTTTTTTTTATTTTAGCATTGATCCCCCAACGATTTCAAATTGTTCTTCCTGCAAGTAGCATGAATTTTGATCCACTGAAAGATATTTTAGAGAATAACACATTATTCACGATCTCAGTAAAACAACTCGTAAACTAAAAACTTAAAAATGTCGCAGTATTTACCTTTTTGTCTGCAAATATGATCTCTAAAGTCTTTGCTCAAAAAAAAAAGATCTCTAAAGTCTCACCAAACCCAACATTGGATGGTTTCCAGGTATGCATGATTTTGGCTTCAATAAACCAAGTTGTTTTCATGGCCTAATCTCATCAAGGTACACCATCTTTTTTTTAGAATACATTATATGAGAAACGTATAGAAAACAACATTGCTTGCTTTGAGTCTAGATGGCGTGTTTGCTTTGAATCTAGATGGTCGATATATATAAGAAAATTTAAGGCATGAGGTTCAGAATATTCTCATTCAAATAGTTATAAAATAGGGCCGTGAGTTTAGGAAAATATATTATCTCGACCTTCTAGTTTATTAAAGTTATGGAACATTAGATTTTCTGGTATATTATTATCGATATTTCAGTTACCAAAATTCACGCTTTCTTGTTTTGATTTTATGTTATTACAATCATCGAAGATATGGGACAATAGGATTGGCTGGGTGGGTATTTATGATTTAGATTAATGGCATTATATCGATATTTCAGTTACCAAAATTCACTCTTTCTTGTTGTGATTTAATATTTATATTTTCGGTTACTGATGTGAAAATCTTTGCAAATTCAATAATTTGGCCGAGTATATTGCACAATGGTTAATCCCGTGAAGATTCAAAACTAATGCATGCTGCTTTTAAAATATTTGGGGGTTTAGGGGTTGGTATGATTTGACATTGCTTAATTTTAATAAATCAATGAATAAAAAAGGATTTGTGGTTTTGCGGGTTCGTCTGTAACTCATACTATGCATATAAAAATGCAAGCTTACAAATTTATAAAAACGAATCTGAACATTAATAAGTTTGATATTCAGGAGTTTGAATAGTGCAACATGTATGTTTAAGGGTGCAATAGTTTGTAACCAAAACCTTGATTGGAAGTGATGAATGGTCGATACATTGATATTAACATAATGTATTTTTTATTTTAATTTGGAAGCTTGCAGAATCCAATATTCGAGAGGGAAACCTTCAAACTTTAATCGTTGAAGCTTCAGTGTCGATGGAACATCATTATCAATATACAAAGATTTGGTAAATGTACTGTGTAAGAAATGAAAATCAGTGTGTTATAGCAATTGAGTTTTTTAAATTATGTTCCATCGTTTAATATGTAGATGAAGCATCGTCTATTTTTTTTCCATTTAACAACGTTTACTAACTGAAAAATGCATCAAGAAGGTGTTAATTTGATATGTAATTATACACATAGTTTCGATAGGCAGTAAATGTAGTGTTGTTTAAATAAAAGAAATCTCAGAAAAATACAGAATTAAATTAAAAACATAGCTTAAAATATTCCAGTGGCAGAATCTGGTAAATATTGTTGAAAGAGAAGGGTACCTCAAAAAAGGGCCTTCTGTTTTAATAGTATTGATGATCATAAAATTTTATTAATATGAACTTCTATTTAATATTATAAGAAGATACACATGATTTTAAAACCATATGAGTAAAAAATATCATTTAATAATAAAACATATATATATATATATATAGATTATACTATATACCATAAGATTACATAAATATTTTAATATTAAAACTTTCAATGAATTTTCAAAAACATTTATAAATTATAAACTTATTAAAGATTTCACATTGAAAATTTTGTTATGGATGATTTAAATATTCAGTTATAAAATGATATGAATATCATAGAACTGTATGATTATAAATTCTCATTTAATAAATGACTATATAAAATATACTACTATTCTTAGAAAAATAGGTTGGTTCATCTTAACTTACATTATATTTTTTATTAAACTAACTATCGAATTGATAAATAATCTACCAAATTTATTTTGCACTTTCCTTAATTAGAAGCTACGAAATTACCTAATATGATTAACGTATATATGAAAATTAATTATTATGAATAATAAATATTTGATAACAATTTTGGTATCTTAGTTTTTTTTAATTTTATATTATTGAAAGATATTAAAAAATCACATTAAATATATAATAAAAACATTTATATTTTTTCTTATATGTTATATTTTGAATTTTTCAAAACGTCTATATATTATTAGAAATTTGAATATTCCCACTCTGAAAATTTTGTGATCAATAGATTTTTTTTATTATAATAAGTTACAAAATATCATAAATATAACGCATATGAATTTTTATTTAATAAATATTCAAACTAAATTATATATATATATATATATAAAATACTAATGATTTAAAGCAACAAGATTGACTGATCAATTTAGTCGTCCAGTTGAAATCTTTCAAAAGTATGTGAAAAACTAAAGTCAAAGTAAATATGGATTTAGAATAGTAGTTATATTTTACTAACCGAAATACCGAAAAAAACCGAACCGAACCGAAACCAACCCAATATCCGGATTGAACACCCCTAATCCAAATGAAGCCAAACTATTGTTTTATTCTCCAAAATATAATAAAAATAATAACTTAATCCCGCGCAAGGCGCATGTCTTATCCTAGTTTGTAAGATAACACGACACTGCTACTGATTTAGAGAGACTTTTGTTATTCTTTTTCATAAATTTTGGTCATTATTAAATTTGGAAAAGCACAATGAACTATTTGAAAGCAAAACCCTAAACATGGATTAGCAGAGATAGAACTATAAATACCAAAACTTAAGAAAATTTGACTTCAAATTTAAAAGAAAAAAATCCGGTGACTAAAAGCAAAAATCCGGCGACTGTATCAGACCCACCATTACCTACCAGAAGATCAAGTTCTAATTCTTCGCATTCAAACATGATATTTTTGATAAAAAGACCTATAATAGATCTATGATAAGGAATACATACTTATGGAAGTTGCAGTGAGAACCACCAACAGAACATTTTCACCTCAAGATCTGCGAAAAAACTAGAACCAAATCTAGAAAAAGCTTTGATTTTTTTTTTCTATTATTTACTACTATATTTATGTTTAGTTATGTAAGTTAAACCATTCATAACTTTGTGGTGTATGAGAACTAATTCTCATCGGTTTTAGTAGAATGATTTTTACGTAGTAGTTTAAGATTACGATTTTGTCCATTTTTGTATCCAGATATTGTATATGAATATAAATGTTTAGATGTTCGTTTAGACACTAATAAATCAGTATCGTGTTTTTATGCCAAAAACATAAAATCATGTTTTTCGTCAAAATCGCAAAACCATGTTTATGGACTAAATTCTAAAATCATGTCTTCCTGCCAGAACCACAAAATATGTTTCCAACCAAAAAACAAAAAACACGTTCTCCCTAAAATCGGAAAATCAAGTTTCCTGCCAAATCAACAAAATCATACTTTCTCCAAAACCACAAAATTAAATTTTATCGTCAAACCCTCAAAATCATGTTTTTTTACCAAAACTATAAAATCTGATTTAACGTTAAAACTGCAAAACCAGAATTTCCCAAAACGCAAAAAAAACATCTTTCTCACCAAAGTCGTATAGTTGAAATTTCCTACTAAAACTGTAAATTGGAATTTTCTGTCAAAACTCTATAATCGGATTGTTCTATTAAAATTTCAAAACAACATTTTCCGGTCAAAATAAAAAATGTGATCAAAATTTTATTTTCTTTTAAAACTATAAATCATATTTGCTCGCCAGATTCACAAATTCACCTGTCAAAACCTTAATTTATATAATTATAATTAAATGTTACAAATATTTATTTAAAGTTGAATCCAAAAAATATCCAAATCTGATTTTTTTCACAAAAAATAATTTTCAATATAATTTATTCAAACAAAATAATTGATACGTTTTTAATAATATAAATCATATCTTTTTAGCTTTATCAACTAGTAACATTCAAATGTTATTATTAACAAAAACTTAGCATTTGGATGTTATATCTAGATATAAATATTAACTATAAAGAATCATATTGGAATGTAACATCCATATATTATGTTCAATTGCTGCATTTAGATGTTGTATTAAAATGCAAAAACGAATATGGTCAACTTCTCCTTGACACTATTTGAGAACTAATTGTTTATGTGTCATCACTACGATCATTATAAGAAAAAAAGGTGCATTATCCTTTTATAAATGATGACATGGATCATATTCAATTATGACATGATTTAACATAATTATAACTCAAAGTTAAATGATAGAAAATTCAAATTTAAAACAATATGTATATAGAAATTACAATAATTTTAAAATTATATGCAAAATAATTTAATCTTAGATAAAATTTTTCATAAACTTACAAACTAAACAATTTAATAAAAATAAATTAAAATATTCATTTATTTATTAGTATTTTATACATTTCAATGTTTCTAATGAGAGTAAAACTGTAAGAAGATATTTCTTTCTTATATTTTCATGATTAAATTGTTCTATATATTTTTTAATGTTTTTATTATTTTTAAAAATATAGTACATGATACCATAATTAAGACATAAAATACTAGAATATAAATTATCATATGCAAATAAATTTTCCTTATATTATAGCATTTATAATATTTTAAAATCGCAAATAAACTTTTTTACAAAATAATATGTGTTTCATATTTGCAAAAGTTATTTATTCAAAAATATACTTCAAACTATAATATCGCCTTTAGAAAATTGTCTCATTACCATATTATTTATAAATAATATAAAATTATTTTGTGAAGTTATTACATGATGTTAAGATTATGGTAACACAATCAATTTATTATAGATATATTTATATTTTTAAAAATTAGATATTTTAATATTTTTACTTTTTGTTGGATAATTAAATAAGTAAAGTTATATTCAAGTTTATTACTCAACGTAAGGATAATCCTAATCAAGTTTCTAAATTGCGGAATGTATTAAACATTTAATTGCGATAAAATAATTTAATTGAATGATTATTATTCGATTTATTAGGCTTAATAATTTTTCTATAAGTTAAATATTTTTAAATAAAACAAAAAGCTAAATTTATTAAAATTTATTTTTGAAAAAAATCAATAGTCTAAATTATTATTGGAAAATACCATAGAATAGCACTAAAAAGTTTCTGTCACAAATATATACTTTAGAGATCAAAATAACCAAAATGTTTCATTAAAGAAGTAAATATACATTTACACCTATAGGATTAACTAATCCAAACCTTAGGGTTTAGAGCTAAGGGGTGGGGATTTGCGATTGAGATTTAAAATTTTATAAAATAAAAATAAATATTAAAAATTTAAAAATAAAATTTTTATAAATAGTTTCAAAAAGTATTTTCGAATTACAAAATAAAAATTTGAAAAAAGTAAAATGAAAATTCGAAAAGAAAAATTTATAAAAAGTTCGAATTTGAAAACATATAATCTAAAACTATAATTTTTTATTTATTATTTATTATTTATTATTTTTTATTATTTTATTATTTTTATATATCTAAGATACTATGATCTTTTTACCTATTAAATGAAACATTTTGGTCATTTTCCTCTTTGTGGTCTATTTTTGCGATCAAAACTTGAAAATGTTATATTTAGGAGAATTGCCCATTATTATTTCAAGAAATACAAATATTTTACTAAATTAAAATAATTTAGATATAACTAAAAAATTAGAAATGATTATTTTATACTTTTTTAAATTAGTGAATGTAAAACTAAATGTAAATAATATATATATATTAAAAAAATAAAAAATAAATAAAAAATTATTAAAATTATTATTTTCGTGCCTAACGTAGAAATCATCAAGTTTAAAATTAATTAGGAAGCGTAGACAACCCTGTTAGTGTTTCTGGACGATATTAAATCATGCATCATAGCCACTAGACACTAATAGCCATTGTGGCTGTGGCTAAAACTTCTGTTGAGCTCAAAGATCTTGTAATCATGGATTAATTAATGAGAATTTGATATTGAGATAAAAAAAAAGTCTCTAATGTTAACGAAAGAAAAAAAAACAAACAAAATGGACTACACATTGGTTCATTATAATTTTGAAAATCATCGTAAACCACAACAAAACATGGTATAGGAGTTTATATACTAAGACTATACTGGCTCTGACAGAATCCTCCAACGTTCTCCCTCGATGACACAACAATAATCAAAACTTTCACTCTTGTAAGATCGGAGACAAAAGCAAATCACAGAGCAATCTCTGTGAAGCAATCTTGATGCGGGTATTGGTCGAAGAAGTGGGAAAAGATCACTCATCATCTGATGGCAAAGTCGGGCTTTTCGAGCAGCTTTCTTGGTTGTGAAGTTCCAGCATTCTCTTCTCTGGATTACAAAGACCTGCACCAGTTTTATATGACCAATCAAATGCTAGTCTATGTTATTGAACTGAATCTTGATCCAACGACAGAACAGCGTCCAGACAGTACTTATTTGTGTTAATTATTCAAAGCTTCATCAAAGAAATAGACAGAACCTGAGCACTTGGGGATGTCCCAAACAGCAACAGAGGAAGGCGAACATTCTGGTTCGCAAAGGATGTGATGGTTCTCGTGGTTGACGTTCATTGCTAGCATCCACGCACCTATTGTTACGTCCTCGTTGTTAAACATCCTGAAACTGCAGTTGCCCGACAAATTTTTATTTACGACACTAAGAGAAGAGGGACACTATGATATTATTTTTGTCAAGTTATGAAACAGATCTTGCCTGTTATTCTTGAGGGCAACCAAACTTGCTACGACGTCAGAAGAGAGAGCATAGATTGGGCCATAAGCATGAAGAAAATATTCTTTTCCCAGCAGATGAGACAATGGTTCATACCTGTGAAATTCCAATCAGAATTTTTTTAAAAAATATTAGTTCTCAGTTGTGTTCTCTCCTTCTTACCATTTGAGCTTAGGATCAGTGAAAACTGGACCCTTCTTCAAGCATCCTAGGTATGTTTGAGAGTGACTCCGCTCTTTCGCCAATAGCAGAGAGAGTCGATCTGTGGAGAAAACAAACAATAGAAGTTCATAAAAAGGCCAAAACCTTTTTTTAGTTTGTCCTGAAGTCAGAGATCGACCACAAGAGATAACCCACCTGGCCTCAAGTATATGTCATCGTCAGCTTTGACATAGAACTCAGCATCGTAAAGCGCATATGCAGCTTTGAAGAAAGCCAAACTATACAACAACAAAAGAAGATTGAAGACTAGCCTTTTGGGTCATCATACTATGTCAGATGAGATCTGGAGAAGGAAAAAAGAGAGAGAGAGAGAGAAGCAAATCATTCTCACTAACGTTTTGTAAGGGAGCTTACTGTACTCCTCTTCTATATCTAGCTGTACGAAGTCATCATACTCTGCGATCTCCTTTCTGAGCTCAACCATTTTTTGCTCATTCTTGGTCTTTCCTATCACAAACCTAATGGCCAATCCTGTAGATTCCTCCAAGCTGCAAAGAATAATGTTACTCAGTGCAAAGGACAACACAACTTGATCCATCTATAGAGTATAAGCATGCAAGAACCAACGTACTACAGCAAAAACAAGAACCATGTAATAGTGAAAGCATCCAAGAATCAAAGTAGCACAGCCATGTAATAGTGAAAAGCATGCAGAAACCAATGTGCAACAACAGCAAAACAAAAACTATGCAATAGTGAAAGCATCAAAGAATCAATGTGCTGCAGCAAAACAAGAACCATGTAATAGTGAACCTAGAGAGATTTTGAGATCAAAGCATCCAAGAACCAAACAGAACCATAATGTACTAACTACAACAAAACAAGAGCCAATGTGCTACACTACAGCAAAAGAAGAACCATGGTGAAAGCATCCAAGAACCAATATACTACAGTAAAACAAGAAGTCAAGAACCATGGTTTGATTATACTGTCATTTCCTGAATCTAGTGAGATTTTGAGATCAGAGCTCACTAGTACTCAGCACCTAATCCAGGAATCAAGATCAAAACAAACTCAAGATTCAAGTAAAGATGTCACATGTGCTAATTCAAATCCAGATCAAACCAATGGCAAGAGAAATCGAAACCAATCAGTACCGTCGAAGTCCTTCCGGATCTGACGGCATCCACGTCTTCCTCAGTGCTTGTCTCCGGCCAGTGGATCCAAATCCGGTTTGAATACCAACGAATCCCATAACCTTATGCCTCCTCCCATCGCCACCACCCGCGCCGTTTCTATTCCCGGCGACGTCCCAAACGACTCGCACCGTCTTCGGAGGAGCGTTCGTCAAGCAATTACGGCCGGTTAATCGGAGAGCCGGGAAGAGAATCACGGCGAGTCCAAATGTGAATCCGGCGATTCCGATAGCTAGGGAAGTTAACACGATAAGAGCGGTTGATCGGCGCGTGGCGAGTGAGGGACGCGCGTGGAATAGCTTGCGAGGAGATTGCATTGTTGTGTGCAAAGCAGCTACACCTTCGTTAATGGCGCCACGGGTCTCTCCGATCCGGTGGATCCAGATGTATTAGGATCCGGTCACGTATTGATGGTACTTGCCAATAGCTCTTTTGTGTAGGGACAGAGGTTATTAATTCTTTTTTTTTCTTTCCGTTTTTGGACAGAGGTTATTAATTAATTTTTAGTTTTTAGTCGTATATATATGAAAAACGTCTTCTAAACGTCATCTTATATATTACTCCGGAGACAAGCACTTAGGATTTATTCTTGTAATGTTATATTCCTTCCATTTCAAAATGATACTCCCTCACTTTTTAATAAATGACATTTTTATTTGCTTTTTTTTATTTATTTCAAATTTTACAATATTTTCAGTTTTCAATATAAAATTTTTATTAGTTTTTGATATTAAATATTTTTTATTATCGAATTATAGTCAGATATATAATGATGTTCTCCTATAGAATATGTATGTAATCAAATCTTCCTATACATTAAAAGAGAAGTCACTTTAGTGATTTCTGCTGACATGGCATTAGTATAGAGCTTCTCAGAAAAATTGTTATAATTCTATTGGTCGATTTTTTTGAATTTTATTTTTCATTTATTTTAATCAATCACTTATGTAGACAAGCCCAAAACTATTGTCGATTTCGTTAAGCCCATATATAGCTAGGAGATAATAATTATCGATTTTGTTTAGCTTTGGGCAAAATTTAGAACTAATACAAATATTAAAAACTTTCCTTATTATACAAACAGTAAACTTGCGCATGTTGATATCATATTAATTACATTTGCTTAGAAAATATTTTAATGGTTTTTAATTAGTAGGGGTGAGCGTTCGGATTCGGGTCGGGTATTTTGAATTTTCGAGTATTTCGGTATAGAGGTGTAGAACCCGTTCGGGTATTTCTGTACTTCGGATCGGGTTCGGGTATTTTTAGTTCGGATTCGGTTATTTCAGATCGGGTTCGGATATTTAGATTTTGAAAAAAAAAATTAAAATTTTCATTTCTCAAGTTTTTTATATTTAAAAATATATAACTTTCAGTTAACTAATTTTTATTTTTAATAGATTGAATGGTTAATAGATTTGGACATAAAAATTTAAAACTAAAAATGCATTAATTTAGTTATTTAAAAAAAAATTGGATGTAACTTTTTGTTAATTTTTTAAATAAAAAACTTGACATACATTTTCGGATCGGGTTCGGGTGCCACTTCGGATATCGGGTAAAGTGTCCATCCCTACTAATTAGGTTGTTTGTTTTTAATAACTTACCTTTCTAATATGGATTACTTGCGTAAGTTGAAATCATTAAATATGCAAATAACTTATTGACAAAATTTGTTTTTAATAACTTACCTTTCTAATATGGATTACTTGCGCAAGTTGAAATCATTAAATATGCAAATCACTTATTCACAATATGGATTACTTGCGCAAGTTGAAATCATTAAATATTATCGATTTAGTTTACCCTTGTTCAAGATTTAGAATTAAGACAAATATTAAAAACTTTCCTTATTATTCAAACGGTAAACTTGCGCATGTTGATATCATATTTATTACATTGCTTACAAAATATTTTAATGTTTCTAATTAGGTTGTTTGTTTTTAATAACTTACCTTTCTAATATGGATTACTTGCGCAAGTTAAAATCATATCATATGCAAATCATTTTTTGACAATACACATTTAATATCTTTCTTTAAACGATTTCATTATTTATTGTGCAAAATATTGTGCGTCATTAATATGAGAAATAAATCAACTGTATATATATATATAGGAGACACCCAAGGTCTTAAAATACAAACATTCTCTTTTCATTCTTTAAAGTATTATTCACAAATCTTCCTCTCATACTATTAAGGTATTACGACGATGCTGCTTGTGTGCTAAGAAAAATGTGTTTAGATCTACTCTTCCACTCACTTTGCCTTGGAAGTTCAATAAACATGTACAGCCTAATAAAGGACTAACCCGCAAAGGCAATGAGAACTCATAAGAGCTATGTTGTGTCATTGCTGTTATTCGACAATATGTTTTCTTAGCATATAAATCACTTTTATCTCCTCTATACTTCTTTCTGTTAAAATTTTGTTATTACATGACAGTGGCGATCGAACTCCAAAACAGAAGGTGAAACTAAATGTTACAGAGGAGAAACTGTTAAACCTGATGCTGAAGTACAATGGTGGAAAGCCAAGAGCTGAGGTGCGAGATGCTCCAGCTTTTCTGTCATCCATCTTTTATCAGAGCCTTGATTCATTTTATTTTCTTTTTTTCTTTTTGTAGACAAAACTAAAAAGTGCAGTCCAGTTGCAAGACCTATTAGATGCAACAAGAATGTTAGTCTCCCGTACAGGGTAGAACCATGAACTCAACTATTTGTGTCTTGTCTCCAAAAAGCATGTCTGATCTATCATTTCCATGTGTTGAATACTGGTAACGACAATATGGTCTTCCTTTTTTTATATGTAGACCAGGTCGTGAGAGTGATAGTGATCCAGAAGACCTTGAACATGCTGAGAAGCTTCGCCAAGTTAAAGCAGTTATTGAAGAGGTTCTTTAGTACTTTCTCTTTTTTGTTGAATATAGTCCGGGGAAAGTATTACATAGTATCATTTAGGAATACTATCTTATATCATTTTTTTTGTTGAATATACTATATCTTATAAGTAAGCTAGCATTATGCATTTTTTATTTAATTCATGAGGTCATTTTCAAAGCAGTCAAAAAACCTAAAAAATTAATAATCGAACCAGCCACCTTTTTTTATTAGACCGGATATTAGTTTCACCAATAATCGTGGTCAACTTACCAACATGGTGCATATATGTCAAATTGACAAATCTACGTTTAAGTAACCCAACCTGTAAGGGATTTAGATTTTTTTTGTGAATCTCGTGGACTGATCTATCGCAGATTGGGGTTCATAGGTGAAGTTTCAAAAAATTGTTATAATTTGATTGGTCGATTTTTTTTAATTTTTATTTATTTAATTTAGATCTAAAAATTTTAGATAAGTCTAAAATCATTTAACATCACTTGTCATATAATCTAACGAATATTACAAATAATAATTTATGGAAACTAATTTTCGAAATTATAGAAAGATTAATAATGTTTTGTTTATTACTTTTAATATCTATAAACTATAAAATACAATGAACGAAATTTTATATAAGATAATTATAATTGTTTTATACTCTACTTGATGACTTGTGTTCGAATATAATTATATAATAACTATTTTAAATATTACAAAATCCAAAAATGTTTATTAATATTATTTTTAAATTATTTATCATTGTTTAAAGAATAAATTTATCATAATTTTAAAATAGTTTATAAAATGCTTACAAAATGCAAGGCAAAGTTGCACTTTCAAGAGTTAAGTCGAGATCTGGATTAAAAATCCTAATAACTGGTAAAGAAGGGAAGCCGCAGACAAAAATATTGAATGTTGTCTACAAACAAGTTTTTCAGAATATTCCGTAGTCACAGTACGTAATTTTAATCTACATTTTTTTTTCAAATACAAATTTTAAAATAAATAAACTGTTGCCATTATTTATTTTTTATATTTGCTAGATGGGTTGTGATGAGTTAGAAAACCGATGACGGTATGTCAATTTAATATTATTTCATGTTCAATAAAATTTAGAAATTTATAAATCTATCAAATAATGTTAACCCGTCAAATTACTTACAAAATTTATTTAGTTTTTTGCAAGTTTCTAATTGAATTTGCTTTCTTTATCGAGAAATGTACTTCATAATTTATATTATTTATGGATAATATTTTGATTTTTTTATATTTTGTTTTATTATGTCTACATAAATGTTTGTTTATTATTTATGGAAAAATAATATTATTCACCTAAAATAAAGAATTACGAAACATATACAATACAATTCTAATTAATGATAATATAAAATCAGTTACTTCTAAAACTATTACTATTTATTCTATTTTTTGAATGAAAATATCTTCGTAAACACACAAAATATTTTGTGACGTTGCAATTATACATACACACAATATCTGCCTCTTCATACTGATGTTCATGTGTTCCCTCTCGTGAGGTACGGACCGAGAGAGAACACAGGGTGCGGGCCGGTCATGTTCTTATGCCCGCACAGGGTGCGGGCCGGTCACCTAGTGATTTCTTAAATTTGTGTGTACAACACTAAAGCATCAAGTAATAAAAATGGAAAGAGTACAGTATATGTGTCTGAATTTTCACATGAATTAAAATATATTAAAATTTGATTATAAATATATTGTTTATTGGGATTAAATATTTTCACAACTTTTTCATGTCAAAATTTAAACAATAAAATTAATTTATTCATAGTTTATAGTTTATTGTTATTATCTAATTTAAAATACATTAAAAATGTATAAAATCTATTTATTAAAAATATTTTTTTCTAAAACATTTGTGAAGATCAAAGCCTCTACAAATAGCCTTTGAATACTCAGATCTTCTTCTCAAACTCTTTCTTGAATCAACTCGACACAATCTAAGGAAGCACACGATATGTTCAATTTGGTGTTCACCGCACCACTCTCCGTTAACTTGGAAAAGCCACTATATTTCATCGGAAGCAATAACTTCTATAGATGAATTCACAATCCGAGCCACCGTCGTTACGACCTGACCTCGTGCTCTCTCTTGTTGATTACGACAAACTGATCTAACAAAACTAATCAGCGCAATATATATATCAACGTTATCCTAAAGTTAGTCGACTCTTATAAATCAAGTTGGTTAACTCATTACACGCACATGTATTAACTAATAGAGAGATCCAGTCCAATTAATTCAATTACAGACTTAACCAGAGTAAACTAAGTCCTAAATCCTAATCTATTCTTAATCGATCGAACCTAAACCGGTCTAAAGGCTTGTCTAAAACCTTTAGCATTAATGGGCTGGGCCTTATAAAGGCCGCTTGAAAACACAATATAGGCTTATAAGAATAAACAACCTTCTCTCTTATTTGTCGTCTGGATTAGGGTTAAGGATATTAGGCGAAAGGTATCTTCTCCTCATCTTCTACACACAAACCCCTCGATCATGGATATGTTGAAGAAGCGACGTCTCGACGAGAACGGCATCGGGCTCCTCAACGACGGACACGTCACCACAATCTCGACTCGATTAACCCCACACGACGCTCGGAAGATCATCGACCGATTCTCCAACGATCAGCTTCTCGACATCTTACAAGAGGCCGTCGCTCGGCACCCCGACGTTCTCGAGCTCGTTAGATCAACCGCCGACTCCGACATCTCTCAGAGGAAGCTCTTCATCCGCGGCCTCGCGGCGGAGACCACGACGGAAGGCCTCCGATCGCTTTTCTCCACGTACGGAGATCTCGAGGAAGCGATCGTGATTCTCGACAAGGTTACGGCGAAATCGAAAGGGTACGGGTTCGTGACGTTCAAGCACGTGGACGGAGCTCTCCTCGCTTTGAAGGATCCGTCCAAGAAGATCGACGGGCGCGTGACGGTCACGCAGCTCGCGGCGGCGGGGAATCAAGGGACGACGGCACATGTTTCGGATATATCGACGAGGAAGATATATGTGGCGAATGTGCCGTTTGAAATGCCTGCGGATAGGTTGTTGAATCAGTTTCTTGCTTATGGAGATATCGAAGAAGGGCCTTTGGGTTTTGATAAAGTTACTGGGAAGTCACGGGGTTTTGCTTTGTTTGTGTATAAGACTTCTGAAGGTGCTCAGGCTGCGCTTGCTGATCCTACAAAGGTTGTTGATGGGAAGCATCTGCAGTGTAAGTTGGCTATAGATGGGAAGAAAGGAAAGCCGCCTGGGCAAGACGGTGGTGCTGGGCCTGGAGGACATGGTCAAGGTGATGGAATGGGGATGGTGCCTCCTCCTGGGCCTTATGCTGGTGCTCACGGTGGACCTGGTGGGATGGGTCCTTACGGTGGTTACTCGGGAGGACCACCGCCGCATCATATGAATTCCACACCATCTTCTATGGGTGGTGCTGCTGCTCCTGCTGGAGGAGGTGGTTATGGAGGTGCGTATGCTGGTCATTATGGTGGATACGTTGGTGCAGGATCTGGGGGTTATGGATCAATGAGTGGTGCCGGTGGGGGTTATGGTGGGCCTGGTGGTGGAAGTGGTCCGTATAGAATGCCGCCGAGTTCGATGTCTGGTGGTGGTTATCCAGAGAGTGGGCATTATGGGCATTCGTCAGCTTCAGCATATCCTGGACAGCATCCGCCTGTTGGTTCCTCCACAGTGCCGAGAATTCCTCTTGGAGGAATGTACCCCAACGGTCCACCAAATTACTGAATGGTGAGATGGTTTTTCTTGAAATTGAGTTATTCTTTATGCTTGACCTCTTTCTTGCTAGTTGTTGAGCTTTTTGTGCATGAGGCTTGATCTTGCTGGTTGTAGAGCTTTTTGTGCATGATCATGGTCTTGCATTTTTACGTATTCTTCACTGTATTTTTTTTTACTGCTGCTGTACTTAGGTTTGTTTGCTATGTGTCCACTTGGGGCTATTTGCTTCAGTGATATTTTCTACTTGATGTAATGCCTTAGTAATCTTTTGGTTAATTGTTTGTTGGGTAAACCTAAAACTATAATTATTTTAGGCGTTAGTATTATTTTCAATCATAAATCTGTTACTCTGTCTGCAACCATCATTATCATCATTTGCTTCTTTCTGCAACAAAGTGTTGTTTCTCATATTTGCTCTATACGCTGATTGTAAAGTCTTCTTTTCTGCTTGAAGTATTAATCTTCCGTTTGAAGTGACTTGTTTGTTAATGCTAATGACCATATTGAGTTGTGAATGAATGATTCAGGTTTGTGACAGGGAGAAGATGCATTTTGTGCTTAGTGGTGATTACGTGATTGCAGCTTCTTTAAAAATCTCTGGATTGATGAATGTATTGCTGCTTTGACATCTGTCTGTCTCTCTCTGCACTTGAACTGAATGTGCCTTGGCCTCTGAATGCCTAGTTACTCTATGAATGATTAGACTAGCCTGTATTTTTCTCTCTTTTCATAGACATAGTTGGCAGATGAATTGTTTTGTTTGTCAGATTAGTGAGTTTTCAATAACATTTACTGTATTCTTCTCTACTCTATTTCCTGGTTATTGTTCCTTTTCAATCTTCTGAATGTAGACACAACGCTCTACTTGTTTGTGATCTTTGAGGATATCTCTTTGGGGGTTCACATCCACCCACAGAATCCTTTACTTGTCTGATTTTTTGAGGATATCTCTTTGGGGGTTTACATCTACCTACAGAATCGTTTACTTGACATAAATAAAGTGGCACTAGATGGTTTTCTCTGTGAATCATTTCTCACTGGTTGATTCATAGGTTAAAAAGTGCTGAACATGTCTTTTGCTTTAGAAGCTTGATATGTTTGTATTTTGCCTTTCCTCTTTCCCATGAATAGTTGTGAAGAAGCTCTTTTGTCTATTGATGTCAAAACCAGACATGATAGAACTTGTTGAAGAATGTTTCTTGTTATTATTATATGTTGTTATTGTTTGACAAGAAATCTGTTTCAGATTATAACAAATCTATATTATGATTCTGTGTGATATGTATACCAAATGAAGAGATTTACTTTCAATGGTCGTCTGAGGTTTTATGTCAGAAACTTGTCCTTTAACGGCTTTGTTTGGGTGGAATATTCTCTGAAGACAAATACTTGGATCTGATCTCTCTTCATGTCCCCAAACAGACTAGTCTGTGTCATTGTTAGGAATCATGTGTCCACACTAACTTGTGACCACGTCTTCTTGATTTACTCGGCTTTTGTTGTTTTTTTCCTTTTTATTTGGCGATTTTCTGGTGCGACCGAGTTGTGGCAAAGAGATATCATTTCGTTGTAACATGTAATTGAATATTGTGTTGTTACACTTTGTACTTTGCTAGTGTTTAATCACCTGGTTTGGGGTTGATTTAATTTTTTGATTATGCTTGATTGTTTTTAGGAATTTTGGAAATATAGTTTTTTTTTTTTGTAAAAGGCTCTACCAATATCATTAAAACAATAAAATTTCATCAATCTTTCAACTGAAAGGATTTTCCAAAACAATCCAAATCATTTAGGGGTATTTAGAGGGTGTGTATTCAAAGGTGATTTGATTTTTAATAAACTTTTACATGATTTCAATTAGTTGTAGAGATTTAGGTGATTTATGTTTTAATCTCCACCTAAACATTTTAAAATCATTTGAAAACTTTGAAATTTCACAACTTAAAAGTATTTTCAATTAACAGTGGATTTTAAAGTACTCTACCGAATGTTAAGTTTAATAATAGTGGATTTTAAATGAGTTTTTAAAATTCATATTTGAATAATACAAATCAGCCATTTTAATACAAATTTCTAAAACTCTCAGCTAACACAAGATTTTATTTTCAATAAATAAAACAGATTGTACACTCTGAAACTTGAATAGAGATTATTACTTGAATAGTGTATAGCATCTTTACTTCTGATTAATCCGATAGAATCATGTTTCCAACAAAGTTCAAAATAAAATATCCAGCTTTTATTCCTCTAAAACTAAATTAAACTTAAAAAAGCTTCAATATTACAAACAAGTATCCCAGTTTTAAATTTTACGCAAAATTAACCCAAAATAATTCAAAACATCTAAAAACCCCAAAAGACCTGGAAGCATTAAAAGCAGAGTGTCATTACATTACATATGTGATCATCATCGAGTGTCTCGCCAGAGTTTCACCACATATCCTCTAGATCTTCTTTCTCTCATCTCAAAATGTTCAGATCCATGCTTGTCCGATCCTCCTCGTCGGCGAAGCAGTCGCTTATCCGCCGTAACTTGTCTTCCGGATCGGTCCCGGAGCGTAAAGTCGCCATCTTGGGAGCCGCCGGTGGAATCGGTCAGCCTCTGGCTCTCCTCATGAAACTCAACCCCCTCGTCTCTAGCCTCTCACTCTACGATATCGCAAACACACCTGGAGTTGCCGCTGATGTTGGTCACATCAACACCAGATCTGAGGTATATATATATATATTCTACCATCTCAATTACTAGATTTGGAGTCTCTGATATTCATCGTAGCTTATGAGATTCAATAAAGTCGTTGAAATGAATTCTTGATTAATTTGTATGGTTTATATAGGTAGTTGGATACATGGGAGATGATAACTTGGCGAAAGCTCTTGAAGGAGCTGACCTCGTTATCATCCCTGCTGGTGTTCCCAGGAAGCCTGGTATGACCCGTGATGATCTTTTCAACATCAATGCTGGCATTGTCAAGAACCTTTGCTCTGCCATCGCCAAGTACTGCCCTCATGTAAGCCTCTTTGCAATAAATGTTTGTTGATTTTTAGGTGTAAAAGATGTCTCCTTTTGTGGTTTTCTTGACCAGTGGGATTTATTATTTTGTTTTGAAACAGGCACTTGTTAATATGATCAGCAACCCAGTGAACTCTACTGTTCCAATTGCAGCAGAGATCTTCAAGAAGGCTGGTATGTACGATGAAAAGAAGCTGTTTGGTGTTACCACTCTTGACGTTGTTAGGGCCAAGACTTTCTATGCTGGAAAAGCTAATGTCCCTGTTGCAGGTTTGTCTTCTTTTTTTTCCCCCTCTTTTGTAATCATATGGGTTCAAGGATGTTTTCTTTACAAAGCCTGCCTGAGTCTTTGAATGCTTCTTGTCTCTGCAGAAGTGAACGTTCCTGTGATTGGTGGTCATGCTGGGGTTACTATTCTCCCACTCTTCTCCCAGGTTACCTCTCAATTCCTCTCTATATGGTTGAATGTCTTATTTGTTACTTGTTCTTCAAGTCACTCTGTTTGTAAACAATGTAGGCCACTCCTCAAGCCAACTTGTCAGGTGATGTACTCACAGCCCTCACCAAGCGTACTCAAGATGGAGGTACAGAAGTTGTGGAGGCTAAAGCAGGAAAAGGTTCAGCTACATTGTCTATGGCGTAAGTGTTATGCCACACTGGCCTTTTCATAATTGTTCTCACTTTTTTTATCCTCAACTTGTGTAATGTGATCGTTGTTACAGCTATGCTGGAGCACTCTTTGCTGATGCATGCTTGAAGGGACTCAACGGAGTTCCCGATGTTGTAGAATGCTCATACGTGCAATCCACAATCACTGAGCTTCCTTTCTTTGCCTCAAAGGTAATCCTCTAAACTTAGAGCATCAATCAAACACACAATGTGCTCGTGACTGAGTTGATGAATGTGATGGTTTGGTTGTGTGATTCAGGTGAGGTTGGGGAAGAACGGTGTGGAGGAGGTTCTTGATTTGGGGCCACTCTCAGACTTTGAGAAGGAAGGGTTGGAAGCACTGAAGCCAGAACTCAAGTCTTCTATCGAGAAGGGAGTTAAGTTTGCCAACCAATGATTAAACCGATTCGACTCGGTTTATTCTCCAATTTTCCGGTTATAATTGCCTTCCCTCCCTTTATTGGGTTGCATCAATAAATATATGTGTTAGGCTCTTTGGTTCATTACCAATGAACATGTCAGTTTATGTTACGATTATTTCTTCCTTTTGGAACAATGATACTTTTTTTTTCATAAACAGATCACAAGTGTGGTTAATTCTTCTTAATGCTGCATATGTGTTACTTTCTTTCTGGTTTTGCAGTACTATATTTGTTTGAATTATGGTTTCATACAAAAGTAATTGGTAAAAAAAAAATCACTTGTTCAACGTTTCCTTAGTTCAATCATGTCTTTCTTTTTATTGATCAATTGATTCATTCAAAATCAAGAAGCAAGATCAGTTTTCACATTCATCTGTGGAAATCACACACTGGTCTGGAATTAAGACAAAACAGTCCATATGGAAAGGGAAAATCGCATTTTAAACCATGAAGGTGTAAAAAGATAGCACTTTAAATCTTGGTGCTCAAAAACTCACACTTCAAACCCTCAAACCAATTATATTAGCACATTAAACTTTGAAACTAACTTACTTCTTTGTTGGCAAAGAAGTAAGTTAGTTTCAAAGTTTAATGTGCTAATATAATTGGTTTGAGGGTTTGAAGTGTGAGTTTTTGAGCACCAAGATTTAAAGTGCTATCTTTTTACACCTTCATGGTTTAAAATGCGATTTTCCCCATATGGAAATGATATTCTGAGATCTAGCTCTTAAACTTTAGCACTACACATACTTTGATGCTATCTTAACTAAAGCATTAAACATACCCAACTAACACTTGACGTCTTAATTCAAGAGAGAAAACTCATTCAAACAATACAAGATATCACAGCAGAGAGGAAGGAATAACAAATCCACTAAAGGATAACACAAGAATCCATAGTAGATCCAGCTAGAATAGGATGAGAAAGCTTAATACGAACCCTTCAAAACTGAACTGTATCAAAATCGCTCTGGGGCATGTCCCGCTAAATGGTGATTAATTATCTAATTGACACGATTATAACTGTCACGATTATAACTGTCACTTTCCCTCTATGTATCTGAAACAACAACACAAGTGTTATTATGTGTAATAATAATAGAATGGAGTCTCTGATGTAAGAAAACATGTCTTCTAATATATGTACTCTGAGAACCTCGCTTCATGACAATGGGACTCAAGTTCTCAAGGACAGCAGAGCGTAGCCAGGCTAAATACTACAACTTGTTCAGCAAAAAGATACAAAATCAGCACAAACATACATAATAACAATCTCGAGTTACAGAGACAATCCTCAGACCAAAGTCCGTTGCTCTAAATCATTTTAATGACATTGAATCAGCAAAAGCAGGAACCACTACTAAAGGTTACAAAAACTTTCAAAAATGAAAATAACATTCAAAGTAAAGATGAAGAGATAATCCTCAAAGCAAAGTCCAATCCAATGAATCATCTTAGTAGCTAAAAGAAATGCCTAAAGTAAACCTAAAATCTCTGCTTCGTCCTAGTAAAACTGACCTAAGAACACTCAGAAGGACTGTTCGATCCTCCCTGGTAAGAGCTTCGAAGCAAACATTTATAGTCAGAGCTTTAATCGGTTACCTTTGGAGAGAGTAGGAGAAGTGGTGGAAACAACATAAATGCTTGGATTAATGTAGAACATCGACGAAAACTGAAGCTGTTACACATGCGTTGATCGGAGGAACTGTGATCCGAAGAGACAATGCTATTTTATTCAGTAGATACGATGTCTTCGATAATGGCTTGTATTCTAAAAACAATTGGGCCTCCATTGAAATGAGTAGGAAAGTCCTATAAACAAATTTCCGAAAGAGAATTTTTAGATCGTTAAAATAGAATGACACATGGTAAAATTTTCCCTATGCTCTGATGTCAATTAAATTGTTGAATTCAACACCACCTCCTAAGTCACCGACTAGCTCTATATTATTAACCTTTTAATTTGAATTGACGAAATTGTACCATTCGCTCCTTTCTTTAATTATGATAAATTTTTATTACAATAAAATAGACTTTTGTCTATTCCTATTACGCCATATCAGAGCATAGGGAAAATAATAGATTTGAATTATTTTAAAGGATTTGAGATTTTAATGCATTTCTCTAATTCTTTTGTTTTAGATTTTAAAGGAATACAATTAAATTTGATAGAAATCAATTCTGTTAAATTTCATGAGTTTTTGAATCTTTGTATGAAAAAGCACAAAGACAAAAACCCAAAATTTGAAAAGTAGAATAAAAAAATCATAATAAAGATGTAGAATAAAGCCATAACACAAATAATAAAACCAAAAATCATTTTGGTACTAGATAGGTAGAGAAAGTCATTTTAAAAAGTAGAATAAAAAATCTACTAACAAAAAAGTAATAAAAAGCCAATTATTTGTATATCATTTTTTTTTGTCGACATGTATATCATTATTTAAAGATGTAAAGATAAGACTATAACAGAATATAAAAAAGTTTGTTCCCCTATTGTAATATGGATTACAACAAACAATATACGTTTGTCATTTTGTCAAAAAGATAATATATTTTTTCAATTGATAATGAACATTACATTTCTAAGTCCATTGTCTCAATAACTTTGACGTACATATATAATAAATAAATGATATAAAGAATTATCTTCAAATCCTAACTTAAATCTTAGAATTGGTTCATTACATAATATAATAAGTTTTCCATTAAATTTTTTCAAATAGAATAATCATGAAATCCACCAAAAATTGAATGACAAAAATATTTAATAGAATTAGTGAATTGGATAACACTATATTTAAAGTATTTTAGTATAATAATTTCAAATTCATAATCCAATAACACAAAAATTTAAAAGAATCGATGATATACATATATAACTGAATAACATAAGAATTTCATGTACACTTCAATTATTTCAAATTCAGTTGAACTTCTAAATTGAATACCCATTTAATCTCAGAAAAAAAATCTCATATTACTCATCTTCACCTTCTCCAATCTGAACATTCACGATTCACCATGGAGATAAAAGACAAGACTCACTCACCACAATCTCAATCCTTATTACCATCTCTCTCGTATCCTCCTCCACCCAGTACTCATTACTCAAGAAAAGCTTATGACATGATGATTTCCATGAAATACAAAAGAAGAGGACTGAGAGCTTCAGCGCAAGGTATACACGTACCAATTCAACCAAAACCAATAGATTTTAAGCGCAGTGGTTTAGGCTTTATGGGTGTAGACTTCATGCCTTCTCCAGACAAGTCTCCTCCTACTCAACATGAGCTTAAGGTAAAACATTCCCTTTGCTCATTTCTTATTTCATTAAGCAGTTACAAATTTGAAAAAAAAAAACAATTTCTTAAAAGTTCTTTTACTAGTGGCTATTTAAAGTAAACATGTAATGAAAAAGTGAACAAGGATATTGATGTCTAGTGTAGAATAATATGTTTTCTTTTTTAAACACTTACTTTAAGAAGAGTGTAAGAGATCCACCAAACTTGAGTGTGTGATATAATAGTCTTTAATAAGTAAAAATAGAAAGGGACATGAGATTACTAGTACATGAAGACACCAATGTTGGTCGAAATGAAAAAAATTGGAAAGGAATAGCAACTCTCTTTCTTTCCAGATCAACAGTGCATTGTTAACACATAGTTAAACTAGCATGATTAATGTTATTTTGGTGAAAACGTGTTAAATTTTTCGCTATTGATACTTTGAAAATATTGTTGTTAATATGTAAATGTCATGGAGAAGCTCAACACTTCACTAACATGTGATATGATAAATATGAGATGAAAGTAGTGGACATAAGAAACTCAAATTGCAGCAGTAGTAAATAAATAAAAACGATAGGAAGCCTGAACCTAATATGCTAATGTTGAATAAGACATGAATCCAAAATGGGAAAAAGTTGAGAAGTTTATAAGGAAATTGAATTTGCTCCCGGCGGGGCTCGAACCCGCGACCTTCGGCTCATAAGACCAACGCTCTAACCAACTGAGCTACGGGAGCTTGTTGATTATAATATTATGATTTAATATAAAATGAAACAGAATCCAAATGATATTAACAGCAAGAACCAATCATCAGTTGTTTCAATAAACGTCTGCCCCTGAATGAGATTACATGTGGTTTAAACTCTTTTTTTGGGCAGTAGTGTTGAAGCAATAGTAGAATACTAGGATAAGACCCGCGCCTTGCACGGGACTAAGTTATTATTTTTATTATATTTTGGAGAATGAAACAATAGTTTGGCTTCATTGGATTACGGGTGTTCAATCCGGATATCGGGTTGGTTTCGGTTCGGTTTTTTTCGGTATTTGGTTAGTAAAATATAATTACCATTCTAAATCCATATTTACTTTGACTTTAATATTTCACATACTTTTGAAAGATTTCAACTGGACGACTAAATTGATCAGTCAATCTTGTTGCTTTAAATCATTAGTGTTTATATATATATATATTATTTAGTTTGAATATTTATTAAATAAAAATTCATATGCGTTATATTTTATGATCATTTGTAACTTATTATTAAAAAAAAATAATCTATTGATCTCAAAATTTTCAGAGTGGGAATATTCAAATTTTTATAATATAAAATTAAAAAAAAAGAACTAAGATACCAAAATATAACATATAAGAAAAAATATAAATGTTTTTATTATATATTTAATGTGATTTTTAATATCTTTCAATAATATAAAATTAAAAAAAAAGAACTAAGATACCAAAATTGTTATCAAATATTTATTATTCATAATAATTAATTTTCATATATACGTTAATCATATTAGGTAATTTCGTAGCTTCTAATTAAGGAAAGTGCAAAAAACATTTTGGTAGATTATTTATCAATTCGATAGTTAGTTTAATAAAAAATATAATGTAAGTCAAGATGGACCAACCTATTTTTCTAAGAATAGTATATTTATATAGTCATTTATTAAATGAGAATTTATAATCATACAATTCTATGATCATTCATATCATTTTATAACTAAATATTTAAATCATCGATAACAAAATTTTCAATGTGAAATCTTTAATAAGTTTATAATTTATAAATGTTTTTGAAAATTCATTGAAAGTTTTAATATTAAAATATTTATGTAATCTTATGGTATATAGTATAATCTATATATATATATGTTTTATTATTAAATGATATTTTTTACTCATATGGTTTTAAAATAATGTGTATCTTCTTATAATATTAAATAAAAGTTCATATTAATACAATTTTATGATCATTTGTAACTTATTATGACAAAAAAAATAATCTATTGATAACAAAATTTTCAGAGTGAGGATCTTCAAATTTCTAATAATTTATAGATGTTTTGAAAAATTCAAAATATAACATATAAGAAAAATTATAAATGTTTTTATTATAGATTTAATGTGATTCTTAAATATATTTTAATAATATAAAATTAAAAAAAAGAACTAAGATACAAAAATTGTTATCAAATATTTATTATTCATTATAATTAATTTTCACATATACGTTAATCATATTAGGTAATTTCGTAGTTTTTATTCAAGGAAAGTGCAAAATATTTTTTGGTACGTTATTTATCAATTCTATAGTTAGTTTAATAAAAAGTGTAATATAAGTTAAGATGGACCAACCTATTTTTCTAGGAATAGTATATTTTGTATAGTTATTTTTTTTTTTGAATTATACAGAGGTATCCTGGCCCCACAAAAGTGATACAGACTAGTCACGTGTTGCCACGTGTCGGTCCTCTGTCCCTGGCGATGCCGAAATGTTAATTCTCCAGTGGCCGGGATTCGAACCCAGGTGGCGGTACTCACAGCTGTAAGTCCTTTACCACTAGAGCTAGAAGCCCCGGTTTTTTGTATAGTTATTTATTAAATAAGAATTTATAATCATACGGTTCTATGATCGTTCATATCGTTTTATAACAAAATATTTAAATCATCGATAACAAAATTTTCAATCTGAAATCTTTAATAAGTTTATAATTTATAAATGTTCTTGAAAATTCATTGAAAGTTTTAATATTAAAATATTTATGTAATCTTATGGTATATAGTGTTTAATATATATATATATATATATATTATTATTAAATGATATTTTTTACTCATATGGTTTTAAAATCATGTGTATCTTCTTATAATAAAAATGTTAAACCATTGATCATTAATTTTTAACATAATAATTTTAATGGTTTTAGTCATTTATTGTCGTTTTTAAA
This sequence comes from Brassica rapa, assembly GCF_000309985.2. Classification (NCBI taxonomy): domain Eukaryota; kingdom Viridiplantae; phylum Streptophyta; class Magnoliopsida; order Brassicales; family Brassicaceae; genus Brassica; species Brassica rapa. Next base: position 10,325,267 of record NC_024799.2, read on the forward strand.
AATTCAAAATATAACATATACGAAAAATCTAAATTTTATTTTTATAGCTAATTTGATTGTTTAATTTATTTTAATAATATAAAATTAAACAAAAAAATGATGGAGGAGATATACATTGTTATCAAATCTTTATTATTAAAATCATTAATTGTCATATATATATTAGTCATTTATGGTAATTCCGTAGGTTTTATTTAAGGAAAGAAAATATCATATCATATCATTATATCATATAGTTTGACCAACTTATATATCTAACAACATATAAAAATCGAATGTGAGCCTACTTATTTTTCAATTGAATGTAATTGACTACCTAATTGAGTGCCACCTATACATTAGGGTCTCTTTTAATTAATATAAAATTAAGGTTACATCTTTTCAAATGTTCCTCAATTAATATATAAGGGATTAACATCCATGAGTAATATAACTTAAAAGAACAGTAAAAAGGGAAAGGAGAAGAATACATACTCAAGAAACAAGAAAAGATCATAAGATTAGCTTTAATAACAGTGTTGCAAACACATAAATCTCAGAAATGTAACTTGAGTTTTTTACACTCTCTGATCCATAACATAAACAAGAAGAGAAAAAAAAAAAAAGAAACACTCAATAGAACAAATCTTTGAAGGAGAGGGAATCTCTCTATGACCAGCCAAACCAGTAGTCAAGAATGTAGACCAGACCCAAAGAGAATGGGTAAAGCAAGTATGCTATGAAACATGTCCAAAGAGGATACGTTGTGCGGAAGCTAGCGAAACATCCCATCACCAGACAAACAATGAGAATCACCAACACCTCTGATGAAAAGTTCCATGTCAGTCCTCGAACGTAGACGATTGCTAGGAACACCGAGAGACACAGAATGTTGTTCATTGTCACTCCACCACATAGCTACACAGAGAAAAATGGTTTTATTAATGAGTATAATGAGACAAGAAAGATGATTCCTTCATGGAAAATAAACAGACCTCGGAGAAAGTTAAGGAGGCGGTTCTGATCTTTTTGCGAGAGGCGAAGATGATGGCAGAGACGGCTTCACTCGAGTTGGTGGCTAGAGGCAGGGCGATGAAGGAAATGAAGAAAGATGGGATCCCTGTGGCTGCTGAGAAGTTGTTAACTGTGTCCACCAAAGGATCAGCAAATGCAGCTGCAATGGCTGCTCCCAATAGTAGCAGTAAAGCTGCTTTGATGGTGATCCATTTCGGGTCTGCAACCTCACCAGACTCCTCATCATTCTCACCATTTTCATTGTCTCCCAACAAAGCATGCTCTCTCTTTGTTTGCACATGGAAATGGTCAAGGAACTTCATTGTTCTAGGACCAGCGTCAGGACCAGAATGACCAGAAGCTCCCATTGCTTGAATAAGCCAATGCTTGATCCCACGGACAAACTCTTCTTGATCAACTTCCTCATCAAGAGTCTTGTCGAAATCTTGGAGAACTCTTCCCACAGCATCATCCTTGTCAAAATCTATGTCCTCAAAGCTGATACCAATGATAAGCGCCTTGAGTTCAGTGGCTGATAAGCGTCCGTCCTTGTTTGCATCAATTGTATCAAACAACCTAATAAACAGATTAAAAACTTTAAAGCACATGGTGAAACCGAGCAAAGTGGTGAAATAAAATTTGACTTACTTTCGAATGACATGTTCATCAGGCTGGCCTTCATCATCAAGAAGTCTTCCCAAAGCATGTTGTTTCAAATGCCTTAGGATTCCTGATATAACATGCTTGTGCTTCGCAAAAGCAAGCCTTCTCCTTTGGATCCATGGTTGGAACACCTATTACATAGAAGAACAATCTCATAAGCAAGATGGAGAAAGCAAAAAACAAAGAGACACCAGTCTAGTGGCTGGCTATGTACCTGATATACACAGTAGGAGATCAACATTAGAACAGAGAGGATTAGAGCAACCAACACGGCCAAGTGTCTTCCAGATGTGGAGTTCAACACTTGTGGAAGCTGGACAATAACGAACGGAATAACAGATATAGCCATTATTCTTGCGGCATAGCTGGTCCAGACATCAACAGTTACACCAGAATCTATACACACAGAAAACAAAAAAAACAACAGTTATTAGCATTTCACCTTTTTGTATGTCACAAGAGACATAGAGGTTGCTTTCTTGTTATTACCTTTAAGATGGAAGCCTTTGGTGTCTTGGTTGTTAAGAGCAATGTTATCACGAAGGTCACACTTGCCAACAACAGTGCAAGTTCCCCAGATTACAGTGAGAAGCATAACGGTGGAGCCAGCTAGCAAACCCATTCCCACTGAGACTTGGCTTTGTGCAGTTGCTGCATCTCCAGATAGTCCAGACACTGCAAAATAATACCCCCAACACATAAGAAAAAAAATACAATTCAAGAGAGACCCCATCATGAAAAAAAAAAGAAACTTCACAAAAAAAAACAAAGATTCCATTGACACACAAAAAAAAAAAATTGGCTAAAAAACAGAAGACATGAGATCATCAGTTACCATCAACGTATCATCATCATCATCATCATAACTAACTATATGATTCACAGAACCTAACAAAGATTCACTTTTTTTTATCTCTCAAACCTCAAACAGTACCAATAAAGAATAAACCTTTCAACCTTACCCATAATAAGCATAGCGTCCGGAAGAGCTCCGAGCATGGGAAGAAACAAACCACCGACGATTCCAGGTCCCAAGATCTCGAGCAAAAGCTCACTTCCGGCGGAGAGATACGTCGCTGCCGTGAACATGAGAAACCCATAGACCAGAATCAAGAACACGTTCCCAAGCGCCGTCTTAGTGCACGGCATGAATCCATACGTCTGTTCACAAGCCTCCTCTTTCTCCTCGGCCGGGGGAGCAGAGACCACGGTTTTGATAACCGATCCGGAGTCGAGACTTCCACCGGATATTCCATCGGAGATGAGATCGGCCGAAGATGGATGAACAGCGACGTACCGAGCGTAAGCCGATGAGGTGAAGAGGACGAGGAAGAGGAGAGAGAAGAGAGATCTGAGTCTCATGATGATGTGTTTGAAAAGAAGATCAAAGGATGACGTTCATGTGAGGATGAGTGTGTAATGTGTGTATATATATATATAATCGGAGCTTTTATTACAGAAGATATGGTTGTGTCTTATGTGTGTATAAATCGTGTGGGGGCAGTAAGGAAGGAAGATGAAGAGAGCAGAGTCATTTTACCATTTCAACCTTTCATTTTCGCTTTATTTACCGTATTGGTTTACTTCTTCTGTGTACATATATTTTAATTAAAAAAAGAACAAACATTCTAGTTGCTGTAATTTATTTAATAAAAATTGTTATAATACTTATCCACCTCAACAAGAAAGAGATAAGAAAGAATTTATTGACAAAATAAAAGTCTCGGTGTACTACTACTACTACTTCCCCTACCTTAATGGCCTTCCTCAAATTCAACATTGAATTATTCAGCATTTGTTCTTTTTCCCACTATTTCGATATTGTAATATTCTATAAAAGGTTAAGCTAATAATATACTATATGACCTCGAAATATGATAAACATATATATGGTTGCCATCAATTTGGTCGTATTTTTCATGAATATTAAAGTATCTACATGAATTTAAAAATCATGAATCATAGAATATGCCTGTTCTAATTTTAGAATATATTAATAAGAAAGTTAAAGAATAAAATTGGTTTAAACGTTAATCCAACAACTTAATGTAGGTTATGGGCTGGTATAAGAAAAAAGTAGGTAAGAAGGGCAATTCGGGAACTGTGCTTTTTAGCTCAGAACCGGTCGTTAGTCGTTATTACCGGATTTAGTTACCGGCGACACGTGTATATTAAGCCCAATCAGGCCATCACAAGCGCCTAATACATAAGTCAACACTTGCCGATACCATACTAAAAAAAAACGCTGACCAAAATCGTACTTAAAAAGGTAAATGTGTTTATGAGGTGATGTAAAAAAAATGTGTATGTTCAGTTCAGGTTTCAGACTGAAATTCATTTGGTTCGGTTTAGGTTCTTAGAAATGAGACAAAATGAAGAGACCGATTTGGTTCGGTTCAGGATTTTAAAAGGAGATAAACCGAATCGAAACCAAATAAAATTTGGGTTAGTTCTTCACAATTTCGGTTTCAGGGTTTGTCGGTTAAAAGGTTAGGCTCACATTATTTCGGTTAAAATGCTTATGATTTAGTTGGGCTAAAGATACTTGGGCCTCGCTAAGAAACCCATTTAAATGGCCCAATTGAGTATCTTATTTAAGCCTAGGGTTTATCATCTGCAGATTCTATATATATATATACACACTTGCCGCGGGAATCGCTTCTCGCCGGAGAGTTTCGTATCGCCAGAACCATCCCGTCGCTTGATTCTCGATTCGGCGGAGAGAAACCCTAATTTCCCTTTTACTGTTGAACTGAATCGAAGATAAGGCAATGGTGAAAAGCGAAGTGAAGACCGAGAAGCTTGATGACGACATCACAATCAAAGACAATAAGCACCGTCGCCGCGTGGTTAGCTCCGCCGAGGCCATAGATAGAAAGTTCAAGAGAACCGTCCTCTGCGTGGCGAAACCATCTTACCTTCTGAGTCTGCTTGAGCGAAGTAGTACCCGATGCAACTACCTCAAACGGTTGCCGAAGATCCTTAGTGAGCTGCTTCGCCAGAGAAAGTGGAGAGAAGCTAGCGGTGTACTTAGCGTCTTGATGCAAGGGACTATGAGAGATGGTTCTCCTTCCATGAACCGCCTCAAATACGAGGTTCTCTCTTTTTCTTTTTCTTTTTTTAATCTCCAAAAATGATGAAACTAGTTCTTTGCTTTGTTCCTTGTTGCTGTCTGTTTCTTACATGTTCCTTTCTCTGTGTTTTTGTTTTCTGTTTTTTTCTCTAAAAATGATACAACTAGTGCTTTGCTTGTTTGGTGTTGTTGCTCTTTGTTTCTTACATGTCCTGTTTCTTTTGTTGTCGCTCCAAAAATGATGAAACTAGTACTTTGCTTTGTTTGTTGTTGTTGCTGTCTGTTCATTACATGTTCCTGTTTACGGATTTGTTTTTTGATGGAACTTATGATTTGGTTTGTTGTTTCTCTGTCTGTTTCTTACATGTTCCTTTTGGTCTGGTTTGTGTTGTTTTTTTTTTGTTTCTTGCAGGCTCAAATACAGATTGTGAGTCACTTGCAACCTGACAAGAACAATGTTGAGGAGATTGAAAGAATATATGATACTTGGATCGGGAAGATTGGTAAACAGCATAAAGAGGTCCCTCTTTTTAGATTTATTTAGCTTGATTGTGCATGAGAAGCACTTGTTTGTTATCTTTTGACTGAGTATTGTTCCAAGGCTGACTTTGAGTTTAACTGGTTGTTCGAACAGGAGAGGCTCTTGGTTTGGTTCGAACAAATTTGTCATTTACTCGAGCATGGCATGGAGAAGGAGGCCGAGTATGCCGCAATAGGGTATAGTTTAACGATATCTTATTGAACTAGCTTTTGATTGAATTAGTTTTGATGGCTGATCTTCTTCTTGTTTTGGCAGCATGATGCGCAGCCGTGATTTGGGAAACCTTCCACGGACCAATCTATATATAGGAATCACATGCTACAGACTGTGGTGTCGTAAATACTCGGAGGAGCTGGAGCCTAAAGACGCAGACTGCAGTGACAGCATATCTAACATGTCTCAGTCAGGATCTGGTGTTATGGCCGAGTGTTCACCCAGGAACGAGTCTGTTTACTCTGTGGAGTCTTCGGGTTCTGTTAGAAACGTGTCAGAGGCTTCTGTCGGGAATTGCGAAGTAAATTCTGATGCCTCGACGCGTGACTCAGGGTCAGTGGTGGAGGTGAAGGTAAAACTGGAGAATGTTAAAGTGGAGGAGAGTTGTCAGCATTTTACTGAACCACCACGAATCTATGCCTCGTCTGAAGAAAACGAAGAGCCTTTGAGAGATGGAGTTTCATTTGATCCCGCTCTTGTTCAAATTCTTGGTTAGTAGAATTTTCTTTAGCTGCATAAACCCACAACCAGTTCTGTTGATTTCATGGCTTCTTGTTGTTTTGTTAGGGGAGATGGATCCATGGTTGCTTCCTTTGAAACCACCAGAAGATCCTGATTGCCATGGAAAGATAGTCAGTGATTCTTTTTATAAGGACGCTGTGTCATATCTGCGGCTTACTATGCAGTCCCCTCGTTATGTATCTTTGGCTGCATTACATCCTCTTGTACAGGTAAAAATTGCTGACTCATAATCTCATAATGTTCCTTCCTTTAATATGTTTTCTTTTTGATTTTCCTTGTAGCTTCTCTTAATTGGAGGCCGTGTAGATGAAGCTATGAAATTGGTTGAGGAGATGTGTAACAAAGTACATGACATCAAACCTTTCAGGTAAAAAAATGATCTCTTTCTCTCTCAGTCCCTATTAGTTTAGTATCTTTGCTTGAGACATTCAAGCTTTGTTTTGCTTAATTGTAGGATTAGAGCTGCTATGAAGGAGAAGTTTCATAATAACAGCGACGAGCTCGCAAAATGCTACGAAGATGTCTTAAAGATTGATCCTAGTTGTGTAACCACCTTAAAGAAGCTTATTGAAATGTCAAAAGAAGGTACTTAAACTTAGCATCAAGCCATCAAACATTTTTTTTTATTCTGTCTCTAATATCGTTTGTTTTTCAAACTTGCAGACGGGTATAGTAGAGAGTCGCTAATAGAAATGATAGCATTGCATGTAGAAGCTTCTTTCCCTGAGCCCCAAATTTGGAAAGAGTTTGCAGAGATGTTGATTCTCTTCTTTGAGAATGTTGATGAAGATCGAATGTCTGTATGCCTCAACAGAGATGGAGAAGAAGGGTGTCAACAAACATACTCTGTTCGATACAACCGGACACCTAGAATGTTCACCGGTACTTCATGGACGCGTAGAGCTAAGTGGTGGCTAAATCGCCATTTCTCCCCGGAGATACTCGAGACAGAAATGAAAAAGCTCGAGGCAGAACAGATAAATGGTACATCTTTATATGCAACCCTGTTTCCAGATTCAGTCTTCGTGTTTTCTTTTTCAATTATCTAATTGTAAGTAAATTCTGATGTTGATAGGAGATTTGGAGATGTTGAGATTGATGAGTTTCAAAGCGGCATGTGCAAGTCGTCTCTACGGACCAGAGTTTGGTTATGTTACAACAGTTTATGGTCTGCTGGAGAGCTGTAGAAACAACATACAAAACATGTGTGTGCTTGAGAATAATAGTAACAACATAGGTATGTTGGAGAATGGTAGAAACAGTTTAGAATTATTCAACTTTGTGCGAAGACACAGACAGAATTGGAACAGGATATACAACTTACAATAGTTTACACACGGTACATTCTTGGTTTACTAAATATTTACTGTATTTTTTTTGTTGTAAGATTCACTTTGATGTAAGAATACGGACCTACTAAAATGTTTACACAGATTTTAAATTTGAATTTTCTTTTCTTCACAATGTTTGATAGGTCTCTGGCTATTCGGATTATATATAGTTTCAAAAGATTTCGATACTATGTTTATATTTTTCTAAATTTTTTAATATCAGATGACTGTTTTATTATTCATGTCAGATGTTATTCAAACTAGATGTGCTTTGATATGTCAGATAGGAATTAAAAAACCGGTAAACTACATAATCTTAAGAAAAGTTCTTGCACTCTTAGCTGATGAATTTGTTGAAATATTTTAAGCTGTAGAAAATAGTCAATCTTGAAGTTTTGGAATTTTTATCTTTAGAATTGTTAACTCTTAGCTTTGTAGAGATATCTATCCATGCTGTTGGTTTTTCAATCAGCGAAATCAAGTTTTTAAAGTCTGACGAATATTTAACATGCTTTCTATCTTCCAAATAAGTCCTTGCAATTTCATATGTAGAGATAACACTCTCTCTTGGTTGGTTCTTAATGGCTAAAGTTATGTATTTCCTGTGAATCTTTCTTGTTCCAACCACATTAAAATGTAAGTCATGTATTCCATGCTCAGTAAACCAAACAAATGTTTTCCAAGCATATAGTTTGTGTAAACGATGGAGTCGGTGGTGGCTCTCCTTCCTCCACAGGCGTTTCATTTGCAAGTTTGACATTCACTCTCCGCATGTTTAATAGTTTTCAAAGGATTCTTGTCAATTCCTCTAAATAACTTATAATTTTAAACTTTCTAAATAATACCAAATTATCAAAAAATAAGGATCTCTGTCCAGCTCCACGTCTCCAATGTCACTCTTCTGCTAAAAGGTAATTGAGATTGGTGTAAACACTTGATATCATGAAAATAGAATGGCTAGAAAGAGTTGTTGATGATGCCCATTTTGTAAAACTGGGGGACATCCAAAAGAAACATGATTCACAAATTCATCAAATGCCCCACATTTAGGGTCTATGATTATCACATCACATATGATGACATGCTAGATTCTGTGTAGCCATTAAATGATTTGTCACCATTTGCCATATATGATGATGCATTTTAAGAAGAACATTTATCTTCGACGAAAAGGCTTGTAGCTGAAAGTTACTGTTTTCTGAATACATAATGTATGCTTAATTGTTCAGAACATTCTTTGCTACCTAATATTCATACGTAACAGTGTATTGTCCATTCTTCATATAGCTCCAACAATAAGAATCTCACTGTCTTGTTGACTTATGAAAAAACTCTGAATAAAAAAAAATATCCTTTGATACCTCTAGGGTCTCCAACAACTCCTCATTCCAACGTCTATTATCACCATGAATAAAGTCACCCACTGTCATCTTCGGGTGAACTACAAACATATGGTATCCATGGATTCTCCCAAACTCTAACTTCAAAACCTGAATGCTCTTTTTGGCTGCTTCTCAATGCCACCAATGGTTTTACTTATCCATATATAGGATGGATTCTCTGAATGATATACTCACACAGGCGAAATAAATCTGAAATACTTACCTACTTACCGCACACTTTAGCAAGAAGAGAATATGGGAACTGAACTAACTTCCACAAGTGCTTTCCTAACAACATAAGATTAAAATCATGTATCATCCAAAAACCAAGACCACCTTTTTTTTTTTTTTTTTGGTAGGAAACTGGGAGCAAGCTCCCAATATTTATTCAAACTTAAACTTCAGTCTACACATGAGTTAGTCGTGGCCGGGGAGGTCCAACAACATCCTCTTGCAATACATCAGCAACCTCAATAGGTGCATTATCTAATCTATGAAAACCAAACGGAAAAGAAAATGCAAGGTTAGCTAACCCATCAGCTAAGCGGTTTGCTTTCCTATACACATGAACAATACAGACTAACCAGTCCCTCGATATAAAGCCATGGCACAGCCGTACCAGGAAAGACAGCGGATGCGTATCCCCAATCCCTGTCGTAAGAAACTCCACCACCACCTTCGAATCCACTTCTACCTCCAGTCTCCTAATCCTTTTCTCCCAAGCAACCACAAGACCATAATATACTCCCCATAGTTCCGCCAACGGAGCTCCACATCATCCTATGTTTACAGCAAAGCCACCACACCACTCACCTTCCTCATTCTGCATTACTCCTCCCGCAGCAGCTGGCCCCGGGTTCCATATGAAGCCCCATCTGTGTTCATCTTCATCCACCCCTCCAGAGGGGTAGTCCATCTCACCAGTATTTCGGTCCTGTTTCTCATGTTACCACGCCCTCTCTCGATATCATTTGCTACCATCACTTCCTTACTTAAGTTCCGTAAGAAACCTACTCTGTCCCTCCAGAGTCGATTCTCACCAAATACATTACAACATCTCCACTTCCATCCCCACCATATAGCTAACGCAAAGCTCGTAGACCACGGAACTCCTCTCCCTACTCCATTCTCTCTCAGATTCTCATAAAGCCATTCAAGTAAAGGCTTTGAGAAAAATGAGTACCTCTTCACTGCTGGGACAAGACGCTCCCATATTCCACTCATCGCTGGACAATCTCTTAGAACGTGTAAGATCGTCTCAATTTCTCCTTTGCAGACCTGACATACATCAGTCCCACTAAGGTGCCGTCTATACCGCTCTGCATTTGTCATTATTGCTTGTTGTCCAACTAACCAAAGAAATATTCTCACTCTTTCAAGAGCCACAACATGCCACATCCCTCTAAAGAACTCTCCCATATACGGTCTTGGAGTGTCATCATGCGTGATCAAATCATGAGCTGATTTTACAGTAAATTGCCCATTATTAGTATGCCCCCAGGCTAACCGATCCTCACCTTCCATAACAGTATCAACCACTACTGCTGCAAGCTCCAGTCTTGTCTCATCAGTCACAAATGGAGCGATCTGAGTTAGGTCCCAGCTTCCACCTACTACCCACATGTCTCTAGCTGTTATATCCTCGTAACCTTCTAGTAACTCTGCAACCGTAACTGCTGTAAGTGGTTGGTTTGATAGCCATCGATCAGTCCAAAACTTTATTTCTCTTCCATTCCCCATGACCCAACTGTGGCCTTTAGAAACCACCTCCCTTATCCCCAATGCCACACTCCTCCATGTAGAAGAACCATTCTTTCTCGCTACCATCCAAGATACGTTATGAATATTGCCCACTGCATACTTGCAGCATATAACTATATAGTTTTTTCCTATTCAGATAACTTTAATTATTAAGTTGCTTGTTTTGGTTCTTTTTGATTAAATTTGGATCAGTTTTAATTTAATTGTTTTTAAAAGAAAATAAAAGTATTCAAATATATGAAGTACTTGAAAAGCTAATAAAAAAATTAAACTGCGCAAAAGAATTTGAATTAGCAAAATATTTTTTATAAAAACTACCATATTCTTCAAAAATATTTTAATGTATCTATTTTATAGAAGAGTAAAAGAATTAATATTATTAGTTAACTTTGAACTTTTGACATACTAATTTAAATCTTTCTTTCAAATTAATCCAATATTTGAAATGCTTAACCTTGCTCTATTTGATATCTTTCTGAAATCAATTAAATTTTACTATTTTTTTAGTCGGATTCAAATTTTAGGTTTAGTTGTAAATGATCATGCCTAATGTTTAAATCATGACTGTTATAAGATATTTATATCTTGAGAATAATAATAATAATAAATTGGTTTTATATGGCAACATGGATCACGTGGATGATGTAATTTATTACATCGAATCAATATACGATATTAATAAATGGCTGTCTTAGGGGACTTGTGAAACCACCAAGAGGACTGAGGTAAGGGGATCCATTATTGATTTCAAATATTAAAAAACAGGAAAATAAAAAAAAACAATCATTGGTTTTAAGATAGCAACATCAAGTCTTCCAATTTCACATACTCTCTTTACAGATAATTGTCTTTTCCTCTACAAGGAGACAAGTAAAGAATGCAAGGTTATTCTAAGCATAATAATAAATATGGAGAGATTTTGAGAAAACTTATAAATTTTTCTAAATCATCATTACAATTCGGCTATAAGATTGAAGATTCAGTTAAGAGCGAGATGAAAGAGATACTTGGTATTTCAACAATAGGTGGGATGAGTTATTTAAGAATTCCATAAAGCTTGGGAAGTTCAAACACACACAAATATTTGGGTTTCTGAAGGATAGAGTTCACAACCATGTCAACCAGGTCAATGGTGGATGGAAAAGTTTCTTGCTTAAGGAGGAAAAAAGTCCTAATTAAGTCAGTGACAATAGCTATATTTAATCATTTAATGTCATGTTTCGAGCTGTCAAAATTGACAACCAAAAAGTTAATAAGTGTAATCTTACAAGATGGAGCTCCAGAGGAACCCTGATAGAGGAATGCACATGATGTCATGCGATAAACTATGTAGGTATAAAAATAATGGATTAATAGATTTTTGAAATTTAGATAGATTAAATAAACTTTATTAGCAAAACAACTATGACAGTTTTTGGACAGACCAAACTCACTTCTTGCCAAAGTCTTCAAAGAAATATATTATCGGAAAACAAACCTTATGGATCTTATTAAACCATACTCTCCTTCCTACGGGTGGAGAAGTATTATTTCAACTAGATCTTTAGTAAGCAAAGACTGAAAAAGGGTGAAACAAGTGAGTCAATTTTAGTTTAGAATGATCTATGAAATCAGCAAATTATAAATCAGTCAGCAATATTAACTTGTAACCTTCCCTAATGGTAGATCAATTAATTGATATACTTTTGAAGGTATGGAATAACAAATTTATTCATTCATTGGTAGAAGATGACGACGCAACAATCATACTGAGTATGTCAATTAGTTGTACATCAAGACTTGATTTGTTGAGATGTCATTTTATATAATCAGAAAAATACAGTCAAATCTGAATGTCAAGTCACAAAATATATACATGATTTGCTTAGGCTCTTTTGCAAATACGATATAATCCGAGTATCTTTGCAACATCATCTTTATACTCCAATATGGGTTACTTGTTTTGAAAGATACAAAATGTTAGTTCAGTCATTGCATTCCCATGGATATTATGATATGTTTGGAAATATCAAAACGATAAATTATATAACGGTATTAATAGAGTTCTGAGGGATATTTTAAACCATGACGAGGCGGAGACTATCTTATAAGAAGAGGCCCAAACGAAATCACAAGTGAATAAGAATTTCAATAAGGTCAAGACAGTATTAAAGATCCAAGCATAAGCCCAAACTAAACAATGGTGTAAATCGTAAATTCGCTGCATCGTGGAAAGACATAGATCAATTTATTGGACATGTATGATTCGCCAAACAAGAAGATGCTAGGTTAAGACCCGCGCCTTGCGCGGAATAAACATTATATATATAATAATTTTATATATTATATGTTATTACATATTCTGAAATAATAAATATATTGAATAATTAAAATTCATTAACTATTACATATATAATTAAACCATGGATCACAAAATTTGAATGTGAGATTTTTAACGGTTTTAGTAATTTATAATCATTTTTTAAAATTCAAAATATAACCTATACAAAAAAATCTAATTTTTTATTATATGGTTATTGTGCTTGTTTAATTTATTTTAATAGTTTAAAATTAAACAAATATGATAGAAGATACACTAATGTTTATCAAATATTTATTATTCAAAATTATTAATTGTCATATATATACTTTAGCCGCATTAGGCAATTCCGTAATTTTTATTTAAGAAAATTATAAAGAAGATTAACAATGAATTTATGGTTAGTTTAATAAAAAGCTTATTATATAATTAGATAGACCAACATATTTCTGTAATGATTCTAAAAAGCATTCTAGTAATGACACGTGGCTACAAAAAAAAATTGTAATGCTTCTCAAATAATATATAGGGGATTGACGGTTTGATGGGAGCACGCAACATTCGGCGAAGCTTATCATCATTATTTGCAAAGTTTGAAACTCTAGTTTGGGTGATGAAAATGCATGATTAAATTTCAACAATTATAAATATTTTTCAAGACAAACAGTTCGGAATTGGTAAACATGGTATCTACACTACAGCCTAGAGGACCGATGTACCTTCAGGATCCAAATAGAAGATTAAGATACAAAAGTTTCTATAGGGTATTCAAGAATACCAGGATACCACGCGTGACAAATTCAATAAAACACAAAATTGTCAAGAGTGCAAGAATTCAACCTATACATGTTGTCCATTCAAATTTTTTAATTTGACACGTCTTAAAAGAGAATTTTCCTTTTAAAAAAAGGACAATATAAACCCTAAGCAATCCGAACAAGAAAGCATAAAAGAATGAAAAGTCCTAGATAAAGCAAATTAGCCTGTACATTTGTTCAGTTTCACATAAGCCAAGAAACCAAATAGAAAAGAGTGACACCATTAACACATATTAATATCTGCACAAACAAAAAAGAGTACAAATTTACAGAATCCTTTTTGGAGCTGAAAACAAGCCCAAACTATTGTTTTCTTCCCTTCTCTTCTTGTTAAGTTTCTTTTTTATATAAATATATATATATATAGATTTAAAAAGCCATTCTTTCTTCCTATTAAACAGTTGTCTTCTCCATGACCAATGCCTCTGCTTTACAGATTGGGCAAACGTTCTTCACAACCAGCCATTTCTCCAAGCATCCTGCATGATACTCATGCCCACAATCCAAAGTTGCAATCTTCTCTTCGTTCTTGAAACTCTCCTGTAATACAAATTGAGATCAGATCATTCTTTAGAGCTTTGAAATCCAAGCATGTGTTGGATATATTTTTCTTACCTGACATATGGTGCAAGGTTCTGTTTCTCTATCTTTAGTTTGTGGAGACTCTGCTGCAAGGTTGATTACAGAACATGTTCTTGTTTTCAAATGGTTCTTAACATCTTCCTCTGGCAAACCAGTGTTCACGGTTCCAATTCGCTCGCTCAACGCAAGTAGCTCCTGTTCAAACCCCCACGGTTGTTCAAATCAGTTTCAACAAAATCCTAACTCTGATAAGAACATAGGTAAAGAGTAATGATTGGTTCACCTCATAAGACATTTCCTCGATGTCCAAACGCATATCTCGATGATGATCAATGTGGTTATTTCCAGAGCCACCACCAAGGAAGTCTCCAAACTCCAATATCGCAACTTCCTGAACACACGTTGAGAGGAACCAAACAGAATCTTAAGCAAAGTACAGGGAGAAGACTAAATGAGGAAAGAAAGTAACATACATCATCAGGCATCATTCTAAAGCGAGGAACTCCTCCACGGTGTTGTCTAAGAGCTGCTAAAGGTACAGAATCATCTCGCTGGTATATCCGAAACCCTGTTGGTTGAACTTGACCCATCTCTGAACCCGAGGGACCACCTCGATTGATTGTGTTCTGAGGAGGAGCAAAGTTCCCAGGAGGAAATCCATACGAGGGTGAAGAAGAAGCCATGGGAGGGTATAATGTGGCGCTCGGGCCTCTCACTCCTTGTACATGAGGAGGAGGAGGAGGAGGTGGAGGGTGAGGATAATAATGGTCCCTCGGAGGATACATGAATGCTGTAGGGTTTCTACTACTAAACTCTATGGAACCAGCTACAAAAGTTCATTCAAAAGATACATAATCAAGATTATTACAGTTCAAAGCTTCAAAAAAGAGATAATGGGTGGGTAGGTACCGTGCATGTAAGGTGGGTGAGGCCAAAACGAGGGTGAACCATCAGGCCTGCCATGGTGTTGGTCGTACCAGATTGAGCCAGGAGGTGGGAAAGGATGATGACCAGGATAGCTCCCTTGAATGAAGCTATTAGGAGCATGAGGAGGAGGAGGAGGAGGAAGAACAGGGTTCATCGGTCTGCTCCTTGGGCCTCCAAAAGGAGCTATTGTCTCAGGTGTATTGTTGAATGGAGCTGCTAAAGTACTTAAAGACTGATGATTCATCACTGGTATTCCTTCGGCGTTCTTTCTCTTATACGTCCCTCTTGTATGATCCATAAATTGATCAGAACTTACTCCAACTACACCTTGACTGCTTGAGGATGGACCCTGAAATGCCATATAGGGAACATAGTAATTCGGAGGAGGAGCAGGCTGATGGAGTTGATGGTGATGATGGTACTGAGGAAGACCGTAGAACATGTCATAGGAGGTTGGGTCTTGAAGAGAACGAGCTTCTAAATTAGGAAAGCTTGCAGCCATTGCAGGTAGGTTATTATTATTGTTATCAGGTTGTTGTTGTTGTTGGGGAAAGCTGCTTAGAAGGATGCAAGGTCCTGGTTGGAGAGAGGATTGAGATTGGTGCTGCTGCTGCTGCTCCATTTCTAAATCGACTGTTCTATTTCTTTGTCCCATTTCGCTTGCTGCATAAGCCCTCTGACAGGTTTTGAGTCACATAATAAAGAAACATCAGCAACAAAGTATAAACGGAACATTTTTTTAAAGAAAATACAATGGAACCAATCAATGCCACATTATTACACATAATCAATGTCACTCTATGTAATCCGCATATGTCAACTTCTGAAAGGTTTTGAGTTATAAAGAAAAAAACATCAGTAATCACAACAAAGTTTAAACTGAGTAAGAAACTGAACTTTGTTAAATTTAATGGAACCAATCAATCAATGCAACATTATTACACATAATCAATGTCTCTCTTTGTAAGCTGCATATATGTCAACTTGTGATACTGGGAATGAACTAACGAAATTAAAACACACAAAGCACATGTTTTTGGAAGATTGCACTGTGCATTCTCAAACTCATGATAACAAGGTAAAGCCAAGATCATTCTCATGAAATATAAATTTAGCTTCTGAACAATTCTACAACAAAGAAAAAAAAATCAAAACTTTCATACATGAAAAAAAAAAGATGAAACAAGCCCACCATGCCTAACCAAAATCAAAACTATCATCTAATGCAAGAAGGAAGAAAAAAAACAAAGTCTCAGCAAACCATAATGGTGACACAAGAAAGTATAAACTGAGTAAGAGGATGAGCTTTCTTATATCAATTAATGCAGCATCATTACACCTTCTCAACAGCTGATACTTAAAACTAAGTTATATTACATGTATGTAAGCTAAGGCTGCTGCTAAGCTGCATATGTCAACTTGTGATTTCGGAAGTGAAGTAACGAAATCAAATCACACAAAGCACATGTTCTCGGAAGATTGCATTGTGCATTCTTAAACTCATGATGACAGGGTAAAAAGCCAATATCAAAGAAATTCTACAACTAGCCAAGAAAAAACCAAAACTTTCTCCTTGATAGGTTTTGAGTTATATATAAAAGAAAGCAAGAGTTTTGAGTTATATATAAAAGAAACATCAGCAACCATAATGATGACACAATAAAGTATAAACTGAGTAAGAAATCGAGATTTTTATATCAGTTAATGCAACAACAATCATTACACCTTCTCAAGGGCTGATACTTAAAACTAAGCTAAGCTGCATATGTCAACTTGTGATTTTAGTATAAAAGCAAACATGTTCACAACAGAAGATTGCATTGTGCATTCTCAAACGCATGATGACAGGGTAAAGAGCCAACAAGATCATCATTTTCATGAAAGGAAACAACAAACTTAGCTAAAAATCAAAAATGAGAAACTCAGAACTAAATAAAGATCAAAACTTTCATACAACAAATAAACAAAAAAGAAAGCCCAATCAATCAGAAGTATCATCTAATGCAAGAAGGAAGGAAAAATCAGACCTTGAGAGCAAAAAAGGAGAAAGCTTTGGAGATGTCGAAGGGCAGCAACGAGCTAGACAAGACAAAAAGACTTGTAAATTATATCGAAAACTCCCTGCAAACATGCAGATAAGGTTATGAACAATCTTCGATGCTCAAAATCGCAAAACCAACAAACCCACAACAATGCAATTTCATCATCATCATCATAATTAAAAACCCACAAAAACAAAATAATGATTCGAAGCCTGGGAGAATTACAAGAGAAAAAGGGCTTCGGGAGCCGATTAAACGTGATAATTACCTGATTATGAAGGTTTAATCAGGGAGAGAGAGAGAGAGAGAGATCAGAAGCAGAGAGGAAGAAGAGGTGAGGGGAAAGAGAGAGAGAGAGAGGGACGTCGGTTTCTTGATTCTAACCCTTTCTTCTCGCACGCTGACGGAACAACAAGCTTTTTATTTATTTTTCTCATTTATCCTTTTCTCTCTTTGGTTTCCTATTTTTTCATTGGTTTCTCATTTTTGCAGCATTTTTTCAATTCTAATTAATTAAAAAGAAATAGACAGTGCCCTAATTATAGACCTAAACGTCGCCGTTAAATATTACTTTAGCCTTTGCATAACTGATAAACCACTTTTATTTATTCTACTATAATTTTTTACTCACTTTTTATATTACCAAAAACACATTCATTATAATGTAAAAACATTAATATTTAAAATATCAATAAATATAAAAATTAATCTTTTAAATACAGAGAGTACTCTGTAAAGTTATTTACTACTACCAACTTTAATTAATACAAACTTTTAATCTCAGAATTTTTTGTTTGTCTTCATCGTAGCTGATTGCTGAGGCATGCCAACCATGAATTAAACTTCATTTATTAATCAAGTTTTTTAAAATAATTATAGAGGATTTTATTTTATCTTCATTAAATGATCCAAATTGACATGATTTTATTAAATTTGATTACTTTATCAAAAATGGTTATTCTTGTTTTTGTTACATGTTTGTTAAGAAATACTTTTTCCGTATTTTAATATAAGTTATTTTAGAGAATTTTTTATGTTTCAAATTATATGACATTTTTAATTTTCTATGTAAAATTTATTAACACTTAATGTTACATGACCAATGATAATATACTTTATATTTTATTATTGGTTGATTTGTGATTAGGTAATTTATTGTTTAGAAAATATAAAAAAAATTAATGATTTATTAATCAACGTGCATAATTCTAAAACAATTTATATTAAAACGGAAGGAGTACTATATAACTGAATATTTATTTATCTCTGCATTTAGATAGATTTTGAGAAAAATTATTGAATTGTTTGGTTTTCTTAACACAAAGCTTTAAGGAAGTGCCGCCCCAATGCATGTGCTTTCTTTGCTGAACCAGCTTGATACCTAATTATGCCCAAACATTAATTTACAATTTATGGCTACACAACGTTGTGAACAATCTAAACCAGACAACCACATCTTATCCAAGAAATTAAAACTCAAATGCGCTGTGTAATTAACTGATATAAAGTAATGATCCTCATGCAACACCGTTCAATGGTAGTGTAACGGGGTCCCTTATTCTCCAAATTCACCATATTTAATATGAAGGATTAGTCTTTAAATCGAATTATCAAAAAACTAAGTTAAGACCTGAACAAGATTATTAGCATAAGTTCCAAAACCTTCATTATTAAAAAATACAGTTTAAACCGTGTGTTTGTAATAAATAAACAAACTTTAAAATCCTATCAATAACCTTAACTAGTTAGAGATAAATGTTGAGTAAAATTACAGAAAAATACCAACGGCTAATTGGTCAAGTGATTAAAACTCCTTGATTACTAATAAGAAATTTTTGAAATCACATGATCAAATTTTATTGGAAGAAGTCTTATTCTCTAAAAAAATTATATGGTTTGGGTCTCATCTTTTTTTTTTTTTGGTAAAATTTTGGGTCGCATCTTGAAAGATGCACAATCGTTTATAAAGAAAAACAATACATAGAAAAATATGATTTTTGAACCAATAGAAAAATTATGTTTGTTCAATGTTCCTTTCAAATGTCGTTTGTTTAATGTTAATACCTTTCAAACGAACCAAGGGAGCATAGGTTGTTCACTTGTATGCAGGCCAAACAATCGTACTTCGAGCTAAGATGTACATTTTGACTTTTTAGTCAAACACATATAGAGAAGATCAAATCGACATACACTAAAATCTATGCATCGTTCTTGGTGTATGTGATTTTAATGCCAACAATATATCTCAAAATCCCCGTCACCTGTACAATATCTACTTTTTGGTATCAAGTAATTCTATAAATTGGTATACTTTTTTTTTTGCAGAATAATTGATAGTCTATATTAGACACAAAGTGGAAGGGATCCTTACTACTCTGTTTCATAAAAAAATGTCATTTAGTTTTTTTTTTTTATTCTGTTTCAAAATAAATGTCATTCTACATTTTCAATGTAAGTTTTAACATTAATCACTTTCTTACCCTTTTAAATGACCAATAGATGTTTAGTTAAATCATTTTTATTTAAATAGTTGCATAATAAATAAAGGTCGACTGTGCAGAATGTGATTATTAGTTTCGTTACTTTTTAATAAAAAGACACTAAATCTGTTTAATTTGGATATTGGTTCGGTTTTAAGTTTTTTTTTTAGATTTAATCTTCTAAAATATAACTTATTTTAAATTAATATTCATTTTCGTTTATTTGGTTAAAATGCTTGATTTTTTGGTTTTTTTCAGTAAAAACCAAAAATTAATATTATTTATTTATTTTCATGTTATGAATTTTAGATAGTCGTCATGTCGAACCAATAGTTTCGTACTATAGTTTCTAAACAGATAGTAGTTTAAGAAAAAGAAAAGAAAATTATTAAGACAAATCATTTCACTACAATTTGGTCAGTAGTGAAAGAAGCATTAAGACAAAATATTTCAACTTTTTAAAAAATTAGATACTTCAGTTGTGGTGAACACTTAGTTACAAAGTGCTCACATCAAGGTGCACATCTATGTGTATGTAAAAAATATATAAAAATAGTTGACAAATATATAAAAATATTGTTAATTAATATTAAATGACATTTTTTGTTCAACATAATACATGAAAGATAAAATTAAAATTAATTTAAAATAAAAAAGGCCTTGGCATTAGTCATTTTTTCATATAAAGAAAATAAAATTGTATCCGTAAATAGGGGTTGGCACAGATCGAATATCTGGGTATTTGGAAGCATTCGTGTCGATTCGATCTTTAGCCACCTAGATATTCGGTGACTCGGATATCCGAAATGTTTTAGAATTTTAAAGAATATCCAATTTGATCCGTAAATAAAATAAAATTTTAAAAATAATTAAATTTTTTTAATAATAACATTTTATTACAAAAATTAAAAATTATTTACCTTTTAAATTATAGTACCTAATATAATAAATTTAATTCATAAAAATATTATAAAACTGATATAAAGTATAATATATATAACATATATATATATATATAATTCTTTACATATATGTATATATATGCATATAACATATCAAATTAGATATATGTTCCTAAAAATATTGGTATTTGTGATTTGCTTCTTTTTTGGATATTGTATTTTAGTATCTGATTTGTTTCGTAGAGTTACAGATATCCAGAGTTTTTGATTCAAATCAAAACGGATAACGAATCGAATCAAAATTTATGAATATTTTGCTCAACTTTATCCGTAAACAATAAAAATAATATATATAGTTCGGCTTTTGATTCATTATCTATTTTTATTCTAACTGAAGAAAAATCCAGAGTTTTATTGGAACCATGTATGTGAGTTTTATATTAAAAAAATGCAATGTACATAGTGTGAACATATTTATGAATATAGTGTGAACTCATTAGCATACTTATTATCAAATCATTAAGAGGTTGCCACGTATCTATTATAGTGTGTGAATACATTTATTACAATGTTTCTCTTTTAATAGATAAGAAATTATTATATTTTGTTAGTTTCTTAATTTGCATGAAATATGTCTAACTGACACTTATTATGAAACGAAGTGAGTAATATATATCTAACTGATACTTATTGTGAAACGAATGGAGTAATATATAAGATATAGAAGGACAACTCCACTTATCACCAATCAGTTTTAGGTTGGAAATCTATCTATCTTAATAGTTTATACTCAAAGAAGTAGGCATACTAGAGAAACTTAGACATACGCCGTATATATACGTATTAGCCACACCACGTAGGTGCTTGGAAAAGCAAGCACGTATAGCCAAAAAAAAAAGAAGCACATTAACATTGCTTCCAACTGTAGAGTTTGGATCAGATTCTTTCGACTGTCTTAGACCAACGAAGAGAATATGCTCTCTTTTATTCCTTATTTATTGAGGTATATACGAATCAACTGGATTACACATACTAATGGCGCCTCTATGATAGAAACATTAATCTAATTTTATAGAAAAGGAAATTCATTTAACAAAACAAACTATCAGATAAAGATCTATCTCATAATTCTGTGTTTGGATTAATAAAGCAAAATACCAAACAAGATCATTTTGTAAAACAAGAGTGAAAAGATCCTAGTTGAATTGTGTAATGTCTTATTTTTATCAAAATGATATTATTTTCTTTGGTTGAAACACCAAGTTCAATAGAACAAGAAGTAAACGGCAGATTAAAATATATTGTGATTAGTATCACCACAAAAGTGAAAGATAAAATACAGTTATAGAAAGCCCTTGAATTATTATCCTTTAGAGCATTGAATAGTAAATGCCCATTTAGTAGCCCATCAACATAACAGGGGAAAAACACATCAGACTAAAATGGTCAATGCCCGAACCAAAGTTCAATCTCTTCTAATTCGGAGGTATTCTTCACTGTCTTGTTTTTTTTTACTAAATATTCATTAAAAAAATGAAAAGTTTAGGTTTATAAGCCTAAGAAAGTGTTCCCTTAGCAAAAAAGAATAAAAAACAAAGAAAACACAGATTATGAATTTTGAAAAAAATCACCTAATCCAATAAGACATAATTAAGAGTTTGAAACTTTCTCCTATGTCTGACTTGCTGATATTGTGTTCCTCACATCTCTGTCTATCATCTTGAAAGTTTGTTGAGTAGAGGCGTGTCCGTTGCTGTGTAGGGCCGAGTTCCTTTGTCGCCAAATATTGTAGACAGCAGCTTGAACCACGAGTTTCTTGAGCAACGAAGGCGCTGATGAAGTCGATCGTCGAGTCCAGGAGAGGAGTTCTTCCCAAGAGATGAAGGTACGTCTGTTGTTGTCGAGCCGCGAGAAAACCTGGTTCCACAAATTCATAGCAAAGTCACAGTACAGGAACAAGTGATCCCGAGTCTCCTCGAAGCTGTTACAAAGGCAACAGTTAGGATTTTACCCCACGTTGCTAGTCTCCCTCTTGTGAGCTAGCCACATGTTGAATCCATGTCTAGGGATCAAGCCACTGACCCATACTAACATTTTCCACTGCTTGACAGGAGCTCGCAGTCTTAGAGCTTCCCAAGTTTTTGTCGAGGAGAAACCCCTGCAGTCCGTAGCATTAATTATCCAATGATAAGTGTCAGTCCCAAGAGCTTGGTTAGGCAAACTCAATGTCGTTAGATGTATATGCAGGGTTAGAGCGTTTTCTGAACGAGGTGAAGGCAACTTCCATCCCTTGGAATTGCAGGCATCCGCCACAGAGGCTGAAATGTGAAGGTTTGGGTCCCTAGGACCAGTAGGTTCGATGAATTCAATTAGCTTGCCTAGCGGTGTCCAACTGTCATACCAAAAAGAGGCGACATAGCCATTGTTGATACTGCATTTGATGAATTTATCAGCAAGGGGCTTGGCGATAGTATGGACTTCCAAATTGCAGAATCTGAATTCTTTGGAGTGATGGCCTAAAAAATAGTATTGCTCAGGTAATGGTGCATGTGCCACTTACTCCATAAAGAGTCAGAGTTAGAGAATAATAACCAAATGAATCTGAGGCAGAGAACCTTGTTCCATTGAGTAAATTTTCTCAAACCTAATCCACTTTCACTCTTGGGCAAGCAGATAGTATTCCAAGCGACCTTTAATGCTGTTCTGTTTTCGATGTTGCCAGACCATAGGAATCTGGAACACATTGATTCAATTGTCTTTAATTTTTGACTTGACATTGATAATGGTATTAGAGCTTTTGACCTTAAGGGTTATGGTCTTACTAGTAAAAGTCTTATAAAGAGTATCATATATAAACATTCTAATAAACGGTTATGGTCTTGCTCTTGATGAATGAACACTGCTTACCGATCCAAGCAAGTATAGATAGTTCGATCTATCTTGCTTTCACTCATCTGCATTGTCCATATTTCATCTTAATTCATGCAGAAAATGTGCGGTAAGATACTTAAAAGGTTGTGTGGATTAGTTATGCTCAAGTCGAACTATGACATGCGATTGACAGCTTGTTTCGATTCTAATTGGTCGGCTTTTCCAGTTAAAAGAAGTTCTTTTAGTGTGTATGTAGTCCTTTTGACGACTCTTTAGTATCATGGGAGACAAAAAAAAAACTGTTTCACAATCTTTTGTCGAAACCAAATATCGACCTATGGAAGATTCAACTTGTGAACTTAAATTGCTCAAATTTCTTCTAATGTTTATTTTTTTTTCATAATCATCAATGTGTTTATTTTGCGATGGTCAATCGGCAATCCACATAGGTAAGAATCCAATATTTCATGAAAAAAGACGAAGCATGTTAAAAATGATAGTCATATGATTATGATGTGGTTTAATATAAACTACTTACTAGTTACTATTAAGTACATATCAACAAAACAACAACCCAAAACTTACTTACTAAAGCGTTGCCAACTCCCACATTTTAATATTTCCTTTTCAAGTTGGACATTCAAGATATTACAAATTTAAGAGGGAGGGGGGCATTAAGCTAGAGGATATAATCCTAATTCTATTGGATCAATATTTTAAGATTTATCTATTTCGGTTAGGTTTATACTTTGAGTTGTATATACATATATGATATCATGTCAATTAATAAACACAAGCTTTTATAAACTATTTCAAAAAGAGATCAATCAACGGTGGATCGATTTGGGTTTGTGAATTAGGGTATCCAGAAATACTTCTCAGAGATATTAGGGTTTTGAGAGAGAGGAATGAATGAATCAGTTGAGGAGAAAAGATATGCATATATCGGAATAGAAAAACAAAGGAATAACAAAAGTTTGCAGCATTGAGAAAGTATTATGGGCTGAAGATTTTTAGAAAGCATCCTAACTCCCAAGTCCTAAGGGATCTTGTTTTTTTCTTTCTTGTGTACTCCTTGATTTCCCCTTGTTTTAAGACATGGGAACAATGTTTTTTTTTTGGACCAAATGTGACTGTAACTAAGGCTTAACATTTTATCCGTTAAATTTGATTTGATTTGTTATTCGTTTCGATTCAATCCAAAAATTTTGGATATCCGTAAACTTTCGAAGCAAACCAAATATCAAAAATTAATATCCGTTAAAATCAAAACAAATCACAAATATTAAATTTTTGGAAAGCGGATATCCGCTCTGATCCGGCAATATATAAATACATGTATATCTTGATTATATTAAAAGTTTTAAATGTATAAGTTTATATAATTATTATTCTAACATATGATTTGACAAATTCTATTCACATTATTACTTATATAAAAGTAGTACATAAAAAGAAAGAGAAAATGTTTATGAAAATTATAACTTTTTTCTTAAGTTTTGTGCTATTATAATTGTTAACTAAGTTTAAAATTTACAAAATATATAGTTTCAATACTTCTTCTAATTTTTATTTTATATATCATGTAAAAAATATATTTTAAAAAAAAACTGTATCGAATTTTTAAAATTATTTATATTAATCAAAATGATGAGATATTAGTAAGTATTCATAAATATCCGCAAATATCTATTTATTTTTCGGATATCCGTTTTTCTGGATATCCGTATTTTTCCAAAGTAAAGCAAATCGAAAAATTAAATATCCGTAACATACGAATCAAATCACAAATACTTTCAAAAATCTGGATATCCGATCTGTGTCCAGCCCTTACTGTAACTACATGTTTTCAATAAAATAATTATAAACTCTGTGGCAAAAGCAGCTCCATAGGTAGGTATCCCACATGAGAACGTCGTTCTTGTGATGATTTACTGATGATTTATGAGTTGAACTGTTAACCCACATTAAAAAATCGTTAAATACGACAACGACAAAATCAGGATAGTGGTTTTGAAAAAGGCAAAATTTAAATGACTAGTCAATTGTTTTGTTTTATTGAGCCAAACATTTATAAACCGGAAACTGTCACTTGTTCTAAAAGGAAAAAATAAGAGTTGTCACATCTCAAAAGTTAGATTATTTCTGTTTACAAGATAATTCATGATGATGATACCCTGTATGATGATATTCATTCAGTCATCATACCCTGTATGATGATACAAGTTAGAGAGTTCTTTGCATGTTCCATTGTTTAATGGGTGAATTTATAATTATAATTTGTTTGATAGATGTAGGATGCAATTTCCCTTGTTTAATCTGTGTTTGATATTTGATGTGTTATTTTTTATTTTAGAACAAGAGACTCCAATGTATCTATTATCTACCATTTTCTTAAATATTTATTTCTTAATCAGTTATGTTCGAGTGATTTAAGTAATGCGTAGTAGAGATAGTCTTCGCATGGGGGTAAGTAAGAATAGGAATTTGTAAAAAAAAAAGGGATTTTGCACTAGATAGCAAAATTATAGATGTAAATTAGGTAACAGGTAAAGAGACTGTACATTTTATAGTAATACCTAAAGTGTCCTTATAGACATAACAAAATCAAATAATGACGGGACTGTTGCACATATCGAAAGTATCAATAATGCAAACAATCTTAAAACTTCTGATAATGCAAAGAATCGGGAATTCACTTATGTAGATATGCACCTTACTGTCATATATCCGGTTACTAATAGTAAAACTCGGATTAGATAAATGTAATCATGCTATAATTGCAGCCTATTGACACATATACGCATATCTCAAGCTCTTGCCTTCTTTAATAAGATACTTTTAACATTCAAGCTCCGTTATTTGACAGGGAACCGACACCATCTCCCAACATGGATAGTATTTTGATTGATATATCAAGATGAACAGGATACCATGGTCCTATGGCGTCGAGCACTCATCATATCACTTTCAGCGCATGGAACAACATGTTGTAAAATATCTTCCTATCAATCACATTTCTGACAAACAATTTGTAAACTATCTCACAACTCTTCTCTCTTCAATTATTAGAGTTACATCCGGTTTTAATATCTTATATCATCATTTTAAATGAATGTATCCGGTTTCAAAACATTGATTGCCTTTGGAAACAGTTTCAATACATTATAATTTTTTTGGCATCATCCCCGTAGCAGGTAACATATACGTAACGAAGAAGTTGTGGCTAGAGGAGAGAATTGGCAACTCAAAACAAATTTGACATGGTTCCCCAATTATTTTAAAAAAATGCATACTTCTGCAATTACCTCCTCCAATTTGTATTTTTAGCTAAATTGGCCAAAAAAAAAAAAAACGAAAAACTAAAAATGGCTTGTTGTTTTGTTTACACCAACCGGCTACTTGTTTGTAAATTGTTTTTTTCTCTCTGACTTTATAGTTTTCCTTTTTAAATTCTTTCAGTAGTTTCTTTATTTTTCTACTTTGAGATTTGACCTAAGCTACTGTGTTTCTGTCATCTGTTAAAAAGTATAAAAGTCTGGTGAGAGTTGTCTGTTAGTTAAAATGTGTTTCTCTTTTTGTAAGATGATTTGGTCGCAAAAATAGTAACAATGTATTGAAGTTTACTACGCTAGCAACTACAAATCCTATAACAGTAATCCGTAATTAACGGTGACAGGTCATGGAATCATTTTTTCTATGAAAACTAGCGTATTACATACTTACATTATCAGATTTTGCGTTAGTATATCTTTTCAAAGGATGCTCGATTCACAATCAAGCTTCCTTATCGAGCGCAACTGTTTTCCATGGTATCGACAGAGAGGTGCGAAATATCATCTCAGCTAGGAAACAAAGGAAGCCTTTCAAAAGCCTCATGCAAATGTGGCTGAGATAGACTCCTCTGTTTAGTGATATTTGCCTTTGATCCATCTTGTTTTAATTTTTTGCCTTGATGGTTTCAGAACTAAGATCTTTCTTGTAAAATCTTTTGTTCATTAATATGATATTTACAGTTTAGCAAAAAAACAAAGGATGCTCGATTATTAGTTTATTACTTTGACATCAACTTCTTGAGGTTGAATAAATGCATAAACTATTATCGTTTAGGTCTTACGAGAGATCTCTGCAATCAAGAACCGGTTCAATCTAGTTTTAGTTCCACGTTATTACTAAAACAACTATTTAAGCCAACATGATTCAACGTATTTTACGTGTAATGTTATCGAAACAGACTGAATGAATATTTTAACTCGAATGCTTCTAGGAAACTCTGCATAAATCGCAATCAAATCACAAATAATTATGTTCTTTCTTTTGGTTTTAAATATAAATTTTCCATTAAGATTCATTATTATAATGTTCTTGTTGTTTTCTCTCAACCCCTTTTCTTCATGATAATCATGACTTTTTTCTTGCAAAAAAAAAAGAACTAAAGAACATCATCATCACATAAACAGAAGAATCTCATTATTTCAGGAGGATCAGAAAGAAAATAAACACAATAGAGTTCAAGATAAGAATCATTTGTACGGAATAGTGCCATACAAGAACAGAGTTAATTAGTGTAATTAGAAGAATTTTCAGCACTCTTGTCGGACATTACTAGCTACAGCTCGAGCCCAAAACTTGATCTGATCCTTCATTTCTTTCCTTGTATCCTTCGGAACCCTAGGTGGTGTAGCTAACCCGTTCACAACACGCGGCTCGACCACTTGATCATCATAACCTTGAATCTCTTTGGCTGTTTCTATGCTGCTTACCGTTTTACGCAGCGTTTTGGGACTTGGGCTTGTTTGTTTGACCAAAACAGTTGCTTCTGGTTTCAAGTGTCTCGGTGGTCTCTGCCTTTCATTGCCTGAGACCTACATTTCAAGATTCAAAGCTTTTCAGATTTTTTTTTTTTTGTGGCATAAAGAGTGAATCATTTTATTTACATTTTGAGCATTTTGTGAGCTTGCAAGAGCTTCACGGATCAAGAATCCCATTCTTGAGTCGGTTTCTTGATCTTCAAGTTCTTCTTCTCCTCTTCTAATGTTATTTGGCATCGTTTGAGTTCTTTGCAAACTAATCTTGACACTGCTACTACTATCAGCTCCTCTTCTGTTCCTTTCAGTACTACTAGCTTTCTTTGGAGCAAGTGTTTTCTTCTTCTGCAAGAAACGATCACTTGTTGTTGTCGTTGGTTCTAGAACCCTAATCTTCTCAGAGAACTGCCGTGTCAGCTTATTAATCATCTTCTTTGCCTCTAACTCCATTTCTCTTTTGTCTATCCGAGGTGGCAAAGAAGGTGCCCGGATCAAACTGCGCTCTGTGGAAGGTTCTTGAATCTTCCCCGGAGCCGAGCGAGATCCAGATTTGGGAAGAACCACAGGTTCCTTCTTATGCAAGAAAGACATAACTGGTGTCTGTTCTTGAACCATAATATTTTCAGACAACTGCTTCTTCTTGGATCCTCCTTCTCTTCCATCTATCGAAGCTGCCCTGTTCAAACATCGCCCTGTGGAAGCTTCTAGATACTTCCTCTCATCTGAATCTCCCATTTTTTCATGACAACTCAAAGAAGAAGAAGAAGGGTAAGGATCTGAGTGACAATCCCTTAAGGCTCTCGATCTCCTGGTAAATAAGTTCTCAAAGAACCAGTAATCTTCTATAAGATCATCAATAAATGATTCACTCGAACTTACAAGATCCATTTCCTTTTCAAACTAGAGACTGAAAAAAGTAGAGAAAGACTAGAAGGTTATAAGAAAATGAAGACAAGATATTCTAAAAAGAAAGAAGTTGTGTGTTTATAACAACGATCGGGTCTTCTGATCTTCTTTTGTGGGTGTTTGTTTGTTCATATATGTGTTGTTTTAGTAACATCCAATGTATTTGAAGCATCGATTCTGGAGATTACTTGGAAGTGCCCACATGGGCAGCCTTTCTTCAATTATTTTTGACAATTTTTTATTATATATATCTGGAGTGAATATATTGGTTTTTGCATAAAATAGTATAACGATTTTCCAGGTATAAACAAGGCTGAAATTGGACCTTATTCCAGGATAGAATATTCACAAGTCTAGAGCAATAGAGACAAATAAGCAAATAGAGTGAATTGAATTTTATGAGAAATAAAATAATTTATTTTGGCATAGCTAAGAAAAATAAAGTTCCATAAAGCTATGATTGCTTAGGTGATTCATAACAATTAATCACTGTCAGGACCCTCCAAAAGCCATGTGACTTCTCTGTTTATATACATTTTTTGTCCATCCTCTGATTGCATACATCAATAGGCATACATATAGTACAATTATACTAGTTAATAATACAAAGACCTTAAAACATGTATTTTGAAGAATAAATACAAAATTTATGATATCTAAAGTATAAAAATCAGTAGATAAAAAAACAATAATCACGAGTTCTGGATCTCCGTCACAAAGCCGCAATGTGTATGTATGCATGACAACTGGTTCAATTAGTGATAAGATTATATAAAATATTTTAATATGGCTTTAATAAATAAAATATTCCATGGCATTGATGGTTTTGTGTTTGTATATAATCACGTGGATACTAAAAAGTTGATGAAGCACATATGAGTATGACGTGTCTATGTTGTACTATATCATTAGAAGTTTAGTCCATGTAATTAGGATTTTTCTTAGTAAAATAAATTTTCATATAAATGTGTGTGATGAACATCTGAGATAAAAAAAAAAAAAAAAGAACATCTGAGATAGAATGTAGTATTATATTAATCAAAGAACTATTTATAGCTTGATGTTCTAAAGAGCTTTATCTTTCTTTACTTTTCTTGCGTTAAATAAAGTTGTTATGATTGTAAAGCTAGGTTTGCGGTTCTGAACCAAACCAAACCAACAAAAATTTCTGGTTAGTTTAGTTAGTTGGGCTGTGAGTTCTGTTAATCCAGAGTGTTTATAAGAAAAAAAATTGGTTTTTAGTTCGGTTTGATAATCTATTTTCTAATTTCTTTTTTAAGGCCAAATTTCGACTCATACTAATTGAATTAACCAAAATTTCAGACTGAACTAACCAAAAATACTCAAAATTTAACCAAAATTTAAATAAATATAATCATAAACAAAAATTTCTGTTAGTTTCGATAAATAAATAAACACCAAGCTATTCTAATAACGAACCAAATAAATCAAAAAAATTTGGTTCAATTTTGACAAGATTTTGACCAAACCCAACTATCCGAATTCTAAACTACCAGAACTGAACTACCCCAACTACCTTAATATGCATGCCTAGATAAAGCAATGCATAAATCTACTGGTCATAAGTTTAATTTATGTTAAGAACTAAGTTGTTATTTGAGTAGACGAAATTGAAATTATGTGCATTAACAAGAAATTAAAAACCAGGATATTCATCTGTGTTACTTTTTAATGAAAATTAATTGAGATGCTAGATATTCTTATTATCGAAAGTAAAATAAAGCTCTTTTGAGCAACATTCTCTTCCATCTTTTGAACACTATTGTATTTTAGTTTTTAGTTAAAAACACACTATAGTATTTTATTAGTACTCTAAAGAGATAGAATCAATCTTTATTCTGAATCTACTTAAAAACGAGGAATATAGAATATTTGGTCAATTTATCTTTTCCCGTTATAAATCTTACCAAAACGTAGAATCTTATGCGTGTTGGAAAATCAAGCATTAATTGATATCATTCTTCGTTCTTGAAAGATAGATCCGGAAAAATGTGAAAATGAAGAATGTTTTCATAATAATCCTACTTGTACGTATCAATACTTCAATAGCGAGATAATAATAATGACACTAATCTTAAGCCGCAAACAATGTTATAACATTATACAATGTCACGTTGACATTAGAATATTTTCAAAAAGAAAATCAGTTTGAGCTTTTCTCCTCTCACTACTCACTAGGTAACGCTTGGAACTTGGTATGCTATCTGGAACTTTCAGCATTAAAAAGTGAGCTCTGTGAAGTCTTTGAACACCTGAGTCCGAATATATTGTTCTTATAAAGGGTAACTAGAGGTTTTATTTATCACTTCATCCGTTACTAAAAGATTTATATTCTAGAAAAAAACTTTTGTTTCAAAAAAAAATACATATTTTTTATTTCCAATGTAATTTTTGTCAACTAATAATGAAAAATTATGAAGTTCAAGAACATTAATTGCATTTTTTAAAATTTTATTGGTTTAAAAATATAAGAAATATAAAATTACAAAAAATTAGTATGTATTTATAGCTAAATTTTAGTAATATGTTATATTAAAAAATATGAAAATTCTAAAACATGAATCTTTTAGGAACGGAGAGAGTATTTAGTACACATATCACATATGATGTTTTGGACTTAATAATAGACACCATTTGACCATCAGAATATTTATCTTTTGATAATATATCTGGAATCTTTGGGATTGAATCAAAGGTTTTAGACTCGAATATTCACTATTCCAATGGATACCGTTTATGCCATTTGAGGAAAGTCTTCAGTTCGTTGTTTACTCATGTAAAAACTTCTATCATAAAATCTCGTCGTGCTACAACTTTATCCACAGAACAGTCAAATAGACTAATATTCTTATTTGGATTCAAATGTACCCGTTGGACCAAGTTTGAAGGATTGGGCTCGTACGGTTTGATTCTCCACTTGTGTGGGCTCTTAAAAGGCCAAGGTGGCTTGTAACTAGATACTACTGGTGCGGAGCTGAAATCAAAATTCTTTGGTAATGATGTAATCGACTGGAAATGGATATTGTGCATGATTGTTTCGTGATCTCTTTGTTTATGCTGGTGTTGGCTCATAGATCACATAGATATTCGTCTTGGATGCATCTTGATCAGTGTCTGGACAAGGGGCGCTGGTTTCGAATCCAACCCATGACATTTATGTTTTTCATGAGTTTTAAATAAATTAGTATTTAGTAGGCCATAAATATTAGGCCAAAAATTAATATTTAGTAAGTAGTATATTTTTCATGTGTTTTAAAAAAATGTGAATTTTTAAGGCCGGCTATGTGTACTACATACTATGTACTTGTCGAACACAATTTGACGAATGTGACACCATCTCATTGTGGTCATCACAAACTGCAAACAAAATAACATTTTTTTTGGTGCAACAAACAAAAAAAAACAAAAAAACAAAATAGCTTAGTATCAATTAATAACGCACAAAGAAAATATAGAGTACTCGTGCTAAAGAGCTACCACTTGGCCTCGTCTAGTTAATACTAGCGTTATATGATATTATCTCCAGTGTAAAATTGTTGGAAATTTTATCATTCTTTTCGTTAATTTAATATCCGGTGCATGCAAAAAGAAAAGGAGCTTTTTGAATTCGACGTTACAGACTAAATAATTAAATATTACTATAGTCTAGTGAAGTGATGATGATGCTTAGTTTTTTTAAATCTGTGGGCACAAGATAACCCAATCCATTAATCAAAGCGTCAAGGCATAAGTAGGTGTTAAGTGTCGACTGTTGACCGAGTGGTTACGGGGAAGAACACGTCCACAATAATTAAACAACTTATTAACCAAATCAGCACCTCACGGTCGCTGTCTCATCCCGCCGTCAAATTTAAAGACGTCATATCACAGAAAATGAGAGGAAAGCTTAAAATACTAACGGTAGACCCACCGCGTTAGAACTGTGGTTAATCGACGTGGACTCGTTTTAATCGTAAGTCACGTCCCCATTTACCACGTGATCAATAGAAAGAAGTGGGACCCAGTGTTTGAGTTATTAAGGGAAGGGCGGCTGCTTTTGCTTACGTCACCGTGGGATCTGTCAAGCGCTCAACGCCCATTCAAGCGATTCCTTGAAACGGCTCTCGAGTGACGGTAGTGGGACCCTTAAGACGTGAGCCTCACGCGAGCTTCACTGAAACGCGGTTCCTGGGCCGCGCGTCCTCGTGATTGTGCCAAGTTTTCTCAACTTTTGATGAGCCCCTGCGTCGTTTTGTAGTTATTTAATGCCAGAATCTGCGTATCTTTAATAACCTGGATTGCATTTGTATTTCCTGAATATGTAATTTATAGGATAGTTTTACCTTGTCCAAAAAAAAGGGACAGTTTTACGTGTTCAATTTCACTAAACATGTCTTTATCATGTAATTAGATGCTTATGATCGTTGAAGTTCACAATTACACATTCGACTGACTAAGATTAATTTGCAAAAAAAAAACCTAGAAAACAACCACTTATTGGTTGATGCAAAAAAAAATTGTAACTGCAACACATAGTATGTTTGAAGATGTATTTATTAAATTATATTTTATCCAGTTTACAAATTAACAACGTTCTAAAGATTGCTTACTTCAATTTTAGTATATATTTAAAAATATTCAGTTTCATCCAAGTATCTCAGCTTATAAACTAGAGAAAATGTTAGGTAATTAATCAGTAAAAATATAAGAAAATATTATGTATTAATTAGTAAAAATATAAGAAATTATTATGCAATAATTATTAAAAATATAAGAAATGTTTACATGTTCTCTTTATTTATGTGAAAAATCATAAATCGACACTTAATTATAACAAAAATAACTAGTAATGAAACACATCTAACATTTACTTTTATGATATCTTAGTCTATTTTTTGTTACTTATAAAGAAATTATTTCTTAATATATATATATATATATAATATTTTACCATTAAATAACTTTACATGCAACAAGGAAAACTTTATAACAAAGCCATTTTAGTGATGATAAATGATTTCTTCAACTACAAAATACACATGAAAACTAATTAAATAAAAAAAATCAAAATCATTTTTTATAAAATGTATTTTACCGATATATTTATTGGATACTTATTCAGCTATGATTTCATTGCGACTAAGATTTAATATAAATAGTCGCATAAGAATAACATATATAGATATCTATCAGTTCATCTAACTATCAAATCCAACAATTTTATTCAATACTATAGTTTTTACTGTCCTCAAATCCTACGAATGTATTTGGTATGATATTTTGTCGATGTATCCGACCAAATTATTTGATAAATATTTTTGTTACTGTTCTAACCATTAATTTTATTGGTATAATTTTTTTATCGTATCTGATAATTTGTTTAATATAATAACTTTTGCCGTTATAGCCGCTAATTTATCCGGTGTGATAAAATTACTTTTATATAGTCGTATCCGACAAATTTATTCGGAATAGAAAGTTTTTGTCGCTATAGTCTATAATTTTCAAATATAATCGAATTTGTCGTTTATCGATAAATTATCCGGCTTAATGAATATCCGACAATTTTCAAATATAATCGAGTTTGTCGTTTATAGATGTTTTCCTTTTTAGTTATATCCGACAATTTTGTTCGATAAATGAATATTTTTCATCATGCCCTATAATTTTGTTTGATATAAATATATTTTGGTCATTGTATATTTTTTTTTTGAAAGATATATTTGGTCGTTGTGTTTACCAATTTTATTTGAGATAATAACCTTCATGTGGTAATGTGATATTGTAGCTTTAATATTCACATTTTACACAATAAGTTGGAATGTGGACACCCCAAATCATACCATTGCATTCCAAAACCAGTAACTTCAGTTAAAATGAGTAAAATATCAACTGTACTCATATCATATCTCGTTGAACGTACTGTGATTTGTGTAGTCCATGTTTAATTTCTTTTTAGAAAACCACGAGGTAGAAAATAAGAATCTTTAGTTTAAAAAAATAAAAAAGAATCTTTGCAAGAAAAAGGCGTAAACACGTTGATATATGTAAGTGGATAATACAAACGACAAACCCAAAAAAACCGGTTCATTGTAATAACCCATCTAAATGGTTTTGAAAGGTCCCTAAATGGAGTGTAGGCATTAATCTCCTCACACTATAAAAAGACAGCTTCTCTACTCATCACCACAAGAGTCTTTCACCGTTGTTCTTGATTACCATGACAAAGAGTGGTTCGAAACCAAACCCAAACCCTGTCGAGAACAATGCGGAAGAGATTCATTACAGAGGTGTGAGGAAGCGTCCGTGGGGAAAATATGCAGCTGAGATCCGAGATCCGTTTAAGAGAATCCGGGTCTGGCTCGGTACCTTTGACACTGCTCAACAGGCGGCGCGTGCCTACGACGCTGCAGCACGTGAGCTTCGCGGAGCGAACGCTAAGACGAATTTCCCGACACTCCTTGAGCTTCAATTTAAAGGCAGCGGTTACACTCGTGGTCCTAGAAAAAGCAGAACCGTCCACTCGGTCTCTCCCCTGGCGGCGAGACTTGCACCTCCGCATCTCAGGCTCAGCTTAGGTGGCAGTAGCGGCGGAGGCGCATGTTATCCTCAGGTTCCTGTTGCACGTCCTCTTGCTGCACGTCCTCTTGCTGCACGTCCTCCTGTTGCACGTCCTGTTTACTGCTGTAACATGACGGCGTGTGCTACGTGTGGGGCCGAGAGCGAGTCTGACTCGTCGTCTGTCCTTGAGTTCGAGGATGAAACTGAGGAGAAACCTCAGCTGCTCAACCTGGACCTTAACTTCCCTCCTCCGGCGGAATAGGTCGCTTCTACTGACAGTGCATGCGTCGGGTCTTCTAAATCAAGAGAAAGTGCGTTCTCCTATGATAGTATCTTTATTTTTGTTTCTGTCTAAAAATTATATATTACCCGTTTTATAAGAATATCGTGATGGTTTAATAAGTTGACATGGGAAGATCGTAATGTATATAATATGAACGTGTAACAGAAGGTATAAGCTTTTGTTATAATCTTTTTCTTTTTGCAAGGATAAGAAAAAGAAAAAAGAATATAATTATTATAGTAGTTTTGGTCGTGCGGTCGTGTTACAAATACTTCTTAATAGTGATAATTATAGTTGTATTATTCTATAAAATGAAAATAAATAAAATAGTTATCGTCCTCCTTGAAAACAATGGACCAATTAAGTGTTCTGCACTGCACACACGCACCGGTCGTGGGAGGACCCCACTCTTTGGCTGCGGTGAGGAACACTTCTTTACGCCTATGTCATTTTCATGGGCCCTACAGTTCATAGTTTGGTCTACCTTTTGACTTTCTGAGTTTGCAGAAATTAAATTAACTTAAAAGACTAATCCGACTATTTAACAAGTTTGGAATATTGAAACGATCACGTTTAAGGAGGTTAAGATGATGAGGCGGTTTCAAAATGAGAGACAAGGAAGGTGAGATCTGATTGGATTCTTGTCCCCAAATTTGGTATCAAAAACGTATAAGCAGTTAAGCACTATCGCTTTGATCCAACGGCCAGCGTCTTCATCATCACCATCTCCACGTGGATGAACATAGTAACGTTCTCTATTTTTTTTTTTGAACACAGTAACGTTCTCTTTATTTTTGGCTTTTTGGAATTAAAAAAGAATGAAGCTACAAAAACCAGTAGAAAAACATTTGCATTCTTATCACTATCAGTTCATTTTTCTCTGTGACATATTACTAATATTTTACTATTAATGGTATGAGAGTGACGTTGCGTAAACACAAAGCCAGTCACGTTTTCTTTTTACTATTTAGGGTGTTCAGTTGTATTCGTTTTAGTTTAAAATTTGTAAGTTTAGTTTTCTTTTAGTTTAAAATTTACATTTTTTCACTTTCAAAATCGTTGATATAATATTTTATTAAAACATTTTCAATAGCAAAAAGACGGATGTATCAATAGAATAATAACAAAAAAGGAGGATAATAGCCTTAGAACAAGAATTAAGTTACATGAACCAGATACTTAAACGACTAAGGACCCCCTGATAGTGATAAACCACTCGCATTGTCAGCAAACCAAAAATAGTAGAAGATCACAACAGTGCCGTGCCTATAATATTAGGAGCCTAAGGCAAAAAATTGGTTCGTTTTATTTCGAATAATAATAGTAGTAAAAATAGTTGCTTATAATATAGGTCATATAGAAAATTTGGTCTATGTATGTAAATATCTTATTTCTAGTTTTGAATTTTTTTTCAGGAAAGTATAACAAACAATGGAAACTTATAAAGAAAATGTTATAAATATAAATGATATAGAGAAGAGACTTCTAACAATTAAAGAAGGATTTATTAAAAAAAAATTAAAGAAGGATTTATTATATATTCTTCTTTTATGCATAAATCAGTTCAAAAAAAAACATTAAAGAAGAAAAAAGAATAATAAAGGAATTTAACGCTTATAATTAGAAAATAGAGATGTACTCCCTCCGTTCGTTTATGCATGACGCTATCCGAGTTTCACATAGATTAAGGCAAATATTGTATTGTCTATTTTGTCCTTTGTCGTTGCTTTCTTACTCATTATTACAATTATTATTCAGTCAAACTTCATCGATCCCAATTTCTATTAGTCTTAGCTATTAAATATATTGACAAATTATCATAGAAATGTATAAATGCACCATTAATTTTAAGTCAAGTTTCTGTGTTCTTGTGATATACGTACAAACAAATTTTTGGTGTAAAAATCCTTCTAAAAATTTTCATCAAGGAGCCAAAACAAAAATTTTTAAACTAAAATTGGAGCCAAACTTAAAATAAATCATGATTATATATTGACTGAGCACAGTCAAGCGGATCACAATTTCCCTGATGAATTATAATTTTGATCTAAATCTCCCAGTTACAAGTAATGAAAGTGAGTTTTTGTTTAATCTAAATCAAACTCCTACTGATGAAGAAATAGTTGTATTCAATAATGAAGATGATGATGCTAATGCGATCGATGAAATTGTCTCCAACGATTGTTTTAGCGAAACAGATTTAGGTAAATTTTTCCATTCTACGGAGTAATTCTTTTCTCTCAACATTTTGCTGTTCTAATAACGATCAATAGTGTTAAATAAAATTTGACTTTTAGTTATATTTGTGATTTCTGTACATAATTTTGCATAGACTAGTCAACAAAGGCTGCTATTTTTGTTTGTTTGTGATGTGTATGTGCAATTTGATTTAAAATTACTCCAGACATTTATTTATACTTGTCTCTATAGGTTTCTTAATACGGAGTATATGAATGAAAGTTGTGTATGTTTATATGAACAAATATACATGTGTCATTCTTTTAGGTCAGTCTTGCAGATATTTTTTGGCTAACCGTTTCTATTTTTATATTAATATGTAGAGATTGATGATCAAACAGAGCTTCCAAACGGAAAAAGGTTGAATATCTCCAATCCAGAAAGGTGGGCAATATATAACGCTTTGTTGGAGAGAAGTCAAAATGGAGAACTAGAGAAAAATACTACACGGGAAGTTTCTGATTTGTTTATGGTACCTATCCGAACGGTGCAAAGGATATGGAAACAGGCTAAAGACACTTCAAATGATGAAGAAGTCAATGTATCACACAAAAAAACCGGACGCTGTGGTCGTAAGAAAATCCAACTTGATTTGAATCAAGTTATGGAAATTCCGTTGCGCAAGAGAACGTCACTACGGTCGCTTTCAATGGGTTTGGGCATTGCTACTTCGACATTACATAAACGTGTCAAGGAAGGTACGATTCGACGTCATACTAATGCTATCAAACCAGGTTTAACGGATGAGAATATGAGAGCTAGATTGAAGTTTTGTTTGTCGATGTTGGAAAAGGACTCTCTGGTTCATGAACCAAAATTCGTTGATATGTACAATATTGTACATATCGACGAAAAATGGTTTTACATGACAAAGCAAACAGAGAAGTATTATTTACTTCCAGAGGAAGAGGTGCCTCATCGAACTTGTCAAAGTAAGAACTTCATTACGAAAGTTATGTTTTTAGCGGCGATGGCTCGGCCGAGATTTGATGATGAAGGGAATGAGACATTTTCTGGAAAAATAGGAGTATTTCCTTTTGTCACCCTCCAACCAGCTCAAAGACGAAGTAAGAACAGAGATGCCGGAACTTTGGAGCTAAAAGCATTAACCTCCGTCAAAAGAAAAGATATAAAAGCGTATTTGATTGAAAAGATTATTCCGGTAATCCATGAACGATGGCCAATTGAAGATCGGGGGAACACTATATTCATTCAACAAGACAACGCACGGACACACGTTGAGTGCGATGACAAAGAGTTTCAAGAAGCTGCGTCTAAAAACGGTTTTGATATACGTCTAATGTGCCAGCCTCCAAAATCACCCGATCTAAACATTTTAGATCTTGGTTTTTTCAGTGCGATCCAATCACTACAATACCAAGCATGTCCGACTACCGTAGAAGATCTTGTGCATGCCGTGGAAGATTCTTATGATGAATACTCTTCCGCGAAGGTAAATTATATTTTTTTGACTCTTCAGACATGCATGAAAGAGATCATGAAAGTTGGAGGGAAAAATAACTATCAAATTCCACATATGAAAAAAGCTGCGCTCGATAGAGAAGGTCGCCTTCCTCTTCAAATAAGCTGTGATGTTTCACTAGTCCAAAGTGTAATGGATACACTAGCTTCATCTTCATGAGTTAGTTATTTAAAATTGTTGAACTATCGTTGGAGTCTTTTTGTTTGTTCAGATTTCTTGTAGTTTTATTATTTATTAATGTTTTCAAATGAATAATTTTTTTGTTATTTTTTTTATTAACATAAAATTGTTTTGTGAATTATAACAACGACAAGACCAAAAAGTAGAGCAAAATGATTAATAGAAAATGTAGAATTGTGAAATTATATTTCACATATTTATTCTTACGAAATTACTGGAACAATAGAATAAGATCTAGATTTAAAAAGAATGTGAGAGATAAATCTTCAACATTTCCAGTATGACTTCTTCAGTTGCTATGTCAGGGTGAAGCTCCCCTTCATCATAGAAGAACAACTTATTCAAATCGAAGTCGCGTTTGACACGGTAGAAAATCTTGTAAACCGGCAGATCATCTTTATCTTTAGTCTCCTCTTTCTCTTTGGTATCTTTTTTCTCGTTGATCTCTTCAGTTTTCATTTTTTTTTAGTATAAACTTAGTGGAGAGGATAAAAATACCAGATGGATTATATAGTGGAGAGATGGAGTTTTATGATTAATTTGTGTGTTTACTCAGTTGACTGGAAATGTGCACTTCTTGTAAAAGGTGTCGATTACGAGATACTTCCACTGAAACTTGAACTTGTTGACTGAAAAATTATGTGAAATGCGTAAGGGTAGAAAAAGTCTTTTTATTGATATATTATGCATCGGTTTCTGTTTACGTCAAATATTTTGGTACAACAAAAAAGTTTAAAACGTCATGCATAAACGAACGGAGGGAGTATGTGTTAGGAATTTAGGACATTAAAACCATTAGATTATCATTTACATGTTTACAGAGTTATTTTCTGAATCTGGGGCCCTCAAATCTAATAATCTAAGAGGGGGCCTGAGGCCAATGCCTCGAACCAATTTCTGTTATGAAGTGTTAATGCTCCACTAATGCCATTTATATATACTACCTTTGATCATTATTGTTGTCACTGATTCAGAGAGGCAGAAAAATTAAGACGTTTAATATATGCACTTCTATATTGAAATCAACTATTGTTGACTTGTTGTACTTTTAGTAGTTATAGAATTACAAAGCATAAATCATGTTATTTTACCAAAAAAAAAAAAAAGCATAAATCATGTTTGCTAACACAAATATGTGAAAAAAAAAACAAAATGCGATTCATATATACAGCTCCCTTTCAGAAAGTAGGAATGCATGCGGCTGAAAATCAGGAACGTATGAAGTGAAAGTGGACTTTCTTTTTTAAAAGCTAGTAAGTGGACATGAAACACAGAATTCGTATATACGAAGTTTATGTCGAGGTCTTTAAAAGTTGAATATTTTAAATTTAGCACTAATTATATTCATGTCACGTCACTCGGGTGCTGGCACGACCGTCGACCAAGCAAAATGCATCTTGTATATATAGTGTCGTCGGTTCTCCTTCCCACTTTAGCCTTGTTGTCGATCGTTGTTTATTGAAATTGTGTGTCAGTTTCATTTCTTATCGCTAATTCTATAAATGGATACTTACAAGCTGAAGTTTAAAGTAGTTAAAAAAAAGAAGTTTAAATTAGTTACTGGTTATCGTTGTTTCATGTTTTTTTCTAATCTTTTTTTTAATCTTCTTTATCGTGGAACCAATTACTTAGGTTTTTTACAAGCTGGGTGTTAAAACAAAAAAAGTTTTACAAGCTGCCACAAACATCTTTGTAAAACTTTTTATTCATTCCTGAAATGATATTTATTTTTTTAGCAAAACAAATTTTACACTCTTTAACAGAAATAAATATTTTGTTTATTTCAAATGTGCATTCAAAGCCATTTACGTTACAGATTTAGGCTACAATCCAAAAATAAATGGGGTTTGCGTGAAGGAAGTGTAAAATATTTGCAATCACTCCAGACACGTCCACTACAAGAAAACATGAGAATTCTGATGGCCGAAATCGTCAGAAATTCGTCGGTATCATTTCGTCGAAAAAAAGATTCGTCGGAATTTCGTCAGACCTTCCGACGACTTACTGACGAATACCGAGAAACGTCATTCTGACGAACTTTCGACGATATTCCGATGCGTACACACGAGACCAGAGTTCATCGGAAAAACTATATACCGACGGAGCACGTTCCTCAGAAAATACCGACGGACACTGGTTCGTCGAAATTTTCCGAGAAACCTGATCCGTCGGTATTTTCCGAGGACTTCGTTCGTCGGTATAGTCCGACGCCCTCAATTCGTCAGAATATATCAATTTTAAATACAAATTAATTTTGCATTTTTATATATTTTTTTATATTAAAAATTAATAAATAAATAAATAAAATCTGAAATTTAAAACTAATAATATTATAGAATTTAAATTCATACAAACCGAAATAGAAAAAAAAACATTCAGAAAGTTTTAAAAAGCAGAAAAAACTAAGAATTCAAAGACATCAAACGATGTAGCTTCTGCATTATCTCGACGTTGAACTTCTTCTGGGATGCCAGCTCAGCAAGGATAGTGGCATTCTCCGAACGGATAGTGGCATTCTCAGAAAGGATAGTGGTGTTCTGCTCCTCCAATGCCCCAATCCGTTCATCTTTGTCATGTAGCTCCTCGAGAATCATGGGATCAGCATACGGAGCTTGCGAAGAAGATGCCGGATACGAAGAAGCACGGCGGGCCAACTAAACGGCATCCTTTCTTTTTAGGAACCGCCTACAAAAATATTTAAAGTTAGTAAATAAGGATAAGTTAGTAGTCAACATTATAAAAAAAATATATTAATAAAAAAAATTACCTTTTCAACTATCTCATTTATTTGCAATAGGGACAAGTTGGTTGAAGCTCCCGTAGAATCGCCGTTATCAGAGAGAGGCTGAGATTGAGATGCTATTTCAGCTTCCACCAAATCAACGACACCTTTGATCACGAGGTCCTGAATTTGACCCGTCTTCTTGTTAGTATGAGCCACCTTAATGAATTGGAGACGATCAGGTGGACGATAACGGCGGATACAAAACGCCGTTTTGGTGAGAATTACTTCAGTTTAACTGGGTCACACATACAAACTCTGTGTGTTTGTTTTGGTGCGGCCTCTAGTCACGTGGACGATAACGGCGGATACAAAACGCCGTTTTTGAACTCTGTGACTGTGACTATATGGTTTTAATAAAGTAACATTAAGAAAACTCTCACTATGAACACCCGCAACAGATGGTTCTAAGAGAGAGAGAGAGAGAGAGAGAGAGAGAGAGAGAGAGAGAGAGAGAGAGAGAGAGAGAGAGAGACGAATTTTAATGAAACTCGTGCCAAAGTTCGAGAGATTCATTTGAATGATGTCATTCTACCATTATTTCATTCTTGTTTTGTCATTTAAAATTTTAAATAAATAATAAATATTATCATGAGATGTTTAAGGAGGTCATTTCGTTTTTGAGACTTTGACCATTTCTCTGGTCGAAAGGAACTCACTTACTTATCTACGTATTTCTTTTTTGGTAACAAAAGATAACACTTTTGGTGTTAGCTCCGAACATTTGACAATATGATCAAGCATTCCGTATCAAAATTATTTACACAGTTGTTCCCGAATTGATACCAAAAAGAAAAAACAAAAAACAAAAACGTATCATGTTAACCAAGGTATGTGATGGGATTTCATGAGCCTAGGGATCCCAAAATGGTAGGAATAGTGCCGGCCAACATCACAAAACTATAACTATTGTTGCCAGAATATATACATCATTCTCGGTGGGAGTTCAATACAAGAAACGTTATGTGATTTGGGGGCATAACGTAAGTGAGACATGGACATGATACCTTCACTCACACCTCTCAAGGTAACCAAACCACCAACAATTATCTCTTGTTTTGCAGTAAAAGAAACACACAAACCTATAAGGATATGAGGAAGAAGAGTGATATCAATGAGTTGATGAATAATGAGTGATAGATAATATGAATGGTAAAAGAGTGATTGCATTGCACAGATAAAGGCAAGCCCTTAATTATACAACTAAGAATATGCTTCCTCTCGAAAAAAAAACAGGAAGGAATAATAAAAATAAAGATTAAAAAGATCCCAATAAAAAGAAAAAAAGAAAGGGGAAATTTTACTTAAAATTCATAAATACACCCATCTTCTGCTGACAAATAAATTATACACATAAGTACCAAAATTCAATGCATCAACCAATGTCAAGACACACAAACACAAACACCAGTCTTATGTTCTCTCCATGTCTCAACTTGGGTTAAGATCACGTGATGTTTGGCCTAGCCATCTGCAAACACGAAGAACAAAAAAGAAAAGTTATCAATCTGATTTCGATTTTTAAGGAAGAATGTAATGCTCTTATCCTCAGCCAAACCTTGAGAATAAGAATCTTCCAAGTGGGCTAACGTTGGTATTGGAAGCAAACTCTTTGCTAGCTTGCTTTCTTTTGTTTTCTGCATCATTGTTCACTGTCTTACCGAACACACGGATCGCCATGTCTTGCACTTCTTTCACTGACACTTCCTTTGAACTGCATGACAATTTTCAAGGTATATTGACAAATAAGATGACTAATAAAATCTATGCAATTGTGTGTTTCTTTTTTTTACAGCTTCCCTCACCTTCCCAACTGTTCAATCAGTTTGGCGATAAATGCTTCAGAAGAACCAGGCTTTTCTCGTTCCATCTTCACTAAGGCTCTCGAAACTCTGTGTCCAACTGATCCTTTTGAAGTGTCACCCCCAACAGCCTACATCATTCGCAGCTTTTCTCAAAATACGAAAACTTTTTTCTCCAAATCGAAGCAAACTCTTTACTTATTGAGAGAAGGAAGATTGCCCAATGTTCGTCGCTAAGAGATAAGCAACTCACCTCTTTCAGGGATGGTAAGAGCAATAGTGACAATGATGCAGATAATGATGCCAATTCAGACTCATCTTCATCATCACTCATTTGTTGCGATCTTATGAGTGGTTTT
The DNA here is from genome assembly GCF_000309985.2 of Brassica rapa. NCBI lineage: Eukaryota > Viridiplantae > Streptophyta > Magnoliopsida > Brassicales > Brassicaceae > Brassica > Brassica rapa. Next base: position 10,370,069 of record NC_024799.2, read on the forward strand.
TGTTTATCAGAATCATCGCGGGAACTTCTGCAACGTAATTATTTCAGGTCAGAAATAAAATGAAAAAACCTGTGATCAGCTGAAAGCTTAGTGTATACTTTACACAAAAACTAACCTCAAATGATCAGAACTATCTTTTGCTTGTTCCCTTCTTTTGTTAACCTTCCCATTACCAAGTCTTTCCCTAGCATTGCCCCTTCTGAAACCTGCTTCAAGTGCTACCTTTGCCTGTAAGAAGAAGGTACAACGAATTGAATGAATGAGTAAGAACACTGGAGACAACTCAAAAGAGAAAAGTATTAATCAAGGTTAAGCAACCTCTGCAAGATTTGCTATGCTATCTTCAGAGGCACTTGAACTTCTTTCTTGAAGCCCTAATCTTGATTTTGGTGTTCGAGGTGATCCAGAATCATCATTCTGCCCACGGACAACAACCGTTCCACTTGTAGAAGCATCATCAAAAGATGTATACCTGCTGGTAGACTACACAAAGCTGTAATTAGACATTAGACATAATAGTTGTTGGAACAGCAAGACAGGGACCAAGGTAGAGCATACAGACTTGATCTTAAGAAAAAAAGGAGAAAGAATTTCTAATACCCCAGAGCTTAGATCACGAAATACTGAAGATGATTGAGAGCTTCTGGGAGATCTTATGACAACAGTTCCAGAACCACTGAGTGATGAATCATCCTAAAATTCAGAATGACCAGGATGAGACAGTGTATGATCTACCAAGTAACGTGAAACACAAGAGGCAAAGGATCTTACCTCTTCTTGACAGTCATTCTGATAAGAATCTCTTTTAAGAAAACCTCCTTCAGAGATTTCGGGGACTGCAGCACCAGAAGTGGAAGACAACTGACTAGCACTGGCTCGTGATGATTTTTGAAAACTCTGATCAGAAGTAACTTCTTGGCGCCTTTCCCTGGATTGAGGAGGCTTCAAAGCTCGAACAGTTCCAGCACTCTGGGAACCCCCAATGCTAAAATCCCACCCGGCATTTTTGATTGTTCTTCCCTGAAAACTGTAACTACAAGTTCTCAGCATGGTGATAACAAGAAATAGAGAAGAAATCCCAAGAAAAGACCATTGATCCAACCTAGTTCCAGAAGTTCCATGGCCTCTGTCATCTCTAGCCACTCTAACAGTCCCAGATGATTCAGCCGGAGATTTCGGATCACGTGTTGGACTATCTTCGTCCTCTTTTACTTGGTACTTTGGCCGCTCCCTTCAAACAAAATAAAAAGACAGCATAAGAATTCTTCCTGTTCTGTAATTTCTTTTGGCATAAAGCAGACAGGTAAAAAGGAACAAAGTGGAAAACCATCTACATATCTAAACCGCATATGTATTGTCACACAACCAAATAAGCGGAGAAATAAATCAACACGGATGACGAGAACAAGCATCACCTTATTCTCTCCAGAAGTTTCGGGCTTTTCCTAGCACTCTTTATAAATCTATGTTTGAGAAGTTCTTTGGCACTTGGTCTCTGAAAGTATAAAGGAAGAGTTGCATGAGAGATCTTGGTACGCCGTGTCTGGCAATAAAGAGCAGAGAATGCACTACAAATACCTCAGCAGGAGCCTTTTTCAAGCAAAATGAAACAAATTCCTTCAAAGGACGAGAAAAATGCTCATCTAACTGTGGAGGAAATTAAAAAAAAAACGTTAAATATCGCAATCAAGACATATGGAATTATCAAGTTTCCTCTAGAAAATGATGCATTCCAACCATCTAACAAGCTACTGTCGTGCCAAAAATAAAATAAGAATTATGAAACCTGAGGAGGGCTTTCCCGGGGAATGATAAAAAGCACTCTCATAGGATGAAGGTCAGCAAGGGGAGGTTCTCCTTTTGCCATCTCAATCATTGTTATTCCGAGAGACCATATATCTGCCTGGAAACGATTTACCAATCCGACAACAGAACAGAGAAAATATCAGAAAGGATACAAACATGTAAAGTCAGAACATATACAATATTGGGTTAGCTATAAGAAGTAAAGAAGATGCAAGATACCTTCTCATTATACCCTTCTGAATTTTGAATCACTTCTGGTGCCATCCAAAACGGTGTTCCTACAAATGTCTGTCAATTTTATATTATCAGTAAATGCAGCACAAATAGTTGTATAATAACACTTAACTATCACAGGGGAGAGCTACACATAGTAAAGTTATATCCTTCAGCTTTCATGGGATCACGTATGAGATAAAATTATTAACATGTTCGAACATTGGAATCACAAGACTTTGAAAACGTGCACAAAATTATGTGACGTAGTCCACTAAAAGTGCACAGAGCCACAGCGATAAGGGTAGAAAAGTGAATGGGAAGCCTATTTAAAGAGAACTCTAATTCCTCGAACAATAAGCACTATAGATGATGAAGAAAGAAACACGATACTGAACCAGGAGTTTCATTAGCATAATAAGATAAGCACCTTTCTCCTTGAAATTGTCCGGGTTAATTGTGCAGATACACCAAAATCCGCAACCTGAATTGTGTGAAAGAAGTTGGCGATCAGAAGTGCAACTAAACCACTCGGACATATAAGAAACTTACGAATTTAATGAATTGAGTTTCAGAAGTAGAGCATACCTTAACATCTCCATTCTCGGACAACAAAATATTAGCGGCTGCAAAATAGGAAAAAGAAAACAATTTTTATGCAATAAGCGACAAGAACACAGTTGGATCAAGAAAAGTCACAAGATTTTGAAATATATTAGCAGAGCAAAACCTTTGATATCTCTGTGGATCTTTCCTTCAGTGTGGAGATATTCAACAGCATGAAGTAGATCCCGCGTAATACAAGCAATTGAAATTTCATCCAATGGATGCCCAGGTTGTAGCTACACTCGTAAATCGCAAAGAGGATCATAATTTGCACCAACAAGTATAGTATAGAGTAAGAAGTCCACAGAGATGTGTGAAACAACGAACCAGGTCAGCAACTGAGCCACCAGCCATATATTCCATGATGATCCATAACTTGGTCTGGTGGAGGTAAGAACCATAGTATTCGGTAATGTATGGGCAACGGCATTGTGACAATACTGAAATTTCCTGCGGTTAATAACAGAAGGTGAACATGACGAGCTTGCATTGCTAATAATTACCGAAAGTAAATCCAAGAAATACCTTCTGTATATCTTCAATCTCGTCTTCTCTGCCAGATATGAAGTAAAAGGTCTAGTTAGTAAACTATAGCTATCTCTCACAGTCACAGAAGAAATCAAGTATCAATGAGAAGCGCAATTTTAGTAGAGAGCGAAAAGAATGATATCCAAAAGCATAAGTGAAGACTAGCGAGAAAAATCGTATTGAGAAGGCAGATACTTACGATTCTTCCAGATCAATAACTTTAATGGCAACTTCTTTGTTAAGTTCCGAATCAAACCTGAGAAGCAGATGCAAAAGCTCAAACATAAGAATAAGGCAGACACACTGTTTCTAGTCAATACTGATATGATAGAGAGAAAATTAATGCCACTCAGATTCTCCTAGAAAGAAGCAATGAGAGCAGAAGATCTCAAATTACATAATGTCAATGAGTTAGATGAACCTCAGTAGCCCCTTCCCCTCACAAAAAAGAAAAAAGAAGCCTCCTTTGAGACCAAGAAGATATAAGATCATCTTACGCTTTGTAGACATCACCAAAGGATCCTCTCCCGATTAACTCAACGTGGCTAAATCTGGCCCCAGCTGCCTCTTGTAAACCGGCAACACCATCCATTTTCTCACTGCAGATTTACGATTAAATTCCAAAACTTGAGATCTATCATTACTAAAGTTTGATTGATGATCTAGACATTCATTCAATTGGAAAATCGAGGATCGCATTCAGATTACCTGATGGTTAGACGAAGTCGCTCGAATATAATATACAGAGAGAGATCTTCTTCCTCTTTTTCTCTCTCCCGAGCACCAAGGAGAGATCGAGAAGAACAAGTGCTCCTCCTCCTTTCCTCGATTTGATTTCCCTTTCTACTACTATGAATATAAACTTCAATGACCCGACCCGACCCGACCCAAGTTACTATCCCATCAAGTCTAAATGACCCGACCTGAGTTTTCGCAGTTTTTAGTTCAAAGTGGACCTAATATTAGTGGGCCATAAGGTAGGCCTAACCCAATCCAGAGCAATCAATATTTAGTTTAGGAAAGCACGAAAACAAAAAAGATTATACTCCTTAAGATAGATGATCTTTTATCTTCTTGGTCACAAAGGAGGAAACGAGGAGCACTTGTTCATTAGACAAAAGAAAACAAAAAGTAGAAAAGAAGACATATTTCGTCTGGGTTTGTCGAGGCAGGTTTGGAAAGTCAAACGGATTATGATTGGGTTGATATTTTGTGGTTAGTCAGTGGGTTAAAGGTTCACCTAAGGGGTTTAGATTACAACTGTTGGATTTTCTGTTGTCTGGGTTTTAGTGAAGCTGATCGTCATAGTTCTTCATCAGTGTTGTCTTGAGTGTTTGGTGAATCTGACTGTTGGATCTTCTCTTATTGAGCTGAAATTTGGCAGAGGTGTCATTGATTTGTTCATCTTGGATTTGTACGGCGGGATTAGTCTCCGGTTGCTGGAGTCCTAGTGAGCTGAGGTCGTCTTGTGGCTGCCTGTTTTGAAGCTTTGGTGTTGCTCTCTTGTTGTTGTTATTGTTGTTGTTCTTGTGTTGGAGATAACTCTTTGTAGTTAGAGTCTCTGTTTTGTTCAGGGTGTTGAACATGGAGGACGTGGTTGTACTCATATCCATTTATATAGCAGATTTTTGAGTGGACTACAGTTCCGTTGGTTTTTCCTTCTCACATCGAGGAGGTTTCCAAAGTAAAAATTCTTTGTCTCATTTAGTTATTTCTTATATTATATTTTTCCATCGTCGAAATATTTTTCTCACAGGTTTACACAAGGCCAGGGGAACACGATCATATATTCCGCTGTGCCATGTTTTTTCCAACAAAGTGGTATCAGAGCCAAATTTTAGAGCTTTAGGTTTGATAACTTTGGGTTATTGTTTGCTTGTGTGAATGATGGAGAATATGGGCATGATGATAAGATTGAATTGTGCTAATTACTATCATCTATGGAAGAGAAAGATGGAAGATCGGCTATTTGTTAAAGAATTCCATGTTCCAGTCTTCGAAGAGAAGAAACGTGAAAAAGACGGATGAGGAGTGGAAGTTGTTGCATCGCCAAGTGTATGGGTTGATGAGGCAGTGGGTAGATGATAATGTTTTGCATCATATTGAAACTGAGACGGATGCTCTTTTTTTGTGGAAGAAGCTGGAGCAGTTGTATGCTAGGAAGACCGAAAATAAAAAGATGTACATGCTCAAGAAATTGATTGAGCTGAGGTATCAGGAGGAACTCCAATAACAAATCACTTGAATGTGTTTCAGGGATTGCTCAACAAGTTGTCTGATATGGGCATTAAGTTTGATGATGAGATTCACGGTATGTGGCTTCTCGGTAATTTACCTGATTCTTAGGAGGTTTTCAAGATGTCTCTTTGTAACTTCGCGTAGGAAAGTGTTATTTCGATGGATTCAGTGAAGAACATTATTCTTAATAAGGAAGCAAGAAGGCAGTTGAATTCTAGCAGTCCGCGTTCAGATGTCTTTATTACTGAATCAAGGGGGAGGAGTTCGAATAAAGATCCCAAGAAGGACAAGAACAAGATCAGGAGCAAATATAATAAATTCTCTAATAATGAGTGTTATTTCTGTCACAAGAAATGGCACATGAAAAATGATTGTTGGAAGTTGAAGAACAAGCAGCAAGGAAATCAAGAAGAAAATGTAGATCAGGTGACTGTCACCGAAGATCAGTTTCCATTCTTCTTGAGGGTGATGCCATTAATGTCGCATCTCAAGACACCAGTTGGGTGATTGATAGTGGAGCTACTACTCATGCAACATCACAGCGGGATTTGTTTTCTACCTATACCACGTGTAACTATGGCTTCGTGAAAATGAGAAATGATGTGATGGCTCAAGTTGCTGGCATTGGTGATATTTGCTTGAAAACTATTCTTGGGACTAGGTTGGTTCTTAAGGAGTTAAGCATGTTCCTGATATTAGGATGAATCTGATATCGAAGGGAATACTTGATGATAAGGGTTATTTGAGCTTGCATGGTGGTGGTAAATGAAAGCTTTCTCGTGGTTATTTTATTATGGCTCAAGGTAAGAAGTCTTCATCTTTCTATTGGATGCATGCTAAGGTCTCCAAAGATTTTGTTAATGTGGTGGAGAATGATAATGCCATGGAGTTATGACATAAGAGACTCGGTCACATGAGTGAGAAGGGAATGTCTGTGTTTTCCAAGAATGAGGTGATTCCAGGAATCTCTGATTTGCACCTGCAGAAGTGTTCGCATTTCTTTGCGGAAAAAAACATAGGTATCTTTCAAGTCTTATGTGCCTTCTTGGAAACCCACGGTATTGGATTTGGTACATTCAGATGTGTGTGGTCCAATGAAGACAAGATCTCTTAGCGGTGCATCATATTTTGTGACTTTCATTGATGATCATTCAAAGAAGTTGTAGGTATTTTCTATGAGGACAAATGATCAGGTGCTGGAATATTTCAAGCATTTTGTGGCATTAGTTGAGAGACAAACGGGGAAGAAGACAAATTTCGTCTGGGTTTGTCAAAGCAGGTTTTGAGGATCAAACATATCATGATCGGGTTGATATTTTGTGGGAATCTTCTTCAGTAAGTGGGTTAAAGGTTCACCGAAGGGATTTGGATTTCAACGGTTTAATCTTCTGTTGTCTGGGTTTTAGTGAAGCCAGTCGTCACAGTTCTTCAGCAATGTTGTTTTGAGTGTTTGGTAAATATGACGGTTGGATTTTCTCTGGTGGAGCTGAAATTTGGCAGAGATGTTGTTGACTTATTCATATTGGATTCGTACGGTGAGATTAGTCTCTGGTTGCTGGAATCCTAGTGAGTTGAGGTCGTCTTGTGGTTGTATGTTTTGAAGCTTTGGTGTTGCTCTCTTGTTGTTGTTGTTGTTCTTATATTAGAGATAGTTCTTTGTATCTAAAGTTTCTATTCTATTCAGGGTGTTTAACACGGAGGACATAGTTTTACTCATACCCATTTATATAGTGAATTTTGAGTGGACTACAGTTCTATTGGTTTTTCAGGTTTTCAACATTAAAATTATTTGTTTTATTTAGTTAATATTTATACTATATCATGCAATCGTAGAAGTATTTTTTTTTCACAGATTTTGAGGAACACAATCATATATTCTGCTGCACTGTGTTTTTCTTAACAGAAACAAAATCAATCAAAGATAACACAAACATACAGAAATTATTTACGGTTGTGACAGATTCATCCATTTATTCTTATATCCTCTATTTTTTAACTTGAATTAGAATTACATAAGAAAATAAGAAACAACAAAGTGAAAGATGTACTAAATTTCATGAATGTTTAATTTTCATATGAATATGTAGTCTATTTCTTATTTCCCCCTAATATGTATATTTGAACAAAATCAGTCAAATAAATAACAAAACATACACAAATTATCTATTTCTAAAGAAAATATTCATCATCGGTTGAGATATATTTATGCATTTGTTCTTGTATCCTCTATATTTATTTTACTTGTACTATAATCACTTAAGAAAATAAAAAAGACAATATAAAGTGCAAGACATACTAAATTTCATGAATGTTTTTTTCATATGAATATTTGATATATTTGTTATTTCCCTTTGACGTTGTTGTTATTAGAAAGTAGAAAAAAAATCAATTAAATAGACAACAAAAGCATACCTAAATTATCCATTTCTAGAGAACATATTTCTTCAACGGTTGCGATAGAATCATACATTTGTTGTTGTGTATCCTATATATATTTCTTAAAAAAAATTGTACTTCATCAACGGCTGCAATACAGTCATGTATTTGTTATGTATCAATTTAAACTCTTTTTTTTTCTCTCTAGCTACATCATTGATCTAAATCAAGTAGACAAAAAGACAACTCATCGCTAAATAAACAAAAATATGGAGATTTGGCTCCAGTGTACACATATGTGATCCTAATGGACTAACATTCACTTCTACATGACTTTTACTTGTAACTAAGATTTGAAAGTTTAACATTAGTACATTTGGTTTTGAAATTATAATTCAAATATATCTCTATGAATCATTTATGGAACGTATCAAATATGAAAATAACTTGATCTTTCCTACTCTATTAGCCTTACAAAGATTCATGTAATAAAAGTATAATATACATTAATAAACTATTTTATGTAAACTGGGTAGTTATTTTTAGCTTATTTATTTATAGTTCATAGTAAAATGTTTATGTAAAATCACCATATAATAGTAACTAAAACAATATTTTTTAAAAAAAATACTAGGTTCCGACCCATCACCGCCTTCAATGCTCATTGGTAGATTTCTACGAGAAATGAAATGCTTTAGGGTTTCAGTATTCTGTAAAAAAAGGATGCGGCTGAGATTGAGATTGAGAGGCGAATTAGGAGCTTATTAATAATTGGACCATAAGCAATATGAAACTATTAATGAATGTGGTTTTCTTGGTCCATTAAGCCTACCGTCTTATTTTTAGAAAGAGGAAGCGTTATTTTTTACTCATATTTTTACTTTTAGCTTTCACCTTTTAAATTTTTATTTCTAAAGTGAACTACAAGTAAATTATTATTCTGATATGCTGATCATCAGGTTGAGCAGTACAAAATGATTAAACCGACTTTTATTGAAGAATTAGTTGGTTTTATCAAAAGGCTCAACAAAATTAGAAGGGTTAAAATATATTTCAATAGACAATTAACTTGTATAGCATATATATATATATATAACTAATTTAAAAATCTAATTATATAAAAATATGTTGCCTTTCTCCTGGTGATGCCACATCATCAATTGATTTACTCTCGAAATGACACGTGTCCGTTCTAAACGCATCGTATCACTTAAAATTTTGAAACCGGTTGGGTTTCTACATTCTGCTCTTCGTGTGAAACCTTATAAAGCCCATACCAATATCTATTGCAAAACGATACGTTTTGATTTTCACCGTAAGAACAAAACAAGATATTTCCAAAAAGCTGCGTCTCTTGCATTTTTTTTTGTTTCAGCGCGCTCTCTTCTCCGCCGTAGCAGTTCTAGGGTTTTGCTCTGTTTGTTCATCTCCTTCCTATCGATTCGAGCTCAATCGGTTACGGATTCAATCATCCTAAATACCTTCTTAAATCCATCGCACACAATCTATCTTCAATGACGCATTTGCTCTTCAGGGGCGGTGGATGTTCGAGTATAAAAGGTAAGCATCCCTACGCTCTGAGTCATCCTATCAATCATTTAGAACATAGAAATCTACTTATTTACTGAAAAATGGCTAACTCTTGAGTTTTCTTTTCCGATTTGAAGTCCGGCAGAAGTTCTTCCACGGTTGAGGTGAGACTACTGCGTTTCTGGGAGGCGAGGAATATCAGACGCGCTGATGAGCTCATGTCCGTCGATATGCTTTTGGTTGATACAAATGTGAGTTTTGTTTTAGGATTTCTTCGGTATTCTTGAAGTTTATTTTCACGTTTTATAAGAATTTGCATTGACCATTAATGATCCGTTTAATGAATATGAAAATTTCCATAAACGTTTCAGGCGACTCTTGTGCCAGCCACCATTGCTGCTAGCCGTGTTCCAATTCCAAACTTCAGGCTGTTCGACTCCTCTTTGTTGATCCAGTTCAGTGATGCAACCTCCTTGAACGTGTTAACTGAACCGAACCCAGTTCTCCACACCCTGAAGAATGCTTCCCATTCCGTAGTCAAAGCAAGATGCTTGCTCTAGCAAACGCTAGCAGTCAGCTCCCGGGTAATCCTCTTACGTTTGTCATCGTTCTAACCGGAAACTAAATTAAATTTTCATTCATTCGTAGATATCATTGGGGAGATCACGGTTGTTAAGAGCTCTGTCAGTGACCTTCCGGCAGACAAGAATCACTTGATGGCGACCACCAAACTGGGGAAGTAAGTAGTTCATAATTTTCAGAGCCTCTAAAAAAAACATATCTCATGCATCATGTTTACTACAAATACTGTAATGATCACATACATATATATTATGTATTAGCAGCGATGCGTGTGTGACTTTGAGTTTGTTCGACGCCCATGCTGTTTCGTTTCACAACAAGCTGGAAGCCATACGAGGTGAACCAAGAGTTGTTGTTGCGACAAGCTTAAATCCTAAAATAGTTGGAGGTATTTAGTTATTATTTAAATTTAGAGAATCTTTATATTATTATATTTTTCCCTGTTCTTTTCCGTATGTGTCCACCACCATGTTACAGACTAACCTTAGCATTTGATTATTGGTTTCTAGATATCGAGTGGAGTTGGGCATAGCTGATGATACTGCTGAGAGCGTTTTCGTTTGTTTTGATGGGGTGATGACGAAACTTCACAACCTCAAAGCAGATGAGGCTGGTCATATGTTGGTACGTTACGTTCTAGCTCTCATAATCGTCTCCCCCGTGTGAGTTCTAACCTGTGCAATCTTAATCTAACAACTATGCTGGAGAAGGTGTTAACCCTGAGAATACTCAGATCCCCCTCCCCCTTTTTAATTTTGGACATGGGAGGAAAGACATTCACCTTCCAAGTCAGACTTACTGCATACAACTTCACAGCAAGTCATCAGACTTACACCATCACACGGATTCTTAACGGACGTGAACGTACGTGCACCCCTCCCTGAATTCGTTGATAATGTGAGTGTTGTGATTGTTTCGTTATTCCATTCATGTACCAATTTAATATATATTAATGGACATGACCAGGGTGACGACACACCAGGTGACGGCACCGTTCATGCTAAGGTTGAAACTGGGGGTAGCGTCAGCAGGCATGACCAGATGCTGGAGCAGCCCCTAATGGTGGAGATCCACTGAAGCCTTCAGCCAGAGCAATTTCAAAAATATGGTGAAGAAGCCCGTCTTGCTTAATTCTTTATCATCTGAGATACTTTTACTCCATAATGCTATGGCATCAATGTTGTTTTTTTTATTAAGGGTGTGGTGTCTGCTTCTGGTTTTTTTAACTTTCTGAATAATCTGCATTTTCTGAAATTTCTATAAAATCATGTTTTGGTTTAAATATTTGTACTATTGGTATAAATTTATGCAAACCGTAATGTTTTCCCCACAGTTATTTTCATATTATAATACATTGTTTGGTCCGTCTCAATCATTATTTAGGCCCACAACTACATTTAGGTAAATCGTAAGTGATTTTTTTTTTTTGAACACATCGTAAGTGATTTTAAAAGCCATGAAAATGGGTCGCAAGGTCTTAGTGCTGAAAAGAAGCTAATTATGTAAATATTATCCACGCGAGCTTTTGATGCAACACCCTACCAATTCAAACAATTCGTGTAAATAAATTAGTGTTTTTACAATTACTAGATCACCAACAATGCTCAGTAAAAAATCTGGGATTTCCAACTTTCACATTTATCTCACTATCTTATTTTAAACAGTTATTAAGTAGATATTTGCCACAATAGATTTTACTACATTAACCTAACAATGTATAGAATTCGTTAAAAAACCGTTTTTATAATTTAAAACAATTATGAACTTGCACTACGTGGTTTGGATATTATATACCACAATTTTTTAAAGAAAAAGTTTAGTAACCTATTGTGTTATTTAAAGAAAAAAAGACGTAAGTTTTGAAAAAAAAAACAATTTGCTGAAGACGTGGTATTTTAATAGGACAATAATAAATTAATAAGTATACTGGGTCAACAAAAGATAGCAATCCTTCTGCAAGCATAGTTGCAATTTTTTTTAAAAAAAAAAACAAAGGAACATAATCATTCACAGACACAAAACTTCGTTATATAAATTGAATAGATGTACACTTATCTAATTATTTTAAAATATAAAAAGCATTACTGACCACGACAATATATAACCACCAATCAGCTAGCCATTATATATAACAAAGTCAGTCTGGTTAAAAAAGGACAAAAAAGTCATAATCAATCTTGAAAACAAAAAAAGTACGGGCATTGAGGATGAACTGGATTTTTAACAAAAATAAATGGGAGTTATTTGGATGCTAAATCTCCTTTTGTCACTAAATACTTTAATAGATATAAGCACATTAACAATTTTACCATACCGATTTTTTTTTTCAAAAAGGAATATTAACGGCAATGATAGTAGGGTAGAAAAAACTCCAACCCCGTCACTTGAGTTTTAACTATATTCTGATTGGGCCTCTTAATTGATTTGCTACATTATTCACTTATCTGCGCAATCTCAACCAAACAGATTGGTTATGCAATGGTACAATGATGGTGGTAACACGATTGTTGAGGTAGAGATTATGACCGAAAAAGATATTGGGGAACGGGTTCTAATCCCTAGGATTCAGCTCACCTCCATAGATATGTATCCTTTCAGTATCCAGAGATCAGTGGATGGTTTGTACGACTCTGCAGTGGCGAACCTAGGTAAACCAAGAAGGTAGCAATGCCACCACAAAAATCTCAAAATTTGCATATTATACCTCAAACTTTAGTTACTTTATCCTCTTAAATATCATGTTTTAACCATATATTTAAGTTTATATGTGTTTTGCCCCATAAAAAAAGATTCTATTCGCCACTATGACTCTGCAATCTTAATTTATGGTGTTATATTGTTATGATTAGGTAATATGGAAGAAGAGAGAAAAGTATCTAGATATTCTGAATTGGGAAACAAACAAGGAGAGGCTAGACCGTTATTGGAATAACAACCAGAAAGCACTACGAAAGTTGAACGTTGTCTTCACGAGTCTGTACTAGAGAAACATGCGGAAGCTTAAACCACCAATAAACTGTCATGTCAATGATATCAAAAAACTTTGCTTCTACTTCAAGCAAGTCAAGAAATTCATTACTATCTTATCCTATGAGACGACGTTACCACAACGAATTCAAAATGCAATAACACATGCAAATGCTTCACACATTCTACATCCTGTGTTGGACACATATGCCATCAAATTTTTAGAAAACTCTTACATGGATTGATGCTATATTTGTTGTTTCAGAACCCAAATGATCGCCCAATAACACTCATAAACTGGTGTAAACATGACTAACCAGTAAAAATTTTCACACTACCAAACAAATGAACATACAAAAATTCATTGAAAAAATATATATTTTAATTATTAGCCATTAGACAATACATCACATCCCGTCCGTAGGGCGGGCCGACCCTAGTATACTATATTTTGATCCGCGCTTTTAAAGCGCTGATATTTTCTCTTGATCATTTTAATAAAATATACATGAATCTATAAGTTTTTATTAGAAAAAATAATTTTAAAGTTGTTCTATTATTATGTTTGAATTTCAACAGTGTTTGCATCCGAACCAGACTCATGGTCGAACAGATAGACCCGATTATCTGTATATAATATGTATATAGCATATGTCAAGATATATAATTTGTTAATATTATTAATTCCTTAATTTTTTATATATAAATATACATATATGAGAATCAAAATAGTATAATTTGTCTATTTAGGCATGTACTTTATTATTTTAATTGATTTTAATGTTTTATAATTGGATATAATTTTTAATGATAAAAACTATATTTGACAATATTTTTCTGGGGAATATAATTTTATTCTGACAAATACCAAAAATGTTAATTATATGCTAAGTTAAATGATTTTATACACATTAATTTATTAATTGTTTATTAAGATATTTATTTAAATATTAGGATAGTTCTGACATATTTATAGTATCAATTTTATGTACTGAATTTTTCATTTTTAAATATTTTAAGCTTTATAAATTTTTCATTGTTACTTTTAATAAAAAATAGATACTGTTTAATTTAGTGTTTTGCGGAAAATTTTAAACTGCAAAACAGTAATATCTTCAAAACATCCCCTATATATTATTTGAGAAGCATTACAACATTTTTTTTGTAGCCACATGTCATCACTAGAATGATTCTTAGAATCCTTAGAGAATATGTTGGTCCATTTAAATATATAATAAGCTTTTTATTAAACCACAATAAATACATTATTAATGTGATTCATTATTTTCTTAAATAAGATTACGGAATTGCCTAATGTGGCTAAAGTATATATGACAATTAATAATTTTGAATAATAAGAATTTGATAAAAATAAGTGTGTATTATAATTATATTTGTTTAATTTTAAGCTATTAAAATAAATTAAACAATCATAGTAACCATATAATAAAAATTAAAAAAATTATTTATATATTATATTTTGAATTTTTAAAAACGAGTATAAATTACTAAAACTGTTAAAAGTTTCACATTCAAATTTTGTAATCTATGATTTAAAACTTTTGTTATGACATGATACAAATAATTGAAAAATAATATAAGTTGAAAGTCTCATTTAATAAGTTAAAAGATATATAAATATATGTATCATTTTAAATTAAATTATATGTCATATAAAAATACATAAATATCGTAATTTTGAAATTTACTTTGAACATTTTTTTGATAAAAATTTGAAAAAATATTGACAACTTAATTTTTTAAAATGTTATAAATGACTTAAACCATTATTTCCACAGTGAAAATTTTGTTATCACTAATTTAGACTTTTTGCTTTAACAAATACAAATGATAAAAAAAAATATGAACAAAAAGCATCATCTAATAAATATTAATATTAACATATACCATATATATGTTACTATCATTTAAATTTAATTATATATCATATCAAATAGAAAAAAAAATTTCGATTTACTAAATTTATTTATACGTTCGCACCAATTTAATTATATAAGTAGTAGATAATGATTTTTTATTTATTCAATATATATTTATTATTTCATAATATGCTATTCAATATATATTTATTATTTCATAATATGCTATAAACATATAATATATAAAATAATTTATATATATAATGTTCATCCCGCGCAAGGCGCGGGTCTTAACCTAGTTATTATATAAAAGGTTCTAATGCATGCGTTTTTAGGAAACTGATGTAAATAGTTTTTAGAAAATTGATGTAAATTGTTTTATGATAATAAATACAGTGGTACCTTTTGAAAGGAAATGATAAAGGAAAGATATTATATATGATGTAATTGTTTTTTTTAGTTTTGGAATATTTCTTAAATTAATTTTTTGGTTGATGATAATTAATAATGGTATGCATAAATATAAGAGTGGCATGAAATTATAACTATCTCACAAAACCATGATGACGAAGTTATAATGATGTTGATAATTAATTATTATCCCCTTTATATTAAAGGATAATCATTTAGATTAAATACTTTCACATTATCTTTGACATGTGGTGGCCTCATAAGAATTTGAAAACAAAGATGCTGACAGGGAATTGCCACAAATAGCACATTCATAGTACCATTTTTCTGTTTACACTAACCATTTTTACCTTCACTTTTAATGAAGGGTAAAAGATATTTATACCCTTAGAGTTAACTAATTTAGACTTCTGGTTTAAAGTTGAGGGGTGGGGTAAAGTTTTTGGAATGTGAAATTTAGGATTCTAATAAATATATAAATAAACACTTAAAAAATATAACTTTTTTAAAATAGTTTTAAACATAATTTTCGATTTTCAAAAAGAAATTCAAAAAAAAAAGTTTTCGAAAAATAAAATTCAAAAAAAAAATTATAAAAAAGTTCAAATTTGAAAAAAGTATAATTCAAAAACATAAAAAACTTTTTTTATATTTTTTCTTTTATTTTTTTATATATTTTTTTATTTTTTATTTTTGTAATGTAAACAATGATTTATTATATATATAAATAACAAGGATATAAGAATCTTTTGCCACTTAATAAAGAAGGTACTTTTGAAAATATCCATGTAGTGGTGGTAAAAATAAAAAGTGGTAGCATGAAAGTGGTGAACATGTAATTTCCCCTTTAATATAAAATAAAATTTAAAAATATATTTTATAAATTAATTTATAAGCTTGTATAAATAAATTAAAACCTCTTATCATAATTTAAAACATATGATAAGCCAAGATAAATAATTTTATAAATATATTTATAATTTTTATAAATGATTTATAAAGCATGTATGAATTTTATTAGATATTAATAGTTATTATAATTCTTTATATACAAATATAAGGCCATATACAAATATAAAGTTTTATATAAGAATATAAAATCATTATATCGACTTTAATGAACCTTTTTGTTTACTATTTTTTTAGTTTATAAATATATAAAAATCGATCAAACATTGTTACTTTTTTCTATAGTTTCAACAATTAGTTACCATAAATAATTATTTATAATATTATATAGATTGTTTGGCAAGTGATATATATTAGCTGTTTATAGACTTATTTGTAATATTATGTAGATCAATTTATAACAGTTTTTTAAGATTTCATAAATGATCGACACATAAACAAAAACCTCTTAAAGGACTTTTAAGTTAATATATAGTAGGATATATGGCTTTGATTTTAAGCTCTTATAGATAATTTACAAACTCTTATAATAATTTAACATATACAATAAGCCAAGATAAATAATTTGATAAATGTTCTTATAGATGATTTATAAAGCATATAATATGAACTTTCGAAGATGTTAATAGTTATTATGATAATTTATATAAAATATAATGCTTTTAAATAAGAATATAAAATCATTATATTGATTTATATAAACGGTTGTCGTTTATTATTTTATTATTTTATGTATTTTTAAATATAAAAAATGATCAATCAATTTATATTTCTATAATTTTAACAATTAGTTACCATAAATTATTATTTGTAATATTATGTATTTTATTTGGCAAGTGATATTAATTGGTGATAGGCTTACCTTTTCTTTTTAGATCTAATTCAAATAAATTAAAATTAAAAATCATCGACCAATCAAATTATAACAATTTTGTAAGTGTTCACCTATGATCGACACGTAAGCAAAAATCACTTAAATGACTTCTCAATTAATATATAGTAGGAAGTTTCCTACGTTAATTAGCGAGACGATCGTTTAATCACTGAGAACAAACCGATTGACTTGATAGAAACCGGAGATTAGTTAGATGAGATAACTAGATGGAGACCTGCAATGCTTATGCAGGCGGAGATTGGTTTGATGTTTATGCAGTGTTTATACACTCGGTGATATCTAATACCTACCATTACGGTGTCATAATTCTATACCTAATACCACAACAAAGTTTTGTAGGGTTGTAGGGTTTTGTCCGAATCTCAAACAGAGAAGGTGTTCTAGAGTTTTGTCCGAAGATCATGGTTCTCAAACCTTGCTCAGAGACAGAGAGAGATTCGAGCAACTTGGAGGAGGCTTTGATGGGAGCATCTTCAGTAGTTCTCAAACCTTGCGCAGCCGTTACGGCAGGGGAAGAGTGTTCCACCGAGTTGGAGACGGAGGCCATGGAGGTTTCTTCGGCCATTGGCGAAGAAACGCCAGAGAAAGCGTAAGGCCGAGCTCGATCTAGAGGAAGAGGAGGAAGAAAGCGATGGTGAGATTGAAGAAGACAGGATTGAGGAGAGCGAGGATGATGACATAGATCTATTAGAGGTGCCAGAGTGGGATGTGGACAGCTTTGATTGTTTGGTGTTTTCTTCCTCTACGGAACAATATCTGAAATTCTGAATGTCATCTCAGTTATATAAGTTTTTTACATTAAAACAAAAAGGACCAGTTTGTAAGATCATTTAGTGGGGTCACATATGTTAAGGAATAAATATGATAGAGCCATTAATCAATTAGCCTATTTAAGTGGGCACTATTGTGAATAAGGTAAAGGCTTGGGCATAAATGTTATGAAATATTTATATGTGGATACCTTAAGTAATTTCTAGTTTAATGAAGGGCTGAACTAGAAATTAATTCTCTATATAAAGAGGGTTATTGTCCCCAAAACAACCCTAGCCGAAAATACAGAATCTCTCTATATCCCATCAATAGAGAACTAAAGTCAAATAGGGTTTGCTTTGGAAGATCCATTCCCTAACTTTAGATCCTAAAAGCAATGGATACAGATACGCTTCCGCTTAAGTCTATCCAATCAGAGAATCATATGGTTAAATGATTCATTTTTATGAATCATTGTTGAATTTAAATCAACAATTGGTATCAGAGCACCATATTGATTTTTCTGTTTGGATCTAAAGGAAATTCGAATTTACTTAAAGTTCATAATATAAATTCGGATTTTATTATTGTGTGAAAATATTGGATTGTTGAATCTGATTTTCATTAAGGTTTAAGATAAATTAAGTATTCTGGGATCTGTGTTAGATCTGAATTTTTGGGCATGTTTAGATCTAGATCTTTGGTTGTTATCTAGTGAAAAATATTTAAATTCAGATTTAAATAAAGTTTATGGATTTAGTTCTGGAAAATATTGTTCATAAGGTTATAGCTTCCTGAGAATTTTGTTGAAAATTTTCGGAATTATAGTTTGCGCAAGAATAAATTCAGTTTTAAATCAATTAATAAATTTGATTATGCATCTTTAATAATTTAATTGTTTAATTAAATCAAGATATCGGCCCAAAGGAAGACCTCTCTTGATGAGATTTTACAAAAGAATTATTAAAGGAAGTATGTACGTAAATTCATGGCGAATATTTAATCGGCCCAAAGGAAGGTTGTATTTGGCCCGGGTTTACATATATAAGTATGTGCAATATTCATGCGGATGTCAAATCGGCCCAAAGGAAGGTTTGATGTTTGGCCGAATTGTACATACAACTGTGATGGTGAATACGTGACAATTATATGGATTTTTAACATGTGAATGATAAATCGGCCCAAAGGAAGGTTTATTGTTTATCATGAATTATTGTCAGTATTTGATCATTACAACAAGAGTACCGCTAGTAGTCGATATTACTGTCCAAAGACTTGATATTGATGTTACATTTGGTATCTTGGATGGGAAGCATAATCAATTAAAATTTGTTATTGATTTCTTCGGATAGTGAGTAATGAATACGGTTTTTTTGTTCTCTTTTCAGCTACTTTGTCTGCCAACTTAGGATCCATTCCAACTCTTACGGGTTCTAATTTTTCCGAATGGAAAAATAAAGTTAAGATTGTTCTTGGGTGTATGGATCTCGACCTTGCGCTAAGGATGGACAAACCTTTTTCTCCTATGGATGACAACACTCAAGAATATAAGGCTGTTCATGAGAAGTGGGAGCGTTCAAATCGCATGGGTTTGATGATCGTTAAGGACACCATTCCAGAAACCTTTAGAGGTGGTGAGGAGATCAATGATCTCAAACAGTTCCTTGCCGAGATGGATTTGCGCTTTGCAAGAAGCGATAAGGCGGAAATAAGCATGCTTTTGCATCGCTTTGGTACGATGAGGTACCATGGCAATGGAAAAATAAGGGAGTATATTTTGGAAATGTCCAATATTGTTTCAAAACTCAAGGCACTTAAGACTGAGCTTTCGGCTGAATTGCTCATATACTTTGTCTTGAACTCTCTTCCTCCTCAGTTCAGTCAGCTGAAATCAAGTTATAACACACAGAAGGAGCAATGGTTTCTTAACGAGCTCATTGCGTATTGTGTGCAAGAGGAAGAGAGAATGAAACAAGAAAAGACTGAAAGTGCTCATATGGTTTACACCTCTAAGGGACAGGGCAAAAGAAAAAAAATTGAGCTTGTTAAGGATGATGCTGCTAAGGGTCCTACCCAAAAGAAACATGCTAAGGTTGAAGATACATGTTTCTTTTGCAGGAAGGGTGGACACATAAAGAAAGACTGCCCTAAGTATCACACATGGCGTGCTAAGAAAGGCATGTTCTTTGCTTTGGTCTGTTCGGAAACGAACTTAGTTGAAGTACCTGTAAACACTTGGTGGTTAGATTTTGGTGCTACTACTAACATCAGTGTTTCACTTCAGGGTTGCCTAAGCTATCGGATCCCAACTGATGCTGAAAAACGCATTCATGTGGCTAATGGGAGTCCGGTGCATGTGGAGGCAATCACACATTTTAGATTGTTTTTTTGTTCCGGTCATTTTCTGGATTTGAAAGACACTTTTGTTGTACCGTCTTTTAGACGTAATTTGGTTTCTGGCCCTTGGTTAGACAACTCAGGTTATTCGTGTCTAACTGAGAAAGGAACCGCTAGTTTGTCTTTAAATTCAGAATTTATTGGGACCGGTAAACTTTTGAAAAAACACAGTCTTTATATGCTTGAAATTATAAACTCTAAAGATGAAAGTTTAAATGTTGAATCAAGAGGTACTAAACGAAAGTTCGAAAATGCAAATTCAGGAACTCTTTGGCACCAACGCCTAGGTCACATATCTAGAAATAGAGTTGAGCGTCTCGTGTCAGAAGGTATATTGAGTTCCATAAAGTTCACAGATTGTGATATATGTGTGGATTGCATTAAAGGAAAACAGACCAAGCATAAGAGATTAGGTGCATATATAGCTACTGAAGTCCTTGAGTTGATACATACAGATATTTGTGGACCATTCCCTACGGCTTCTTGGAATGGTCAACAATAATTTATATCATTCATTGACGATTACTCTCGATATGCATACCTATTTCTCATTCATGAGAAATCAGAATCTTTGGACGTGTTCAAAAAGTTTAAAGCTGAGGTCGAGAACCAACTCGACCGAAGGATAAAGTCTGTCAGATCTGTTCGTGGTGGTGAATACTACGGTCGGTATGATGGCTCAGGTGAACAACGTCCAGGACCGTTTGCCAGATACCTAGAGGAGTGTGGTATTGTGCCTCAGTACACCATGCCAGGGACGCCTAGCATGAATGGTGTGTCTGAGAGAAGGAATCGCACTCTTAAGGACATGGTGAGGAGTATGATTAGTCATTCCTCCTTGCCTGAATCACTCTGGAGAGAGGCACTAAAGACTGCAGCATACATTCTTAATAGGGTACCAACTAAAGCAACTGCTAAAACCCCCTATGAGCTTTGGACTGGTCGTAAACCTAGTCTAAAGCACCTTCGGATATGGGGATGTCCAGCTGAGGCAAGGCCTTACAAGCTGTATGAAAAGAAACTGGACTCAAGAACAATTAGCAGTTACTTTATTGGTTATTCTGAGCGCTCAAGGGGGTATAAGTTTTACGATCCCACTGCTAAGAATATCTTTGAGACGGGAATTGCTACGTTCTTTGAGGATATTGATTTTGGGGGAGAAATAAGGTTAAGGATATCAATTTTGAGGAAGAATCGGCTCCAGTACCCATACCGATTCGTATAGTTACTTCTGATGAAGTAAATTTGGATCCTCAGGTTGATAATGAAGTCGTCCCTCCAACTCAGGTTGTCGATGATATCGTACAAGAAGGTCAAAATCAAAATCCTCAAGAACTAGTGCATCAAGATCAAGTTGCTCTTAGGCGATCTACCCGAGTCAGGAGAAATGCTATTCCAGATGATTATATAGTATTTCTAATAGAACATGAGGAAAATCAAACTCTTTCGGAAGATGATCCAATCACCTTCCTTCAGGCTATGAGTTGTTCCATGTCGGATATGTGGCTCGAAGCAGCAAAAGAAGAGTATCAGTCAATGCTGGACAATGAGGTTTGGGAAATCGTTAAATTACCAGAAGGAAAGAAACCCGTTGGTTGTAAATGGTTATTTAAAACCAAGCGGGATTCGAATGGTAAGGTGGTACGATATAAGGCTCGTCTAGTGGCTAAAGGATATACTCAGAAAGAGGGGATTGACTATAAAGAAACCTTCTCTCCGGTATCTTCGAAGGATTCTTTTAGGATAATCATGGCCCTTGTTGCACATTGTGATTTGGAGCTTCATCAGATGGATGTTAAGACTGATTTTCTCAATGGAGACATTGAGGAAACAATCTATATGGTGCAACAAGAACATTTTGCCTTAGGTGATGCAAAAGATATGGTTTGCAAATTAAAGAAATCCATCTATGGGCTAAAGCAAGCTTCTCGTCAATGGTGCCACAAATTTCATAAGGTTATCACCTCCTTTGGTTTTGAGGTGAATTTAGTTGATGATTGTGTGTATCAAAAATTCAGTGGGAGTAAATGCATTTTTCTGGTTTTATATGTCGATGACATACTTCTGGCCACTAACGATATTAGCATGCTGGTTGAAACCAAGAACTTTCTTAAGGGAAATTTTGAAATGAAAGATCTTGATGAGGCATCTTTTGTATTAGGGATCGAGATTCATCGAGATCGCTCTCGAAGAATTTTTGGATTATCACAAAAGAGCTATATCAATAAAGTTCTTAAAAGATTTGGCATGCATGATTGCAAACCAAGAGATACCCCAATCGCTAAGGGAGACAAATTTTGTCTCGAACAGTGCCCTAAAGGAAAACTGGAAATTCAGGAGATGCAAAAGATTCCTTACGCATCAGCAGTAGGGAATCTTATGTATGCCCAAGTTTGTACGCGTCCGGATATTGCGTACATAGTTGGAGTGTTAGGCAGATACTTAAGTAATCCAGGCATGGACCATTGGAAAGCAGCCAAAAGGGTCATGCGTTACTTGCAGAGAACAAAAGACCATATGCTCACGTATCAGAGATCAGATAATATGGAGATCATTGGGTATTCTGACTCTGATTTTGCGGGATGCCAAGATAGTAGAAAGTCTACCTTAGGTTATGTTTTTCTGTTGGCCGGTGGGGCGATCTCATGGCGTAGTGCTAAGCAATCACTCGTAACATCGTCCACAATGGCAGCAGAAATGGTAGCAGTCTACGAGGCATCAAATGAGGGAATTTGGCTGAGAAATTTTGTCACAGGCTTAAGGATTCTTGAGGGAATTGAAAGACCCCTCAAGTTGTATTGTGACAATAAGGCAGCCGTTATGTATTCCAACAACAGTAGGAGTTCGGTAAAGTCTAAGTTTGTAGACATCAAGTACCAAGTTGTTAAGGAATGTGTACAAAGTGGAAAGTTTGCCATAGAACACTTAGGGACAAACTCCATGATTGCGGATCCTCTCACAAAAGGTATTGTACCTAAGGTCTTTCATGAGCATACTGCTCGTATGGGTATTTCGGTGTTTGAGGATCATTCGGTTTAGTGGGAGTTTGTCATTTGGTTTATGTTCTATGTTATGCGCATTTTTCTGATCAGAAATAAAGTTTAAAGTTTTCGGCATACACTTTGTACACTAAGGTTAAGTTGATCTCACTAAAGTAGGACAAGTTGAAAATCGACATGTATAGACCACATTTCATGTGATTTTTTTTTTTTTTGAATGAATGTAAAATTTATTCAAACAAAAACAGTATTACATCAAGTGCTTCTTTGTTTTTATGAAATATAAACTTTCCTACTCCAAAAGAAATAGAATCTACTTCTTCATAAATCTAGTCTTGTCCCAAACCAAGTAATCAGCCCTTCTTCTAAATAATTTCCCTTCCCTTTCACTGCAAGTAGCTTTAGTCTTATATTTTTATCTACAAGCTGTGTCAGAGTAGCCATGGTTTTAGGATCTTCCCCATGCCTACGAGCATTCCTCTCCCACCAAATTGTGTGCATCGCAGCCTGTAGAGTGTATCTGAGGAGGAAAGTCTTGATAGGCGTTAGCCAAGGCTTCGAGACAATCCTTATCAGGTTACTCCAATCAGTAGTGAACATGTCTTGCATAAGACCTCCAGCCAGGTTCCTCCAAACGTTCTCTGAATACCGACATCCAAAGAAAAGGTGTGCGCATGATTCAGATTCCTCATTGCACAGGACACATTCTGTATTTATAGAATTATTCCATCTCATCATTCTATCAGTTGTCTGCAACCTCCCCTTCAATGCAACCCACATCATGAACGAGTATTTCGGAGTAGAATGAGAGAACCATACACCCTTACTCCAATCACAAATCGGTTTAGTATCTCGAATCTGGTCCCAAGTGTTACTTGTTGTAAACTTAGTCATATACTTCCCTTCAGCATGCTTCCAAAGAGTAATATCTTCATCTTGTTGATTCCCAAGTTTACGTATCTCCTCTTCAACTTGATTAAGAATATCCACTCTGTGATTTCTTCTTCTTCTCATTCTCTTAACCTCCGCAACAGAGAAACTGTTAGGAATCCCCAAATCAAGTGGACCTCTCTCTCCGAGTATCTCTATTAACGGACCAAATCGAGACCAATTCTCATACCAGAAAGAAGTGCACTCCCCATTTCTGATTTCCCTCCTGAGAAACTGCTGTGCAAGACCCCTTAACTTTAGTAATTTTTTCCATACCCAAGATCCAGAACTTGTGTTCTCTTTGATCGACCAGAACGAGTTCTTCCTGATCAAATAACACTGAATCCATCTGACCCACAATGATGAA
This sequence comes from Brassica rapa, assembly GCF_000309985.2. Lineage (NCBI taxonomy): Eukaryota > Viridiplantae > Streptophyta > Magnoliopsida > Brassicales > Brassicaceae > Brassica > Brassica rapa. The sequence continues at coordinate 10,394,453 of NC_024799.2, forward strand.
TCTGCCATCAATCTCCAAATAAGCTTCAAACCGTATACGTTATTGATTTCTTTCAAAGGTCTCATCCCTAACCCTCCCTCATTTTTGGGAAAGCAAACCTCTCTCCAACTGACTTTCGCTTTGGTTGTTTTGAGCTCAGGACCTGACCAAAGAAATGCAGAACACAGCCTCTCAATTTCCTTTAAGCAACTTCCAGGCAATCTAAATGCAGCCATCCAAAAATTAGCCAGACTAGTGATGACTGACTTTATTAACTGCAGACGACCAGCATGAGATAGGAACCGACCTGTCCAAGAGCTCATTCTCTTCCTGACTTTTTCTACAAGCGGTAGGTAGTCACTTACTGTCATACGCTTTGTAAGTAGAGGCAATCCAAGATAGCGCACTGGCAACTGCCCTGATGCAAAAGGAAACTCCCGAAGAATATCTTCTCTTGTGTTATCTTGAATGCCTGCTGTATAAAGAGTAGATTTCTCCAAGCTAATCTTAAGACCCGAGATGCTTGCAAATTTTTTGAAAACCGTGAGTATCCCTTCTACTGATCTCTTGGTTCCATCCGTGAATACAAGTAGATCGTCCGCAAAACACAAATGCGATAGCATGATGTTTTTACATTTAGGATGATATCCAACCTGCTTCCTTTCCACTGCCTTATCCAACATACCAGACAGCACATTCATGCATATCACAAATAGATAGGGGGATAAAGCACAGCCTTGCCGTAAACCTCTCTTACTTTGGAAGAAGCCGGCTAATTCATCATTCACCTGAACTGAAAAGGAAGCCGTACAGACACAAAGCTCAATCCAATGTATGAACTCCTCAGGCATATTCAAAGCTCTCAGCGTATTCAAGAGGAACGGCCAGTGCACTGAATCGAACGCTTTTGCAATATCAATCTTCATCGCACAGCGTGGGGAGACATCCTCCTTGTGATAGTCTTTGACTATTTCTGTAGCCAACAGTAGGTTCTCCACAAGAAGTCTATCCTTAACAAAAGCAGACTGGTTGTACGATATGCATTGAGGAAGAGTACCCTTTAACCGGTTGGCTATGATCTTGGATATTACTTTGTACAGGACATTGCAACATGAGATCGGCCTGTAGTCTCTCATCTCTTGTGCACTCTCCTTCTTGGGTATAAGAGCTAATATAGTTGAATTTAACCCTTTAGGCAGAAACCCTTTACTGAAAAATGACTGAACAGCAGCAGTGAAGTCTTTACCAATTAAACTCCAGGAAGCTTTAAAGAATTCAGTTGTGTAACCATCTGGCCCTGGTGACTTGTTACTTGGCATCTTGGAGACCACTTCTTTTATTTCCTCCTCTGTGACTACTCTTGTCAGTTTTGTTCTTTCTTCCTCAGTGCAGCGATATGGGATTGTTTTGTTAGCTCCTCCACAGATGCAGTCTCTACATCTCTCGGCTCAAAGGTAAGAAACTCGTTGAAGAATCTCTCAGCTTTTTTCTTTATATCATCCTGAGTAGTAACACAACTTCCATCTGCACACTTAATTTCCCTGATCGCATTCCTGCTTTCTCTGATCTTAGCTGCATTGTAAAATGCCTTATTATTTTTATCACCCACTTGTAACCAGTTTACCTTCGACCTCTGCTTTAACACCTTCTCTTCTATATCTGACACTCGCTGCCATCTTGCAGAAGCCTCTCGTTCTGCATACACATTTTCTGGTGTGGGCATTCTCATCATTTGTTCTTGCTTCACACAAAGATCACTATACGCTTCCTTTACCTTCTTTGTGAGTGATCCTAGCTTACTCTTACTCAGAGTACGCAGATGAGGCTTCAACCCTTTAAGGTACTTTGAAAATCTGTATAGAGCTGAAGTTGATTGGAACAATGGTTGCATGTCCTTCCAATAGTTACCAATTACCTCCATAAATTCTGAAGTTTCTGCAACTACATTTGTAAACTTGAACGGTTTACGTTTCCCAACAGCTTCCGCAGTCATATGAAACCTCCCTCTTAGATGATCTGAAACTCCTCCTGCTTCAAACACTCCATAAGCTTGAGTGCGATTATTTAACCATTTCTCGTTCACCAAAATACGATCCAACTTCTTACTAATAGTTCCTTCATCTCTCTTGTTACACCATGTGAAACGCGGTCCTTGGTACCCCATATCTGTGAAACTGCAATACTGAATCACACTTTCAAAATCTCTCATACCCGAAGTAACAAGACCTGAATCCTGGTAACTTGAGTGCTCTTCTCCATCCAACACCTCATTAAAATCTCCCATAATAACCCACTCTTTATTCCTGAACATTCCAGCATCTTGATGATCTTTCAAATCCCTCCATAACTCTTTTCTTTTTTTCTGCCATATTTTCTCCGTAGACAAACGAGCAGAAGAATTCCTCCTTCTCTCCCTCCAATAGAACCGATACTGTAATTATCTGATCAGATTTAAAAACCGGAGTCAATCTGACCTGAGAATTCCAGAGCACCCAAATTCTCCCCTTCCTATTAAACTCATAGTTATTAATGCAAGACCAGCCTTGAAATATTGATGAAGCTATTCGACCAGCCTTACTTTCCTTAACCCTTGTTTCCAGCAACCCTCCAAACTGTAGACCTTTATTTTGAATCCATTCCCTTACTACTCTATGTTTTGAGCTTTTATTAAATCCTCTTACATTCCAAAAAAACCCTGTCATTGAGAAAGATTTGTGGGGTTCCTTTTTCCCAGCTGCCCGGGTTTCTCTGGAATGACTTTGTGTAAAGCTTTTGATCTTCTCGGGAGTGAAGGTCTGATTTTAGTTGCGCTTGCAAGATCAGGCCAGTGCTCCTTATCCAACCCAGCTATGTCTCTCTTTTGATTCTCTTCTCTCACTTCTTTATTCCCATTCATCCCCCCTGTTTGCTCCTCAATTCCCCCTTCCTCAGTTACATTCTTCCCCCCATTACATTCTTCAATACTCAAAACTTCCTCCATTTCAATTGGTTTTATCTTATCTCCATTCTCATCTACTTCAAGTAAAGCTGAAAATCTTGATGGAGTCAATAGTTTCTCCTGACTGAACTTCAGTGAGCTGGGACTTTTGCTCGCTTTCTCTGGCGTTACATCTGACCAGCTTTCTACCATTTCCCCTTCCTCAATATCCTCCTCTACATTAGTCTTTTGTTCTCCCAGAACTTCCTCATTAGATTCAATAATAACATCCTTACCCTCATTCTTTTTTCTTTCTTCTTCATTTTCTCTCCTAACACCATCGCTTTGCATATCTTCTCTCTCTGATATTATTTGTTTGACTGATTTCTCTGTTCCATCTTTCTTATTCATAACACATACTCTAGCTATGTGCCCCCATTTTCCACAAGTATGACATCTTAGAGGTAACCATGGGTAAATGAACTCCACCAAAGAAGATTTGCCATTTTTGGTGAAATTTATTTTGTCTGGTAACTCCTTTGATAGATCAACATTTACGAAGATCTTCGCTAGTTTGAAATTCGAGCAGGAAGCTGTCTCTGGATGGAGCCTAACTGGAACCCCTGCAGCGCTCGTGATGAAACTAAGTCCCTGCCATGAGAACATATTCATCGGCACATTCTTGAGATAAACCCACATTGGAATCGACTTTATCTCTGGCTTCTCTTTCAGCTCATCAGGTGTCCATTTTGTTACAACCAGTGGCACGTTTCCGATGTTCCACATACCTCTTCGAAGAATTCGAGCTCGCATTACTGGATTCGAAACTCTAAACTTCATTGTTGTATTGTCTACAATATGCACATCGATCTGCTTCTGCTCTCCCTGAGTCCAGATTTCATGTGATTTTCATGCCACATCATTTGGTTGTATTGATGTAAGTGACCATGGAAGGTTTAGTTATGAAGTAATGTAACAAAAGGCGCCATGATCCTATATTAGTACAATTAATGGACGAGATTATTTATGCTCCCGGGATTAATGGCATAAAGAGCGCTCATACAGTCTATCATATTCTAAGGCACATATATGACCCAGTGGGAGATTGTAAGATCATTTAGTGGGGTCACATATGTTAAGGAATAAATATGATAGAGTCATTAATCAATTAGCCTATTTAAGTGGTCACTATTGTGAATAAGGTAAAGGCTTGGGCATAAGTGTTATGAAATATTTATATGTGGATACCTTAAGTAATTTCTAGTTTAATAAATGACTGAACTAGAAATTAATTCTCTATATAAAGAGGGTTATGGTCCCCAAAGCAACCCTAGCCGAAAATACAGAATCTCTCTATATCTCATCAATAGAGAACTAAAGTCAAATAAAGTTTGCTTTGAAAGATCTATTCCCTAACTTCATATCCTAAAAGCAATGGATACAAGTACGCTTCCGCTTAAGTCTATCCAATCAAAGAATCATATGGTTAAAGGATTCATTTTTATGAATCATTGTTGAATTTAAATCAACACAGTTGTCATATACGTAAATTAGATTATTATGGTTGAGTATATTATGGTTTATGATTTGCATACAATAAGAAAATCACGTTTTTTACGCAAGATTTTGTTGTTAGTTCATGCACGAGAAGGACCAATTGTCATTTACGGAAATTATGATATTATGGTTTAGAGTATTAAACCGATATTAATCAAGAGTACACAGACCGAATTAAACCGTCTGTGTGGGTGTGCTTGATATTTAATTGTTTTGAGTGATTGGCAAGGTAAATTAATGATAGTAAATGGCATTTATTTCACATTTTTATGTTATGGCAATATATATATTTTAGAGTGCTTGGCAAGGTTAAAATATATGCTATTTTTTCCGTGGTATACGAGATCCACGTGCATTGAATTAGGTTTAGAAAACCTATATAAGACTCCTTCATCCCATTCATATAAGGAATTCCATACACTCGAAACCTAATAAATTAATCTCATTCTACTATGATGACTGCGATAACTGCACTGAGATGATTACCGAGTTCGAGGACTTGAGTCAAAGTCTTGAAAATCATGACCAACACTGAAATGATTACCGAGTTCGTGGACTTCAGTCAACCAAAGGTATTGTAATATATTATATGTTTGAGTGTTTGATTCATTACGGCCATTACATGTTTTTGTAATATTTTTTGTATTGTAGGGAGTAGTGAATACTTTGTCTTTGGAAAACTCTTTAATTTCAGATGCATCGGAGTAAAGTTTTGTTTATTTAATTGGTTTGACCTCTTATTTTTGCAATGTTTCTTACGGTATGTTTTTGTACAATTATGTAATTGTATTAGATGGTTCATTAATGTTGTCTGGAGGATCGTCCCAGCAAGGTGAAGCTAACACATTGACTCCTGCTAAACGCCGAGGAACAACCGTTTTTAACTTGGAGGAACACTATGACGAGAATTTGGTGAGAAGGAATTCATGTTCAACTCGAATCAAAAAGGAGAAGCCTGACAAAAGTGGATGAAGGAAATTAGGGGTTGCAAGGCGTTTTACAGAGGCTTTTGTTTTCATCTGTTGTTTTTTTTTTACTATATTGCAATTGTTTTCTTCAAGCGTTTTGAATTATGGAGATATCTCTTTGTCGAACTTCTTTGTTATTCTTAAATTAATGGAAAGCCTCTGTTTTATTATTTTGTTCAAAATGTTTTACGAGTTATATACTTTAACATAACAACAATGACATACTAAATTTTACAATGTTTAAGCAAATAGTAATAAATTTAGAGTTCGATTGTTGGTAGATTCTACACTAGTCTTTAGTTTTTGATTTTCAAAAACTGTTTTTTACCCAATCATGATTTTAGTCAATTAGATTCCCTATTTTCTAGGGAAACTAGTTTTTGCTTCCTCTTACTAGTTCGTTTTTAAAAACCAAAATCCATCTTCTACTTGTTTCTTCCTAAAATTTACATACGATCAAAACCAAAAAAAAATTGCTTTGCTTCTTTTTTTAATGTAAAATTGTTAATTTTATTAAATAGTACTGTATAAGACCAACTCTACAAACACACGCAAAGTAAACATGAACCTCAAAACTATTAAATAGTTTTATGTGTGTTATTACAATGCTATTTTTTCGGAGTAAACATTTTACTATTAAATTTATCAAAATTCATTTTCTACCCAATAAAATTAATTTTTAGTTTATGAAGAAATATCACTATTATTTTGTACTATACCATCTCTATAGACTTGTGTTTTCCCAATTTTAGAAATATTTGTTAACTTTTAAATTTAAATTTGTAAATAATAGTTATCAACAATGATTTAATTCTAAAATTTACATTAAATTAATGCATGTATAGTTAAATTCTACACATATAATTATTTTTTTTGTAGTTAACCGCTGATGAATATATATTATACTTATGGAAAAGTTTATTAAAAATTATATCTGTACATTTCACTTTTAATATATACGGATATATGCATATATTATATGTACAAGTAATAATATAGAGTGTATAGATATATATAAAAATGTATGTTTCAACACAGAATTAATTTTAAGTTTATGTTTAAACATATAATTATATTATTTTGTGTTTTCTTTAAAAAAAAAGATTATGTGTGTCTTGGAAATAATATTTTATATTCTATTATTTCCATAATAAATATTTTACTATTAATAAAACTTTTACTTTATTATTTTAAAAACAAAATAAAAAACTAGAAACCAAAATCTAAAATCACCATTCATGATTTTCCAAAAACTAAAATTTACTGCAAAATCAAAAACCAGAAATCAAAATCTAAAATCCAAAAAACCCAAAACTAAAAACCAAAAACCAAAATCCAAAATCTAGAAACTAACCAAACAATCATCACCTTAATTGCATTTTCTTTGGTACCAACGGTTTTACCAATAGAATATGTACTAGGTTAAGATCTGCGCCTTACGCGGAATGAATATTATATATAAATTATTTTTAAGTATTATATTTTTTTACATATTATAAAATAATAAATATATATTGAATAGTTAATAATTTAGTAACTATTACGTATATAATTAAATTGGTACAAATACTTAAATAAATTTTATTAATCCAGACAAACACTTTTTCTATTTTATATGTTATAAAATTAAGTTTAAATGATATTGACATATATATATATAGTCCATTTTTAATATTGAAATTTGTTAAAAAAATATTTTATACTCATATTATTTTTGATCATTTGTATTTCTTTATAACAAAAATTTTAAATCAATGATAACAATAAAAAATTTGTGGGATGTTTAATAGTTTTAGTAATTTATAATTTTAAAAACATTCAATGCAAAGTTTAAAATATAAATATTAAGTTGTCAATAATTTTTCAAAATGTTTATCAAAAAAAATTCAAAGCTAATTAGAAATTAAAATGCTTATGTATTTTTTATGGTATATACTATATTTAAAAAAAATATTAATATACATATGTATAATATTTAGTAAATGAGACTTTCTACTTATGTAATTTCGTAATCATTTGTATCTTGTTATAACATAAATTTTAAACTATGGATCACAAAAATTTCAATGTGAGATTTTTAACAACTTTAGTCATTTATATTCGTTTTTAAAAATTCAAAATATAACATATACGAAAAAATCTAAATTTTTATTATATAGTTAATATGGTTGTTTAATTTATTTTAATAAGTTCAAATTTAAAAAAAATGATAGAGAATAGACTAATTTTTATCAAATCTTTATTATTCAAAATCATTTATTGTCATATATACTTTAGCCACATTAGGTAATTCTGTGATTTTTATTTAAGGAAACAATGAATAATATTTATGATTAATTTATGGTTAGTTTAATAAAAAGCTTATTATATATTTATATGAACCAACATATTTTTCTAAGGATTCTAAGAAGGATTGTGGTGATGACACGTGGCTACAAAAATATTTTGTAATGCTTCTTTTTTAATATATTAGGGATAGTCTAAAATGATCGTAGTTATTTTTGTTTTTAAATCCAATATATCGTTTCAATATTTTTACGAGTACTTAATACACCTTATATATGAATTTTATAAACTTGATTTTACATGTTTACGTTAGATACCCATTATATTATATTATATTAAAAATTATTTTTTAAGTCAAGTTATTTTCGATTAATTGTTTTGACATTTAATTTAAGAATTATACTTGGAAGTCCCCTTATTATTAACTCTCTCATTAGTTTTGGATTTTAAGAAAAAAAGTTCAATAAGGTGCATAAATCTTATTATATAAAGCTTAGTTATTCAAAGTTGCTAATTAACATGATCGCGACACATGACAATTACATATTTAAGATTTTGATATTTGTTAATCTATCTCATAATTAAAAATATATATATACTAAGATATTAACAAACATTAATTTTATTAAAAAGTCTTATAAATATTATTTAATAGTAATTTTCCTTTTTCAGAATCCTAATTAAAGATAATTGCAAAAGATTATTTGATACTAATTTTCTTTCTAATATTGTGACATGTGATTAAATATATAATGATTAAAAATATATATAATCTTATTATATAAAACTTGGTTCTTCAAAGTTGCTAATTAACATGATCGCGACACATGACAATTATATATTTAAGATTTTGATTTTTGTTAATCTATCTCATAATTAAAAATATATATACTAAGATATTAACAAAAACTAATTTTATTAAAAAGTCTTATAAATATTGTTCAATAGTGAGTTTTATTTTTCAGAATCCTAATCAAAAGATAATTGCAAAAGATTATTTGATACTAATTTTCTTTCTAATATTGTGACATGAGATTAAATATATAATGATTCAAATAATATATATAATAAGATAATAAAAAGGAATTTTGAAAATGGCAACTTTAAAAAACAGTTAATATTAACTGGAAATAATTATTTGATAGAAATTTATTTTTCTAAATCCTAGACAACATATAATTATAAAAGATTTTGTAATATTAATTTCCTTTTCTAAAATCTTAAGAAAACTGTAAAAGAATATTTGATAGTTGTTTTCCTTTTTATAAAAAAAAAATCCTAAACAAAAAAAAATTGTATCATATTTTTAAGTCCTAACCAAAAGAGAATTGTACAAATTTATTTGATAATATTTTTAAGAAAGTATTTAATGCTGAACATGATACTAAAAAAGTATTTAATTAACAAAAGAAGTGTAAATTAGTTTTGATACAAATTGTCAAAATAGTAATTTTAAAATTATTTATTAAAAACTAAAAATAATTATTTGATAGCAGTTTTATTTTTTTATGAAATTTTAAAGAGAAGATAATTGTAATAGGTTATATGACAATAATTTTCATTTTCTAAAATCTTAAACAAAATTGTAAAAGAGTATTTAATATTAGTTTTTATATTTTTCATTTTAAATAAAAAGGAAATTTATAATATAGAAGGTTTTATTTTTTTTTAAATCCTAGCAAAATAAAATTTTGAAGACTTATTTAATAAAACATTAAATTAGTTCATAAGAACATGTATAATGTTGTCATTGCGATTGGTGTATTTGACTTTCATTTCTTTCTAATTTTCATTTAATTTCTTATTTCGGGTTGTGTTCAATTTAAATGTTTAGGTATAGTATTTTCTAATCCGAAGTACAAAGTTTATAACAATTCATCTATGCACCATGATTATAAAATACAAATATTAACTTAAACTTATGTGTGAAAACGAGTTTTAATTATAAAATAAATCTCAAACAACATATGCAAAAAACAAAAATCATAAAACTGTAATAAATGATTTATTATTTTGTGATTTTTATTAAATTAAAAGATAAAAAAAACCGTTGCATAAATGTTGGTTTTTCAAAGTTGCTAATTAACATGATCGCGACATATGAGAATTATATATTTAAGATTTTGACAATTGTTAATCTATCTCATAATTAAAAATATATATACTAAGATATTAACAAAAACTAATTTTATTAAAAAGTCTTATAAATATTATTTAATAGTAATTTTCCTTTTTCAGAATACTAATCAAAAGATAATTGCAAAAGATTATTTGATACTAATTTTCTTTCTAATATTGTGACATGTGATTAAATATATAATGATTCAAATAATATATATAATAAGATAATAAAAAGGAATTTTGAAAATGGCAACTTTACAAAAACAGTTAATATTAACTGGAAATAATTTTTTGATAGAAATTTAATTTTCTAAATCCTAGACAAAATATAATTATAAAAAATTTTGTAATATTAATTTCCTTTTCTAAATCTAAAAAAACTGTAAAAGAATATTTGATAGTTGCTTTCCTTTTTAAAAAAAAAATCCTAAAAAAAAATGTATCATATTTTTAAGTCCTAACCAAAACAGAATTGTACAAATTTAGTTGATAATATTTTTAAGAGAGTATTTAATGCTGATCATGATACAAAAAAGTATTTAATTAACAAAAGAACTGTAAATTAGTTTTGATACGAATTGTCAAAATAGTAATTTTAAAATTATTTATTAATAACTAAAAATAATTATTTGATAGCAGTTTTATTTTTTTATGAAATTTTAAAGAGAAGATAATTGTAATAGGTTATATGACAATAATGTTCGTTTTCTAAAATCTTAAACAAAATTGTAAAAGAGTATTTAATATTATTTTTTATATTTTTCATTTTAAATAAAAAGGAAATTTATAAAATAGAATGTTTTCTTTTTAAAAAAGAATCCTAGCAAAATAAAATTTTGAAGACTTATTTAATAAAACATTAAATTATTTCATAAGAACATGTATAATGTTGTCATTGCCATTGGTGTATTTGACTTTCATTTCTTTCTAATTTTCGTTCAATTTCTTATTTCGGGTTGTGTTCAATTCAAATGTTTAGGTATAATATTTTCTAATCCGAAGTATAAATTTTATAACAATTCATCTATGCACCATGATTATAAAATACAAATATTAACTTGAACTTATGTGTGAAAATAAGTTTTAATTATAAAATAAATCTCAAACAACATATGGAAAAAACAAAAATCATAAAACTGTAATAAATGATTTATTATTTTGTGATTTTTATTAAATTAAAACATTAAAAAAACCGTTGCAACGCAACGGGTTCATATCTTGTAGGAAATAAAATATATTCCTAATTATAAGCTGGAGTTCGCATTTGACTTGAAGATTACGCAAACCATTCAATAAGGTACCGGGAAATTGGAAATAATATCTATTCATAATTAAGATCGTGCGTTCGTACCAAGTAAAACCAGTTTGAAAATATTATTATTGTTTTTGGAGTTATAAAACTATGCGAACACAATATTATATGTCCTGTAATCTCGATCTTATTGTTATTGATAATAAGATCGATTGTGTTATTTTTCATTGTTTCACAACTCTTAACGTACATGGAATATATTTTATTTCCATTATTTCGATGTGATCTATTTTTTAACCTAATGTTTGAAGGTTGCTATATAATAGTAAGAATTTATACTGTTTCTAACAAAGACTCGCAAGAACTTGATAACGAATAAAGCGATGGCAAATTTTGATCAAGTCTTTGCATTGAAACCTTTCAAAACAATGTGGAGAATAAGGGTTAAGATAATTTGGGTATGGAAACAATACTCTACTCTGGCTGGAGAGAGCATTGAGATGGTTTTAGTTGATTCAAGTGTAAGTCATGTGATAACCTTTTGTAATGCTCGATCTGACATTATTATATATGGATTCAAAATCCTCTTTGATATATTTAATTTTTTACATACACATACATATATGTACATTGAAGTGAATACCTATATAATTAAATATTCACTGCAAGTGAGGATGCTAAATCTATAGGAATTTTTTTTTAATTTTTTTTAATGCTTCATTTGACCATTAACCAAATTGTAATGAAATACTTTTTTATAATTTTCTTTTTTTCTTCAACAATTATCTTGATTTGAATTAATTTTGCATGGTTTAGAAATTATAATATGAAATGATTGGTTAGCTTCAGGATTGTCTAAAATTCTCATAACATAAAACCAATTAAGTATTAATAGTCTTAGGTTTATCACCAAAAAATCAGAAGCCTCAACCATTTTAACCGAACATACAAAAAAAATTATGGATTTAAAATTTAGTTATATAAATGGGTATTAAAACCCGAAACAACCAACCCAAAAAGAACTAATATTCAAATTAAATAGACTTAATGTCTTCTTATTTTCAAAATAACAAAATTATTAATCTCATCTCGGGCAAAGCCCGGGTCTTATCCTAGTGATTATATGTTAATGGTGATGATCTTATGATGATAATAGTATCATGATTATATTGAGATAATGATGTTATGATATGAAGATAATTATTAGTTAATATTGATAATTTATCACAATAATGATTTGATGTTGATATTATGATGATAAAGTACCGGCTCTAGGGTAGTGCACATAGTACATCAGCACAGAGCCCCACATTTGTGGTCAAAATTTCTTTACTTTTTAGGGCTCTAAATTTTTAGTTATTATAGCTTTAGTCAATAGCCCTATTCGTTTCGCAATCGCTGATGCGGTGACGAGCGTTCAAAACTAAAAGAACAAAAACAGAATTCAAAAGGCAAAAATAAAAGATCTGGTGAAGGAATCTTTGGGTTTCTTGACACTGGGAAAAGAGAGAAACATATAAACAAGCCGCTGTTTTAATTAGCGACACTGGAACCACCGAATTCTTTCATTATTTTGCCGCTGCGTCTTCTGTTTTACACTCCGGCGACCAAAAATCATGCCTAATTTTTAGTAGCTGACGCTAGTCGTGGCGATCTCGAAACAAACAGGGCTAATATTCTTTTTACTCAATAGGGTCTTATTTTTTTTTAGTTTTTACATGGATTGAACTTTCAACTTCAAGTTCACTAAATTAAAAAAAAATGGCACAGGCCCCCCACTATTTTTTGTGCCGGCCCTGATGATGATAATATTATCTGGACGTTAATAAGATGATAATGAATCTAGCAAACACATAAATAATATTTATAGGTGTACAGTTGATATTGTTCAGGTTTTCTTTAAGATTCTAACGAATTTTTTTATCAAAGTAAAATACATAGATGACGTTGACAAAAAAAAATCCATAGATGACAACTGTGAGCACAATTGTTAAGTTTTGGTCTTTTAATATGTCTACAGGAGAACAAGCGTAAAGATGCAAGGCTTTTGCTCTTGTGTCCATAACATAGAGAAACATCCCTGCAGCTGGAAAGAATCCGTCAAGGTTTACTCGCCCGTTCTCCTACTTGTATTCATGAGCGTTTTTTCTTGTTCTTGTTCGTTCTTGATAATCTCTTCTTCTTATAAGAACTTAGGGTTGACATGACTGAGCGTTAATAGTATTAGCTTTAGTGGTGATTGAAAAGGCTACGTGCTTGATGTGTTGGTGAAATGACACAAAGAGAGTGTTCCTTGACATGATTCTTTCTGTCATTGCACCACACATCAAGCTCCAAATCGTTGAGCTTACAGAGATCGCAGAACAATTCAAGAGTAACTTTTGTTTCTAAATTAAACAAAATTCGATTACTTGTGCTCCAAGCTCCATCCTTTGATTACATTTCATGCTTAATTTTTTTTTTTGAATTACCATGACGTTCGGCCGTAATAATGCCCGAAAACACATCATCTATTAATATTAGTTTCGTCCTAACGGTAATTCGAACTGGGGATCTGTGACACAATGGTCAGGATCCTTTCCAGTTGAGCTAATGTCGATCTATGGTCATGCTTAATTTTTTTTCCTGCCTGTCTCCACTTTACTACTAACGATTTTTGGATAATTTATTGTTGATTCAAAATCTGGAGATGTTCCACGCCACTCAACTGATAATAGTCGTTGGTTATTAAAATCAAGAAGCCATATATAGAATGAGTCTAGGCAAAATCTACAGCAATACTATTTCTAAGAGGACATCTTATTCTTGGCTCTGAAACTTTAGTTCGTCGGTTAGTCTCTTGTGCTTTTGGATAACTGACACTCCTTAAATATGTATTGAAAACCTTTTACCAATTAGCATGACAAATCATCTTCAAAACATACATGGCACACTAGACTTATGTAGAATAAGGTTAAGCCAAAGTCTTAGCATATCCATTAAATACATGGAAGAGTGGTAGTTATTACTTATTTCTCTATACTATACCAGGAGTCAATACCATGACTCAGCTGATTTTTAACATTGTAATAGGTACCACAATTTCAGATTCTTAGAGATATTTTAGATGACAGAAGAGAGAGAGAGAGAGCCAACAGCTTCTCTATCTATCTAATCTGTGGTCGCTTGAATGATGAGTTGGACATAGGAAGTGTCATCTCTACCCTTGATCTTTCTTGATTTTGCATCACCTGACTAGTTACTCCTCTTCGACCACCAGCACGTCTAAGATCGGTTAAACGTCGTAGTACACCACTTTATAAAACATACATTATTTCTATTAATATAAGGCTATATCCTCCAGAGTGCACACACGACACGTTACAAAAGTAGTTTTTCATATTTTTATCAACCCATTGTGTGCATTATTATACAATACACTCATACAACATAACTAGTTTCTTTCTTTCGGTCTTTCAAGAGACATCGGCGACACGTAGGTAGCCTTTCTTGGACGGAAGTTCGGCAGTCTTGAAACCCTGAGGAAACAACTTATTAGCCTCTTCGTCTGACACAGCCGGTGAGATAACAACCGGTTCATCTGGTTTCCAGTTAACCGGAGTGGCAATCTTGTTCTTATGTTTGGCCGCCATCAACAACGAGTCTAAAGCCCTCAGCACTTCGTCCATGTTACGTCCCGTGGTGGACGGATACAGGAAACTCAACTTTATCTATAAAAAAAATTCATAATTAATCATATATACATGCAAAAATAAATGAGAATGAAATTATGACATATGATCATTTACCTTGCAATCAGGACCAACTATATGAAGGGCACGAGAGGGACCGTTCTCAATAGGATCAATCATGTTAAGCTGAGGGATGATCTCTTTGTTCGGATCAGCGATTATTGGGTATGTCACTTTGCTTCCAGGCTATATCAATTTTATAAGTCGCAATAAAAGAAGAACACAATGTGAGTTGCAATTAATCAAAACGAGAACGTAACAGGTATGTCAAAATGTTAATTAGTTTTATATTATATGCATCATGCATGCATGTAATTAAATCT
Source organism: Brassica rapa (assembly GCF_000309985.2). Taxonomy (NCBI): domain Eukaryota; kingdom Viridiplantae; phylum Streptophyta; class Magnoliopsida; order Brassicales; family Brassicaceae; genus Brassica; species Brassica rapa. The sequence goes on from NC_024799.2 coordinate 10,409,587, forward strand.
TACAGTAAATGCCTCAATGTCGGGGATCCAATCTTTGTGCGACTGTATGTCGTCACAAGACAAACCAAGGAGCTTCACACCTCTCTGCTCGAACTCATGAGCGTATTTTCCCATCGCACCAAGCTCGGTTGTGCATACGGGTGTGAAATCCCCTTTGAGTCCATTGGTCAATAAGGAGAGTAAATAAATTGGAGATGCTTCATATATTTTGATCAATTTAAGGAAAAAAACGAAACTTGACTGGGTTAGTCAAGATATAAGGATGTTCTTATATACCAGGGTGAGAGAAGAGGACGGTCCAAGAATCGGCGAAGTAGTCATGGAGCTTGAAGTTCCTGTGTGTCGTCTCCACCTCTAGGTTTGGCACCGTGTCTCCTAGTGTGATCCCTGGCATTTTTTTCTTGTTATCGAAATGAAAATGTATGTATTGATGGATAAAGCTGAGCTGATCGATGTTCGGTTAAATAGAATAGAGATCATACAAACTTATAGGTGCAGAAATCAAAGTCAGAGAAAGAGAATCTTGATATTCAAAGGGGATGCATGCAAAAAAATGTCACGTGGCGTTCTTAAAACTTGGCTTGCGCCACGTATGGACGTGTCTTGTATGATCTTCGAATAAAACAAAAATTACCATGACGTTCGGCCGTAATAATGCCCGAAAACACATCATCTATTAATATTAGTTTCGTCCTAACGGTACTTCGAACTGCGGATCTGTGACACAATGGTCAGAATCCTTTCCAGTTGAGCTAATGTTGATCTATGGTCATGCTTAATTTTTTTTCCTGCCTGTCTCCACTTTACTACTAACGATTTTGAATGATTTACTGTTGATTCAAAATCTGGAGATGTTCCACGCCACTCAACTGATAATAGTCGTTGGTTATTAAAATCAAGAAACCATATATAGAATGAGTCTTCTACAAGTCCCTGCAGTGTGTCTCTTGCGAGGTCATGCTCCCGTCTTTAGCTTCTACCATTATTGTGTCCTTCGTCTATGCATCTACGGATGAATCAGTTCGGAGGTCCTTGTGGAACGAGCTTATTTCGTTATCTTCTGATAATCGTATTACCGGCAAGCCGTGGGCTGTGTTAGGTGATTTCAACCAGGTACTGAGGCCTTCTGAAAACTCAGCGGCTCTTAGTTCCAGCGTGGATTTTCAAACTCGTCTTTTTGCTGATGCCCTGATCCAAGCTGAGCTGGTGGACCTAAACTTTAGAGGTCCGTCAAATACTTGGTGGAACAAGAGACGGTCTGAACCTATTGCAAAAAAGCTTGATAGAGTGTTGGTAAATGAAGATTGGCTCCTAAACTTCCCGCTCTCTCTGGCTGTATTTGGTGAACCATCCTTCTCTGATCATGCCTCCATGAGTCTCGCTATGCAGTCTGGTGCTCCAAGGCAGAAAAAGCCCTTTCGCTTCTTCAACTATCTGCTCCAGAACGAAGCCTTTCTGCCACTTGTCGCCCACCATTGGTTCTCCTATAACATCAGTGGTACAGCTATGTACCGTGTGGCTAGAAAACTCAAGACCCTGAAGCGAGCCATCAGAAACTTCAGTAAACAGAATTACTCTGATCTCGAAAAAAGAGTTTCTGAAGCGGCTGAGGCTTTGGCTGCTGCCCAAATCCAGACTCTAAATGATCCTTCTCTGGAAAACGCAGACATGGAGCTTTCTCTACAGAAGAAGTGGCTGACCCTATCCTCGGCTGAGGAAACATTCTTCTTTCAAAGATCACGTGTAACCTGGCTCACTGTTGGGGACCGTAACACTCCTTATTTCCATCGCATGGCTACTGCAAGGCAAGCGCTCAACCACATTCACTTTCTCGAAGATGAAGACGGGAATCGCCATGAAACTCAGCTGGACATACAGAATCTTTGTGTCAATTACTTTTCTGATCTCTTAGGGAAGCCGATAGACCCTCCTATCTTCATTCAAGATGACATATCAGGTCTGTTAGAGTTTTCTTGCTCTCAATCACAAAGGGATTCTCTAGTTGCTACTGTCACCGATGAAGAAATAAGAGCAGCGTTCTTCTCTCTTCCTCGTAATAAAACGAGTGGTCCGGACGGATACTCACCGGAATTTTTTCTTAGCTGCTGGTCAGTGGTAGGGGGCGAGGTCACTGCAGCCGTCTCTGAGTTCTTTTCTTCTGGTCGCCTGCTACAGCAAATGAATGCCACTAACCTGGTCCTTATACCGAAGATCCCAAACGCTTCCAAAACAACAGACTTTAGGCCCATCTCTTGCTTAAACACAACCTACAAGGTCATCTCAAAGCTATTGGCAGACAGGCTAAAGAATATCCTGAACTTGGCAATAGGGCATTCTCAATCTGCTTTTCTACCAGGGAGATTGCTAACAGAAAATGTTCTCCTGGCCACCGAGATCATTCATGGATACAATTCGAGAAACGTTGAGCCTAGTGGGATGCTTAAAGTTGATCTGAGAAAGGCTTTTGATACCTTGAGATGGGATTTTGTTCTCGCTGCATTGAGAGGTCTAAACATCCCAGAGAAGTTTGTCAACTGGATTGCTTCTTGTATTACCTCACCTTCATTCTCCATCTGCGTAAATGGGCATACTAGCGGCTACTTTAAGAGTACACAAGGATTGCGTCAAGGAGACCCTCTCTCTCCATACTTGTTTGTTCTAGCGATGGAAGTCTTTTCTGGCCTTCTCCGGTCGAGATACAATTCGGGCTATATACGGTATCACCCTAACACTGAAGATTTGGGTATCTCCCATCTTATGTTCGCAGATGATGTCATGGTATTCTTTGATGGAGGAAGCTCTTCCCTTCATGGAATTATCGAGACTCTGGATGACTTTGCAGGCTGGTCAGGTCTACATATGAACAAAGACAAAACGCAACTGTTCCATGCGGGATTGAGCCAAGATGAAACAAATGCGCTCTCAGCTTATGGTTTCTCGACTGGCTCTCTTCCCATTCGTTACTTGGGCCTCCCACTGATGCACCAGAAGCTTAAAATAGCAGAGTACTCCCCGCTCATTGACAAGCTAAACAGAAAGTTCAACAGCTGGGCCACGAAGTCTCTTTCTTTTGCAGGGCGCTATCTCCTAATCAAAACTGTTATCACGGGAACGGTTAACTTCTGGATCTCAACCTTTTTGCTGCCACAAGGCTGCATAAGAAGGATTGAATCTCTCTGTTCCCGCTTTCTATGGTCTGGTGCTACGGACCGAAGAGCAAACGCAAAAATTGCTTGGAAAACTTGTTGTCTGCCGAAGGCTGAGGGAGGTATCGGGCTGAGGAACTTCAAAATTTGGAATCTCACGCTACTTCTGAGGCTTGGATGGCTTCTCTTTTCAGGAAGTAGCTCCCTTTGGGTTGCTTGGCATCGCTCTCATAATTGCCCATCCTCTTACGCTTTCTGGTCCCAAGTAGAGTCACCATCGCAATCTTGGAGCTGGCGATGCATCTTGCGCCTAAGAGAGATACTGTCTCGGTTTTTATTCAGTGAAATTCACAGTGGCCAGAATACAAGTTTTTGGTTTGACAACTGATCCCCACTTGGACCATTAATTGGAGTGTTTGGGAGGGAAGGGACTCGTAATTTGAGGATTCATATAGATGCTCCTGTCTCTGCTTCCTGCAACGCAGGAGGATGGTCTCTTCCTCACCCAAGATCAGAGCAAGAAGTCAATCTTCACCTATACCTCACTGGCATCCCTCTACCTTCCATTGATAGAGGACCTGATCAGTTCTTTTGGTTAACTAATGGGATTAAAAACAGAGTTTTTTCGTCCTCAAAAACATGGGATGCATTAAGACCTCGTGCTGCAATTCAAGATGTCGCCAAACATCTCTGGTTCAGCGGTGCGACGCCTAAACATGCCTTCCACTTCTGGGTCACAAACCTTAACAGGTTACCCACCCGTTCTCGCTTGGCTTCATGGGGAATGCAAGTACAAACAGAATGTTGTGTCTGCAACTCTGAGATTGAAAATCGAGACCACCTAATGCTCACCTGCCACTACGCAACGGTTCTATGGTCTCAAGTAAGGCGTCACCTTCGAGTCTCCGTCCCATCATTCACTGATTGGACACAACTTATCCACTGGACTACATCCTCTAGCTCTACAGCTCCGGGAAACCTGAGAATGATGGTTGTTCAAGCTATGGTTTACAACATATGGCAGCAGAGAAATAATAATCTTCATAACCAGACGCTGCAGCCTCCGTTGGTTGTCTTCAAACACATCAATAGGCACATCATCAATTCTATTTATGCGTGGAGATATAGGAAGAAGTTCAGCTCCCTTATGCAGCTTGGCTGATTTAATAGTGCTCGACTCTTGCGCACTATCTTTTAGGGTCCTCTCCACGAGCCCCTGTTCTTATTTATATTGAACCCCTGTTTTTTACTTTCTTTTTGCCAGGGTTTCTTTTGTAAAGGATAACTACTTTTGTAGACTACCTCTCATTCAATATGATATTAACATTCTTAGCAAAAAAAGAATGAGTCTAGGCAAAATCTACAGCAATACTATTTCTAAGAGGACATCTTATTCTTGGCTCTGAAACTTTAGTGATCGTCGGTTAGTCTCTTGTGCTTTTGGATAACTGACACTCCTTAAATATGTATTGAAAACCTTTTACCAATTAGCATGACAAATCATCTTCAAAACATACATGGCACACTAGACTTATGTAGAATAAGGTTAAGCCAAAGTCTTAGCATATCCATTAAATACATGGAAGAGTGGTAGTTATTACTTATTTCTCTATACTATACCAGGAGTCAATACCATGACTCAGCTGATTTTTAACATGGTAATAGGTACCACAATTTCAGATTCTTAGAGATATTTTAGATGACAGAAGAGAGAGAGCCAACAGCTTCTCTATCTATCTAATCTGTGGTCGCTTGAATGATGAGTTGGACATAGGAAGTGTCATCTCTACCCTTGATCTTTCTTGATTTTGCATCACCTGACTAGTTACTCCTCTTCGACCACCAGCCCCTTCTCCAAAACTCTCACCAGAGCTCTTCCTCCGCCTCTCGTTGTGTCCAGCTAAGCGTCTCCGACAGCTTCTTTTAGCTTCATCAAACTCTGGGAGCTCGTGAAACCTGTTTCAAACCATTCAAAGTTACAGCAAGTGTGTGGGCTAATAAAACTCAGCAAAATTTTGTATGGTACCTGCTGCATTGTTGACAGAAGCGTTGTTTAACGCCTGCTAGATAGACAGAAGATGCCTTTGCATGAACTTCGCACACTTTGTGTCTCCGGTGATACTGTTTAGCCTCTTTCAAGTCAGTTGTGCATCTATCTACTTGACAAAGCCGCGATGAGACACGGTTGCTGCTAGATCCTTTAAACCTATCCATCACTCCTTTCCTCTTCTCTTCCTCTCTCTCAACTTCCTCTTCTCCATCAGTATCATTCTCTAATTCTTCATCCGCATGGTAAGTTGACATAGGAGCCTTCTTTTTCAGATACCCTAGTCCTTGTGCTTTTTTGCCCTCCATTTCTGGAGAGAAACTTAAAGCTCTAGTCTTATTGGAAGCTCTTGTAGGCTAAGAAATGTTGAGGAATGAGACTTGGTGATATTGTTGACGAGGTTGAAGCATTTTGAAGTGTTTAAAAGGTGAAGTAAAGTTGGGTCATGGACCACTGGGTTTTTGTATGCTTCTCTGGTGGAATAAGTGCATGATTACGTTGATAAGCTACCTCAGAAAAAAAAAAAGAAGAGAAAAATAGATTAGATAGATTGGGTATAGAAACTCTTAAGATGTTTTTGACAGTTTTCATTTGTTTGTTTTTAGTTATAGACTTTGGTTTATAGAAGTATGACATTTTCATTTGTTTGGTTGTTTCAGACCATTTTATCTTGAAAATATCATTGGTTGCCTTAGAGAAGATGTTTTTATTGGCCTGCCACTGTATGCAATAGTACATACGGTCCATAGTTTACACATGGACTTAACTCTTTTTCTTTTTTTGGAACACACACATGGACTTAACTCATAAACCAGTTTCTTCTGTTCTTTAGGAACCAAACAAAAGTCTTATCAATTATTTGATGTGACTCTTGAATTCCTTTTCTTGCTGCAGCAAACCTTGAGTATTCTTTTGCTAGGCTCAAATCTTAGGATTTGCTCTCTTGTTGGTTTTGCGTTTGATCGTGTTGACTTGATGTCATAAGCATGATGATGTATGTTAGATGTGTCTGGACCAGGACAAAAAATAGAGTAGATGCTTGCTTATATACGATTCTCTTCTTCTTCTTTTTTTTTTGTGCTAGGATTTATTATCACCACTGCTTATATAAAGATTCTTTGTAGAAGTGGGGAATTACGGATTGAGAGATGAATATAGAACAATGAGATTACTTTAATTAAAGGGTTGATGCAAACAGACATCTTGAACCTGAAAGAGATTTGTTTTGAGTTTTTTTTTTTGGATCAATTTTTGTTTTGAGTTTTTTTTTTACCTGCTTAAAAGTAACAATATCTCTCAGTTTAGATTTTTTTAACAGTGTGTTGTGTTGTGGAGGATTCATCGCTGACAGATTCCACTAACTACCTCATAACTATGAATTAATAGAGTCACTGAAACAAATGAATGTAACTTTGAATCTTTGAGTTGAACAGCCAAAGAAGTAGTAGCAAACATATAAGTTGTTTTACTTACTCTTTCACCGGTTGACTGATAAACTTTGTCATCATCTTTTTTACAGTTGAACTTTTGTTTTCTTGGTTTTGAATTATATATCTGACTGAAACTGGAATACTAATTACTGGTTAGTGAAAGAGACAAGACACAAAGGTTTCACATGCCACATTGTACTCTCTCCCAGACGCAACTTAGTTTTTTTTTGTTTTTTTTTGCAAAAGCTGCATTTGTTGTTTCTACAGAACTGAACATGTAAACTTGTCTCTATGAGTTTCCGGTTTGGTTTGGTTTGGTCTGGTTAGATGATTAATTATTCGGTTAGAATTGTAGTTTATCTGGTAAACAAATAAAAGTATATGTAATTCAATGATAAAATTTGGATTCGGTTTGAGTTAGCTTGGTTTTAAAAGCATACACTCTCTCTGTTTCTTAAAAAATGGCATTTTAACAATTTTTCTTGTTACACAAAATATCATTTTAGAATTTCAAAGCAAATTCTATTTAATTTATGCTTAATATTAATTGTAAACTGCATTGATTTTATAAATAATTTTATTTATCTCAAATACAATTGGTCAAATATGTGTTATTAATAAAAATATAAATATATTTTAATCATTTTTTTAATCTGTATAAAAAATGTTAAAATTACATTCTTTTTGAAACGAAAAAGAGTATAAGTCGTATAACTGATTGGTTCATTTTTGGTTTAGTGAAAATGATTAATTGTGGTATTAATGGACTCTATTTGTCCACTTGTCACATCTCCTTCATAAGGACACTATATAACCAATAGATAATATTCATCCGTTGCACAAAAAAAAGATAATATTCATCCGTTTCATTTTAGGTATCGTTTTAGATTTGTGCATGAAATTAATAAATATTTAATATTTAATATTTTTTAAAATAAAAACATCGTTAACTATACATCTAACCATATTTAAACCAATAGATAAATAAACTGAAGAATATAAAGAATTATATATCATTTAAAATTAAAAAAAAAATTGTATTGAAATTTGAAAACATCATCTAATTTGAAACAAATTTTTTTTCTAAAAATCATTTATTTTGAAACGGAGGGAGTAATAAATAACAATAATGGTTCGTTATATGTTAATGTTCATTTGATTTTCTTTGGTTGGAAATGAAATTTTAATATAAAAGTAATTCCCTAGAAAGCTTCTCTAGTAAAATGTTTTTTTTTCCTCTATATAAATTCATTCATACTCATGCAAACAATCCAAAGTTCAACCACAAAATAAGCTTCACGTAAGAGCAGAGCAAAGCATCCTGCTAATAAAATAACAAAGCAAAACCAGACTTCTCATATTTTCAAGTGCCCATTTCCAATTCTTCATTTTGGCCAATATTAGAGAATCAACCTGAGTATATGACCTTCAGCTGTGCATGAGGAGTTGGCCATTCTCGTTTCGGACCACCCATGGCCATGATGCTCCTGTTAATCTTTTTGCTGCTGACCAGAAAAACCCATGTTGCATTTGACTAGTAAAATGTTTGACATTCAAGTTTTGGACTATCTAAAAAGAATACTAAAAAATAAAGATTCCAGAATGTGACACCCCGAAAAGAAGATCTTTTAAATCCACCAACATAAGAATATATGACAACTGAATAATTTATTTATTTTATTGGATCTCAGACATATAGAAGAGTCCATGGGGTTGATATCTGCATTAGCCACGTGGGTTTGGTTTATTCGGTTAATTTGGGTGGTTAGTTCGAAATTCAGTTAGTTTGGGTCAGTTGAAATTTTACCGAAGTAAAACGAAAAAAATTGGTTCAGTTCGATTTTTGGTTAATTTGATTTCAAAAATTTTACTGAAGTTTTTGGTTATGCGGTTAGTTTAGTTAATTTTCAGTTCAAATTTACTTATTTTGAAATTTTTTGGTTAGTTCGGTTATTTTGATTCGGATGTTGGTTCAGAATTTCGGATAGGATTGGTGTTGTTTGAATTTTTTTAGAAAACCGAATTAACCGAACCAAACTAAAAACCAAATTATTTTTAGTTTCCGACCCGAACTTTCGAACCGAACTAACCGAATACCAAACTTTTCGGGCCGGTTCGGTTTGGATAATAGCCGCAGGCCTACTGTGCATGTTGCAGGCATTCAAACGTTTTTTTTTAAAATGGTTGGATCCTTTTAGTAAAGATTTTTCTCTGCATGATTTCCTTCGTTCCCCCGCGTCGTTCTTTAGACGTTACCAAACAAAATGGACGTAACTATCCGTAGGACCATAACCCAACACTCCAATATATCAAAAGATGCCTTTGTTTTCTTTAAGAATTCAAACTATATATGTTTTGCTCATATATATTATATTATGCCACGTATCAGGATCTGTTTGGATTTGCCAAGAAAACAAAATTATGTATATGCTTAACGCTAAATATAAAATAACTTTTTTCAAAAAAAAATTTGAATTTTTTATAAATGATTAAATCCCCTAGACTATATTTGCGAAGTGATTTTGTCACATGTCCTTTCTACAATCAATTTCACAAAACAAATATGACATGACTACTGAAATTGATGACATGTCTTATAGCTTAATATGACATGGACAATTGCATTTAATGTTAACTAGAGTTTGACCCGCACTTTCGTGCGGATATTTTTTGTTTTTTATAATTTTAACTAAGAGATTCTGAAGAAAATAATTATAGTTAGATTAGTTTTTGTGGTTTGACGAAAATAATGTTTTGAAGCAGAAGGATCAAAAAATTATTTTCTTCTGAAGAAAATAAGTAAAAAACTTTGCTTGCCCTCTGTGAAGCTGTCCTTTGATTATTATCTTCGTGTCAAAGCTTTTAGTTTTCCATGATAATTATTATGGATTTCATGAGTATAAAGCAGAAAAAATAACAAATTTAACTTCTTGTTCCAAAAAAGGTAACAAATTCAACTTATTTTTTTATCATAAATGATTCAGATTTTTTACAACATGGCCAATCTGTCCAAAGAAGAAGACAGTGAATAAATCTTTTAAATGAGTATAAAATGTTAATCAACCATATGAAACCCGAAACCAACTTTTGAATTCTTCAACTTTCCTTTAATATTTGAAGTTTCCCTATTTAACTTTTGACTATTCACAGGATTTGCAAGAGTAAATAAAAAAAATGCATAGATAGCTAGTACCTCTAATTATGTATATTGACCCATAGTACTTCTAGTTATGTTTCGATCGATTACAGATAGTTCGTGATTAAAGACCAAAAGCATTGTCACTTAGTTGCATATTACTATTTTTTGTTTGCCATTATGTATTCAATCTTTAGGGGGGCGTTTAGGGAGAAATATTATGTGAATGAAAAAGAATTGGTATTGGGAGTCATATATTTATAGTCTTCAGCTTAGAGTATTGGTATTTTGTTCGACAATAGATTTTAGCTAAGATAATAACAATTTAGGTAGTTTATATAAAAACTAAAAATCGTGATGGTTAACGGGTCAAAGATTTTAAACTAACAAATTTTTAATCTAATGTATTAATTGTTATGTTCAAAAACATTTTAAAAGTAAAAAAACATTAGTATATTCTCCAAAATTACATTAAAAATACAAACAAATCTCATGGTTGATTGAAAATATCTAAAACTAACAAATTGTTGATACAATTAAGGGCAATTAATTAATTCTTAAGATTTATTCTATAGATTGCGTTTTGTTTGTTTGTTATATAAATATTAGTATGGAATTTAAATTCAGAAAATATAGGATATTTAAATGTACCTAATAAAATGGAAACAATATTTGTTAGAACATTAATTATTAATGAAATGGTCCTACTAAGACTTCTCTATAGTAGATAAAAAACATGACTCTATTTTAATAGAGTAGATTTATATTTTTAGTAAACTTTTCAAAATATGGTAATAACTCATATATTACATTTAATGTCAATTTATATTTTTGGTAAACTATTCAAAATATGGTAATAACTTATATATTACATTTAAATATAATATAATTATATATTTTCAAATTATACAATTTTATTACTAAAATTTTCAAAAATGTATACAATATTTATAGAAAATTAGAAAAATTTAATCGTAAAATTATTATTTTTTTTATATATCTACAAATTTTATTAATATTGTTTAATTTTAAGTTTTGGTAATTACACAACTCTTACAAATTTATTTAATATATTTAATTAAAATAAATAGATAGAAAAATCTATCTAGGATTATAATTTCAAATATATACATGCATATTCTTAAATATTGATTTTATATTTAATTAAATCAAATTTATATTGTATTGTCAAATCTTATAGTAATTTAGTTTGCAAATAAAACTTTTAGTTAATTATTTAATATTAATTTATAGAGTTTTTACTATCTATTCTATTAAAAGGGAAGCAGTCTTGAAAAATCTACTTATACAAAGTTGTTTGGACTATTTCCTAAGAGTTAATAATTTCATAGTCTTACTTAAATTTCTCCTAACAATATATTTTCATATATTTCTCTGATTTTCTTTAGATATTATAAGTGTGTCACTCCTATATTTATGGTAACTACTATATTACCTTCTATAAATTTCACCCTTTGATTATAAATTTCTCCATTTAGTTACTGATATCCCATATACGATTTACTAACCAACATTTTTTTGATGCAATAATATATAAACTTGTGGGTCCATAGACTAATCTATTATGCATGTGACCATATATATATATATATTATATAATGTTTATTTTAATTATTAAATTCATATCTATATAAAACGAATGGTATGATGCATATCACCATTAAATAATATTTGCCATTTGAATTAAAATAGTCTGGTAAGTAATACATGTATTTAAAAAAAATGAGTTAATGAAGTATGATAAATAATTATCACAAAATCATGTTTTACTATAGAACCGATCAAACTTAGTAGTATATTATATTATTTTCAGTTCATAAAAAACGATATTAACATATAAGTACTGAACAAATTTGAAAAAATGCATATGAAGTTAGTTAAAAATTATCCTCGGGCCAACATATTTAATTGAGTTTTTACTATAGTTCAGATACAACTACTTAAACTATATTATGGAAAATTAAAAAATACAAATAATTTTGAAAATATTGCTCCATATTTTCTCTTTTTTTTTTAAAAAAAAAATTAGTTGACTTGATTTTTACTTATGAAGCACAATTACTAAAATCATAAATAATGATTAGTATTTTGTTTTGGGCAACAAATAATGTTTAGTATAAAAGATGCTCAAACACAAGTCCACTTCTGTAATTCAATTTAAATAACAAAATAAATTTACAAATATAATTAGGTCCAGAATTAATATTTATATTATTTGAGTTTCAAGCTGGCAGGTTGCCGCGGGTTATTCAATCATATATTATATACTAAACACACTGAGATTGGTATAAACTCTTCACTAGGTTTGGAATACTTAAGTTAAACAAGATTTTTCTCTTTTGAAAAAGTATTAACCCCGTGCTTCAAAGCTTGATTCAAAAGTTTGAATTGAGTTTTGAAAAAATGTCATCCAATTTATATGGGATTTTATCGGGTCGACCAATATTGGATAGCAGGTTAATGATAGTTTTTACGTTTTTACCGACTTTTATCAGATTTTTATATATAAGGTTTTAACAAAATTCAGACCAGATTTATATGAATCACCTGATTTACTTATGAGATTGTAGGTTTGGTTCGGGTATGAAAATACTGCTAAAAATATTAAAAATTCTACAATATATATACTATTAGATTAGCCCAAAATCTGTCAAGTAAATTTTTTGTCTCATCAACTCAACAAATATAACTCTTAAAAATACACACAAAATGCAACGATGACGTTGTAACATAAGAATACACATATAAAATCTAAAATAAACTATTTGATAAATTATATAATTTTAAACTAAAATTCATTACTTTTTCGATATATAACACTTTATAACTTAATAATATACTTCAAAACATCAAAACCAAAATAATAATTCATATCAAACAATATTCTTAATCGGAAAAAAAATCCGCGCTTTTGAAGCGCGGGTCAAAATCGAGTATGTATTATATTTTCAGGGTTGTAGTAGATATGGTTTGTTGATATCAAACTATGAAACAAATGTTATTTTGTGATATATACATATATAGCATTTTGAAACTAATAATCACTATCAGTATCTTCTGATAATTCAAATTCTAATATTAATAATTTAGTTTTTATTTCTTGAATATCTGGTTGATTTTGGAATATTTCGTTTATTTTCTTTTTCATCTTGCATTATGTGAATCTATGTCCAGCTCTTTTACAGTTTTAACGGACTAATTTTTATGCATTTATTGGTTTATATTTTTTTCTTCTTTGAATAATATTTGATTAGTTTTTTTTTGTCATCTGTGTATTTTATTATTGGTGTATATTACTTTGGTGTATATTACTGTTTGTATCTACAAAACAACAAATAGAATATATTTGTACAAATACGAAAAACTACCTACCAAGAATCATGATGACAGACAAATGGAACCTACGAGAAAACTTATGCAACCAAGTGTAATTAAAAAACAAGATTCCCTATCAACCACCACTCAAAGTGTCGACACCACTCAGAAAAAGACACATATTAAAGCACTCAACATGCATCTTCTACTATAAATATCTCTTCTATCAATGAAGAGAGTGATAGAAGAGAGACACAAGCAATTAAAGTTTTCAGATTTCAAGCTTTTAAAGTTTTAAAATCTACTTTTGTAATTGATATATTAAAATTTGTACTTTAATCCAAACTCAATAAAACAAGTTTATACTCGACGTTTAGCACCTCTCTTCTTTTAGACTTAAGCCTTAGCAACTCTCGATCTCAGTAAGTACCCTTTAAAAGGTTAATACTTCGTATCTGGAAGTATCGAGGAGACTTCACATCTTGTATCACTTAAAGACAGTATTCCCTTTCAAGTATCAACCACGATTCAAAGTGTCGGCATCACTAAGAAAGAGAGACGTATTGAAGCACTCAGCATGCATCTTCTACTATGAATACCACCTCTCTCAACATGGTTTATTTCCTTGTAAAGACCATTTTCGTCTTCTATTCTTCTTATTTCAACATGGTTTATTATTGAATTTTGGATACCTGTATCTAGTGAATTATCGCACCAATTGTTTAATGCTTCATTATATCATGTTACTAGTATAACATATGCTTGTTTATTAGAATTATCTCTAACAATAAATGTTATAGCGGCCTTCCTCGTTTCTTGAATTAAATTCATTATTTTATATTCTCAACGTCCATCAATATTCCATTCATACATATCATCTCCAGTTTAAAAATTATTAGTATATTTATGGTATTTTAAAAATAATAGATTAGGTGGAGTATGTCGTCGATAATAACATCTTATAGATTTTATTTTTTGTTCAATTAGTTTCTTGATTATTTTTTTCTGATTGTGAGGATGTTTGAATAGAATCATTATCATCTGCATCTATAATATTCATTTATTTATTTTTGTTTAATTTATCTAATCTAGTAGAAATTGATTTAAAATTTCATTCTCAGGAAATTTGATTTGTCTAGTTATCGGCTTAAAGATTGGTATGGTTACAAATGAAAATGAATGTTGATTACTTTGGTTAAATTGATCCAGTTGTTATTTTAATTGGCATTTATTTTATTTTCTGTGTTTTCTAATTGTTTAGAAATTGTATATAATAATTTACTTTGGTAATTATTTTGTTAATATATGATTTAATATCTTGTAGAATTACAGAGTCTTTATCATATTTATTAGCTCTGGTTTTTAAAGGTGTGGCTATTATTTGTCGATTTAAAGTATTTATTTTAAATATTTTAGTGGTGGATGAATTGATTTAATATTATTAACATCTACTTGTTCCCATATTTGACTGAGAGATGAACTTGTATTAATTTTAAATAGAGAATTGATATTATGTGTGATTAAATATGTTTAAAATGATGTAAAATGGAATATATATTTATTTTAATATTATGCAACTATAAATTTTCTCTAAATTAAGTAGTTTTCTGATTAGAGAATGTTTTGAAATACCAGTTATGTTTTTCTTCATTTTCTTTTGAATAAAAGTTGTCTTTGATATATTGTAGGTCAATTTCAAATTTATTGTTATGACATTTAAATATTTAAATGTATTGGTGTAGATACATACCTTGTTCAGGTTCATCTATGGGTACTTTAAATTTAATTTAATTTTCTTGTCAAATACTTTGGTTTACATTTTCTGTTTTCGAATCTGCACTAAATTGATCGGTACGATATTCTGAAATGGAAGCTCATGAATGATATGAACTAACTATGGGTAGAAGTAGATTTTATATATGACCCTAATTGTAGTAATATTTTTCTATCCATTCGTTCAATTATTTTTGAAATATTTGTTTTTTCAAACTTTCCAGGAGGTTGAGTAATTTCAAATTTCCATTGATCTGGAATAGTTATTTCATCCCTTTTTAATTGTGTACATGTAGTATGTAGTTGTTGAATCATCTTTACTATGAACAGATAAAATTGTTGTTTCTCCTTTATCTTCTTGTGATAAACATCTTGGGTTTAAATTCAAAAGTTGAAGTTTAAAATAAATTCGATAAGAGTAACAAATATCTATGTCGTTCATTTTGGAATTTAATTTCTGGTAAATGAAGATTTAATGTTAGAGTTTGAGTATAGTTGGATCATATAAGCTTACTTGAAAAGTAGGAGCGCAATTAAAATAGACTACCCCGTTGTAAAAAATAGATAGCATTGCTACAATGAGCGAATCTTCAAACTTTAACAAAGTTTTATCTCTTAATAACATAAGTATTGGTGAATCTAATTCTGGTTCTTGATAAAGGTTATCAATTTGTATTAAATCAAAATACACATATAATTGAATCCTTTTTGCATGTATTTGACTAAAGCGAGTGAAAATAATAGTTTAATTTCTTCAAATTCATTTCGAAGATATGGGGTTTGCTCATGTTCTTTTATTTAATAAGCTGTTTTAAAGATTTCCAGTTTGATATATGTGTTCTGGCTGGATATGAGGTAGATGATATTTTGTTATTTCTTGATTAAATTTTATTTTAACATAATTTCTCTTGAATTAATTATTGTATATGATGCAGAAGTTGATGCATGTTTTGGTTAAAGAGTTTTCTAAACGAGGATGACATGACTTATTTTAAATTTAAACTCATACTAGGAGGATACTAACCAATTTTACGATGACATGATTGTGGCTTGCCAACGGTCTTACTTCTCTTTCAGGTATTTCTGCTTGGAACACCTACAGTAACAATTTTTTTGCAGAAAGGTAAGAATCTTCCTAAAGGGGTTTAAATTAGTCTGAGTTCACGAAAACTTTGTTTTGAAAACCTTTTAAGAAAACTATGCAAAAAATTGCATCGATTTGTTGAATTTTTTTTATAAAATAAGGTGAAATCGCTTGTACCTATTTTTATTGATAAAAGGGTATTTATAGTAAAAGATGCATGCTGAGTCCTTTGATACGTGCCTCTTTTTGAGTGGTGCCGACATTTTGAATAGTGGTTGCTAGAAAATTTTATCTTTTAGTTACATTTTGTTGAAGAAGTCTTCGAGTAGGTCCTATCTGTCTGCCATCACGATTCTTGGTATGTAGTTTTTGTTTTTGTATTTATACAGATATATTATGTGTATTATTTTGTAGATACAAAAAGTGAGATACAAAAATAATAAAATACATAAATAAGATCTAAAAGTTTATCAAGAAAAGGAAGCATTTTTGATTTCACGATATTATATACCAATTAAATTTTGTAGATTTGGATTATGTCTCCTTTTTGTAAGATTGTTTGATGTATTTTAAATGTTGGAATAATGTATCCTAAAATACAAATTCTAATATGACAAAATACACACAATATTGAAATGAAGAAACATAGATGATTTATTTTAAAATTAATAAAAAATATAATATTGTGTTTATGTTTATATAAACTTTATATAAGTTTCATATATAGCAATTATTAATTTATGATTTTAGTGGAACCATGTATATATCTAAATATATTTTTTAAAATTGAATTATGTCATATTTTATATTATTTTAGTTTGAAACTAATTTTTGATATTACTTCATTGTATTTATTAAATATTAATTTATAGAGATTTTAGTATATGTCTACTAGGTTTTTTGCCCGCATATGCGGACATAATATTTTTATGAATATTTATTATTTTATGTTTTATTAATTCAAAAATCACCATAATAAATTCTTATTTATGTTTCCAAAATTTTAAATCAAACATCAAATTATTTATATTTGAAAAACATTCACACCTTAGAAATATTTTAGAAAATACATTTATACAGATGTTTTTGTTTGATTAATATTTAATTATAAATTATTTTATATCTTAATTTTTTTTAATATTAACTTATATTATGAAAAATATTATTTCTATATAACAATAGAATATATATATATAAGAATTTTCTTATTTTCTAGAAGTATTCTTTTATAAATTATCTAATATAACATATATACCTAATATAAAATTTGTTTTCAGTTATAAAATAAATTATATCTAAATATTCTTCAAGAATATCAACGACATTAACTTGTTTTAGAGAGCTTGATTGCGAAAACTGTGCTAACCTTTTATGCATTGAATAAAACCGTAAGTTTTCAAAGCGACAAAATCTCAACTGCTCCAGCTGATTCTAGCTTTGCATTCTCATAAACATGTAAGATAATTTTTTTTAAAAAAATATTTGTTCTCGAAAATAGCCCATCATAGGTTGACATAACAGTACTAAAAGATTAGTAGTACCAACAGTCTTTGAATCGATTTGTGTTGTTGACTGTAAAAGAAAAGGCGAACGATATATTATAAGAGATATGTTTTCACATATGTTCAAAGAATGTACAGCACGGGAATATGAATATATACACAAGCTTAGGCCTTGATTACTAGAGTATTAGCATTAGCATTAGCATTAGCAGTAGTAGTATGTTAAAGGAGTTGTATAATTTTACTAAACTGTTTGATAGAATGATTGGTAAAGCAGTATGAATATGTTATTTAAAATTATTATAAAAATTAGTATATAATATATTTATTTTTAATGAATATATATATATATATTAACATATAAAATTAAAAAGTTATTTAATTAATTTATTTTATTTAATAAGTTTAAAATTATGTTTATATCGAAAATTATTATTTTAAAATAAAATTTATAATTAAAATATCTATTTTTAAAAATAATATTTCACATTTTAAATACATTAAATTATATTTTACATGTGAAATACTACTTTAAAAAAAAACAATTCTTATTGTAAATTAATTTTAGAAATCAAAATTTTATTTTATGGATATAAAAATAATTTTATGATATTATTAAATAAAATAAATGAATTAATTATATATTTTCTTTAATTTTATAAATTATAAATGCAAATACTCTTCTAAAAGCTTCATATGAAAGCATTGGCCATAGAACATTTGGAAAGCATTAACATTTAGCAAATATTTTTCTAAATATTTTTCTAACAATTATTGATTGGATAATGTAGAGCATAATGATAATGATAATGCTAATATTATCTATATTATTAAAAGAGAAGTACGCATTAAAAATACCCTTAAGTTTTTTAATTTATTTCCACTTCCATGCCACTGAAAATTAAATTAAACTACCTATTTTAATGTTTGTCTTTTCCAGTTAAATTAATGAGTTTTCCTTAATCAAATTTAAACTTAATGTCATTAAATGACCCTATCTATTTTAATGCTTGTCTTTTTCAGTTAAATTAATGAGTTTTCCTTAATCAAATTTAAACTTAATATCATTAAATGAACATAAAAATACATCATATATTTAATGTAGCTTATTATGAACGATGACGAGTACGACCCAATAATGAACTTATATTTTATTTTATTTTGCCGAAAACGTGAATCACTTGACATATGTAATATTTAAAATATATTAACTACAATATAACAAATGCACATAACCTACCTATACTTTACTTTGAAATGATCATGCTCAAGTTTTATATAGTCAACTTACATCATGCATCGATCGATGTACAATATTCAAACCACCTATAGTTTTCGTTTTCTTTATAGGATGTATTAACCAACCAATCATCCTATTGATTTTCTAAGCTTTATAAAAAATAAATCAATAAATACAAACTCAAAATCCAATCTATATTATTAAAACAGAAACATTGCGTTGGACCTGACCTTTATTTTGTAAGTTTTTAAATAAATGCATCTTCCTACTTTATAGTTAAACCTACATTAAATTCACTAATAATACTTTCTTTATACTACTATCAATGTTTCCAAACAATATACTCATTTCTTTATACTACTATCCATGTTTCCAAACAACATTATAATTAATCTTGTGTCCAAACAATATAAAATATCAGAATTCATATTTTTAATATTTCTAACAATTTTCTTTCAAATGGTTTAGATAGATTATATAATTAAAAAAAATCAAATAATTAATAAAAACAACGAAAATAAATAGAACTTATTTTTACAAGTTTAAATACTAGAAAAATATTTCAATCAATAATAAATTAATTAAATTAACATATTAATTTTATAATTACTAAATAATGGTTATATCATTGATTTAAGTAACATAACAATTCAATAATAGCAATTACATAATATATATATATATATATAAACATTATACATTGTACAATAAATATAATAACAAAAACAATTATGAAAAATGTTCAAAATATATATGTTATCTAAAAGAAATGCTTAACACTAATTGTGAACAACAAATTTAAACTGATTATAATATAAATTATTAACAAGATAAATTACACAAAACAATTATTAAAAAAATACTTAAGCTATATAAAAAGGAGCAATATGATCAAGACATATTTATAGTTGTTAATTATTTTATATCTTTCATTTTTCTCTATCAAAATTTTGTAAAAACGTCATAATTTCATAAAATTACAAAATAAGGAACTTTAAAATTTGGATTAAACGGTGAAAAATTATGATACTATAACAATTTAAATCAAATTGAGTTATATATTGGTCATCCATCAGTTCAATCGGTTAGTCTCAGATTTTAGTGATTTTTTAAATATGAATATTTTTACAAATCTAAATCAAATTGTCGAATCACCGGATTAACCGGTTAGACCGCAGGTTTGGGTCGAATTCAAAAGCATTGATTTAAATTCAAAAATATTATAAATACACAAAATTCTTACAAATTAACAAAATATTTGTTAAGTTATTAGTGAAATTTTTCGTCATAAAATAATCCGCGCTTCGTAAGCGCGGATCAAAATCTAGTATCTTCTATTAATCAAAACATAATATATTCGATGTCGTATCTTTAATGTACCTATTAAATATAGAAATTGTAACCATAATTACACTAATTATAAGAATAGATTTGATTCCAACCAATTGATATATTATTTCGGTAATTGATTTACATGTAGAAGAAGAAACAATAAATTTAAATTTGTAAGAATATAAAGATATAGAGATTACAACCAATTGCCTATATTTGCGTATTTTCGCATAATAAGCTTCAAATTGAACATTGAAAAATATAGAGATATTTTTTTTAATCTTTTACCAATACATAACTTAAATAAAACGAAGAGTTAAAGGTAATTTATTTTTGTTACACTTTCCAGAAAAAAATGGTTACAACATGGACTTTCATAATATGGTCTTTTAACATATTAATGTTATGGATATTTAATAATTTTCTTGACGAAAAACAAAGACTATAAATAATTTATTATTAATAAAATAATGAAATTATTTACAATTTGATGACTAATTCATCGCCCTTTTTATATGTTAAATTTTTCATAGAAGTTTAAAAATCATTGTATTTTCTTTAAACATGTACAACTAATTTATAATCTTTTATGCTATACTAAGTCATAATATAATATTTCTTCATATTTTATATTAACTAGGTGTTTTGCCCGCGATGCGGGCTTAAACATTTTCATAATTTTTGAAAATTTTTTTGTACACTATATTCATTATACTAAAATAAATTTAAATAATTTAATATTATATTTTTACTTATATAATTAAAAAAATTCATTTGATTGATATTTATTTAATATAATTTATGTTTTAAATTTTTACTAAAATACTTTTTTAGATAACAATACAATATATATATATAGAAATTATCTTTTTTTTAATTATATTTTTAGATTTTGGATAATTCAATATTCTATTTTAATATAATTAAGAATTTTATTTGATTAATATTTAGTTATATAATTTATGTTTTTAACTTTTTATATATAATTCATGTTTTTAACTTTTAACTAAAAGACTTTTTCAGATAACAATACAATATATACAAAAATTATCTCTTTTTAAAATTATATTTTCAGATTTTGGATAATTCTTACTATTATTAATTTTAATCAATTATCTAATCAAATAAATTAAATTTTTTTTTTTAATTTAGTTATATATTTTTTTCATTAAGGGTATAAACGATATTAACCACTCTAACTTTTAACGTGAGAGCTCGATTCCAAAAATTTACTTCGCAAATAATAGTATAGATAACCATTGTTTTTATATATTGTCTACAATTCTCTAATTATGTCTATTTGTTCAATTTTTTATATGATATCGAATATTCGTCAGAAATAGATGATTTAAGATGCCAAAAAAATATTTAGTTGGTGAATATAATACATCAAATATTACAAATACATCATTTAGTTAAATAAATAACCAAAAACTGAAAATTTATATTCGCGCTGGCGCGCGGGTTAGGGTCTAGTACCAATTAAGACCTTAGACTAGGGCTTTACAAAGAGAGTTAGTGAAAATATTCTACATTCCTTAACCCTAGAGATTCGTAAATCAATCATCGATATGGTTAATCCTTAATATAGATTATAATATTACTTTCTAATAACAGACGAGGAACAAGATTTGTCTCTTCGTTTATGGGAATGTCAATTCTTTCTTCAAAGATTGTTTCTATTTATGCGATCCAGCTTATAACTCTATTCTCCCTCTTCTCATTTCTTACGTCACAACAATACACTTTGACAAACAAAAAAACAACACCAAAGCATTTGATTCTTGTGTTTTTTTTTTTTGGTTATTACAGAACAAACAAAAAACAACAACCTCAATTTTGTCATTTGAAGAAGAATATCACGTGTTTACAGAGAAAAGGAACATCGTTAGAAACAAATGATCATTCATTTCCATTACAATGAACGAGACACGGTTTTGAACTCAGTCAAGCAAGACTGAAGAATCTTCTGACGTTTCTGAAGCTGTTGACGTTCGTTTTGCAGCACATCAATAGCTCCAGGTGCAACGAACATGTCCATGAACTTCTCATCGTTTACTGCAAACAAATCCACACCAAGTGCAACCACTAGCCTGTCTCGGCTGCAATCACAAAACAATCAATTTTAAGTCAACTCAAATCAAATCAGACGCAAACGATGTCTTCTTCAGCATGAAACAAGTAGAACTTACCAAGGAGTTAGAAACCCTGAGTTTAGGGTCGACGTTACGCTTCTTTCCACAAGAACTTCACGTATTCTAGCAAAATGTTGTGCAGCTGATGAACATATCTCAGTGTAAGCAGAGCTTGATTTCATTCCATTTTCCGTGGTACCAAACAGAAGCCCACCTTCTCCGTTCTGAATCCTAAGTGGCTGTATGTTCCTGTTTCCTCCCATTCTCGCCACTCTTTTTCTGGCTCCACCACCATCATGATGATGACCATTGCCAATCTCTTTCTTTACCAAACCATATCCTATCTCACATGGCTGGTCTGGTGATGGTGTCTCAGGGACTGTTATATGTGTTTCCTCTCCTTTCCCTGGTGTTGTCTCTTGGGCCTTACTCTTCTCAGGAGGAATGTTTTCTTGATCTTTCATTGGCTCATCACGCCCTGTATCAGAGAGCTCGAAGCAAAACGAACCAATACCAGAGGCTTGGTTAGGTTTGTAATAAGAGCCAAAAGCTCCTCCTTGGTGGTAGTCACTCTCATAGCAGGCCATGGAGTATGGGCTCGTCACCGAATCAAGATGGTGTCTTACTAGTTGCTTGCACTGTTTCGCAAGATTCTTCACGAAACGACTGTAACAGTTCCGTAGAGCAGCATGAAAACCAACGTATCCATCCATATTTTCAGCTTTCTTCTCATCTGCTATCAAAGAAACTTCATGAGATGCAGGGGATCTATGAGTTTTTAAAAAATCAAGGATCGTATTCTTACATTCTGAGTTTTGGTTCAGGTTTCTTTCGAGAGCAATTTCAAAGAGACTTCCTAACACAAAGGCAAGCCTGTCACAGGCTGTGTCCAGAAGAGGAGCGAGCCACGACCGTGCTGCGGTTCTAGCAATCTCTGCTGAAGCTTCTGTTACTCCTCTACCACCTCCCCGCCCAGCATGAGCTAGCAGAATGTTTGCTACCTGAAAATTTGAGGCTAACTTTGAGTTTATATGGAAAGTATAAAAATGTTGTTTTACTGAGTAAAACAGATGAAGTGTACCTTCTCTCTTGACACTGGAGGGCACTCGATGGAGTAGGCAGCACAGCGGAACTCGTGAATGACTCTTTCAAAAGCGGCTCCTCCATAGAGTCTAAGAACAGCATTAGGCGGCTTAATATCCAGACACACGCCGGGCCAGCTTCCAATACCACTCTCGCCACGTTCTTCTTCGGTTGTTTTCCCCCATTGCTCAGGTGCTGGATTTGCAGCTCCATCAATCAAAGCTCCCTTAGCAAAACAATGTCATTTTCAACTCATTTACGAAAGACTTAAAAACTGTACATTTACAATTTACTCACCACATGATTGCTAATAGAAGCCATATATAGCATTGCAGCTTTTCTGAGATGAGCAACATCAGAAGTAGCCTGAATCTTCATATCCATTCTCAGCATATCATCAGTTACCTCAGAGCATCGCTGTTCAAGCAAAGCTAGTGTCGCTGGAGCAGCGTCCTTGTACCTCTTCTGAAGCTCAGACTCTAAGAAATCTCTTAAAGACCCAAAACCAATATGAGAACGGAACTTTTCTTCATCAAATCCTCCCTTGACACCCTCACGCAAATGCCTTATAACGTCCATGTCCACCTGAGATATCTGTCTGCGAAACTCATCGTTTGAGACAGTGGTCCTGTCTTTAGGCAAGGCCACAAAGTAAGGACGAGTGTTCTCCCCAAGGTACCCACTAGCACTGAGGTAACGATCAACTTCACCACGATCATTAAACTCCTGCGGATACTCAAATTAGTAAAAAGAAAGTGATTGTGTGTTCAAACACTCTAGTACCTTGAGGCGATTATCAAACTTGGAGACAACAACAATCGTCCTCCGGAAGCTTGAGTCAATCTCACGAACAGCATCAAGCCACAGAGAAGAGCACCACTCCACACTACTCTGCTGAAGGAACAAGAGGATGCGATGTGGAGGAGAAGCCAGTGACTTGACCATCGATAGAATTTCATCAGGTGTGGTCTCAGGCTCTCCTTTCTTTGCCTGCACACACAAAACCGAATTTGTTATTAATCTACCGAACCGAGCTTAACCGAAAATCAAAATCTCAATCCTCCAGAGAGAGAGCTAGAGTGTTACCTTAAGAACAAAGCCAGGAGTATCGATGATGGTGAGATTGGGAGAATGAGCATACTCAGCTCTCATCACAATCGGCTTTGGCGAAACTGCAGTCTTCGTCTTCCTCAAAAGCGCCTCCGTTCTAGACCTAATCACATCCGCTACTGCTGTAGCCGAAACAATCGGACTTCCATACTCTTCCGAATCTTCATCCTAAACAAAATCCAAAACTCAACACCATTCATCTCAACCAAAGCCAATCGAAAGATGATAGTTACCTGGAATCTACACCGCGGCTCTAACGCAGATACATCGTGGACCATCTGGAGAATCAGAGGACGGCGCGTCCCCATTTCGACCTCGCGGACGTTGAATCGGAACCCTAGGAGAGCTTCGAGAAGAGAGCTTTTGCCGTCTGATTGACCACCGATGGCTACGATCTCCGGTATCGGAAGTTTCTCACCGAAAGCGACGGCGGCTGCTTGGAGACGGTTGTAGGCTTCGAACCGTGACCTAGACTCCGAAGTGGCCGGATCCTGGGAGTGAGATTGCATCTTCGAATTAGACTGATTGTTTCTACGTGAAGACGGGGTTTTAGTGGGTGTGGTAAGGTATGAGTTTGAATTCGCCATTGACGAGGGAAAGAGTGTTCAAGATTCGCAGAGGTGAAACGTTGTGAGATGATACCGAGGGAGAGCCTAAGAGAAAGTGTCGAATTTTAGATTTTGAAATTTGAATAAATTGATTTAGTGGGCTTTCTTGTAGCCCATCTAATATGTTGGACAGTCGATGGAAAAGTTAAATCGTGTGCTATAACCGGGAAATGCAGGAAGTATCTGATGGATTTTAAACCGGTTTGGTTTGGTGTTTGATCGTAATTTGTTAGTAAACCGTAAATGTATCCGTTAGAAAATTATTGCTAACAAAGACGCAACGATGCACATAATAAAAGCAGAGGAGGTTTCTCTCTCTCTCTCTCTCTTCGAGGAACTGGTGAGATTCTTAGATCAGTAAGTTTCTTTTTCGATTCATCTAATCTGTAGATCCTGAATTTGATTTTGATCCGTTGTTATCTTGTTTGGAGTTCGCGTGCAATCCGTTGGGTTTCGTAATCGTCTTCGCGATTTTGCTTTAGGGTTTTAAGTTTCCTAACTTCGTTATTTGATTTGTTGCAGTGATGTTGAATCTACATGGAAGCGCTTGACTCACTCGTGGACTCCCCCGTTGAGGTACTTTTCTGTCTTACGCTAGAGTTTTTTGATCTATTGTAAAACGTGATTGTGCTTTAATTTGGAGTTTTAGTTATGAATATTATCTATATCGAGATTTTAAAGATCGATTATATAAAGCGAATAGAGAGGTAGATAATTATATACACATACGCAGATCTATTTGATTTCTTTCTTGTGCTAGCACCATTGTTGATTCCTTAGTAGCGTATTTGTGAGAGTAAAAGATTATGTTCATGCGAATAGACATAGGGAATCAATATTGAGACTGCAGATTTGTTTTGAGTTCCAAGTTTTGTTCTTTCACCTGTTTTGACCATACAAGTAATATTTTCTCTCTGTTTTTGTTTACAGTATGTTTGTGTGGAGAAACCATCGCTGACAGATTCCATTACATCATACCTCTGGATAGAGTCACTGAAACAATTGAAGATAAGATCGGATCTTGGATTGGAGGCAAAGAAGTAGCAGCAGTAAAACAGATAAGCTCTTTTACCTTCTCTTTTACTGTTTTGTTTCCAAGTTTGAGATTCGGTACCGCACTGCCGATTCTTGCTTACTTTTGTTTTGGTTCTATCAAACCCCAAAAAGATCATAAAGCAGACACTAATCTAATAGTGTTTTGTCAGATTCTTATTTGGGGACATTGTCCCGTTGCGTGAAGCCGAGACCCTGAATTTTTTTTTGAAATCATGGGTCCTCCAACTCCATTGGTTGGTGGGTAGTGCATGTCTAAGTAAACGATGGAAAGTATGACAGAATTTTGTTACCCACGGCTTACAAAACACAACAAACGGCTTAAGAAAAGTCTTTAGACAGAGACTGTACCCACGGCTTACAAAAACGGCTTAAGAAAAGTCTTTAGACAGAGCTTTCAATAAAGTTTTTAGACAAAGCTTGGCGGGATCAAACAAACGGCTTAAGAAAAGTCTTTAGACAGAGACTGTACCCACGGCTTACAAAAACGGCTTAAGAAAAGTCTTTAGACAGAGCTTTCAATAAAGTTTTTAGACAAAGGTTGGATGGATCAAACGACCCATGGCTTGCAAAAAACAATGTCTTTAGGCAGACAAAGACTATGAATGTTTGGATGGATCAAATGTCCCGTGGCTTGCACAAAGGTCTTTAGACACAAAAAGACTATGAATGTTGGGATGGATAAAACGACCAACGGTACATCGTAAAGTCTTTAGACATAGACTATGAGTTACCCACGGCTTATAAAGTCTTTAGACAAAGTCCATGAGTTGATTAAGAGGCTTTAGAAAATATTGCTACCCACGGCTTATGAAAAGTTCTTAGACAAAGACTTTGAGATTCTTGCTACACACAGCTTATGTAAAGTCTTTAGACAAAGACTGAATCTGGCCAACACTACAACATAAAGTCTTTAGACATAAGACTATGAGTTACTCACGGCTTATGAAGTCTATAAACAAAGTCCATGAGTTGATTTAAGAGGCTTTAGAAAATATTGCTACCCACGGCTTATGAAAAGTTCTTAGACAAAGACTTTGAGATTCTTGCTACACACAGCTTATGTAAAGTCTTTAGACAGAGACTGAATCTGGCCAACAACAACTCTATGAGAAGAGTCTTTATGGAAGTCTTAAAGCCAAACAGAATTATTGCTTGACGACTTCCCACGGCTTAAAGAATGTTTTCAGACAAAGACTACCCACGGCTTAAAGAATGTTTGTTTTCAGACAAAGACTACCCATGGCTTATGAAAAAAATTTAGACAAAGACTTTGAGATTCTTGCTACACACAGCTTATGTAAAGTCTTTAGACAAAGACTGAATCTGGCCAACAACAACTCTATGAGAAGAGTCTTTATGGAAGTTTTAAAGCCAAACAGAATTATTGCTTGACGACTACCCACGGCTTAAAGAATGTTTTCAGACAAAGATTACCCACGGCTTATGAAAAAAATTTAGACAAAGACTTTGAGATTCTTGCTACACACAACTTATGTGAAGTCTTTAGACAAAGACTGAATCTGGCCAACAACAACTCTATGAGAAGAGTCTTTATGGAAGTCAATACTACAGCTACCCACGGCTTTATGGAAGTCTTTAAGCCAAACATAATTATTGCTTGACAACTACCCACGGCTTAAGGAATGTTTTCAGACAAAGACTAGGGGTTAGTCTTAACGAAGTCTAAATGCAAAGACTATGAATTGAAACGGGTTCCCTGCTTTACCAGTACCCACGGCTTAGAAAAACAACAAACGGCTTAGACAAATTGTGATTGAACCCTCGGCTTGCAAAATCTTATAGACAAATCCTATGAATTAGTTTCTGCAGTTGTTGGATGAAAGAACGACCAACAGCTCTGGAAACGTCTTAAGGGGCTTATAAAAGGTCTTAAAGATGAAGACTATTATGAGTTGGATGTGAAAACGACATCACGACAAGGTGATATGAATCAAAAACAGACATACTTGACCACAACTCTTAAGACAGAGAGAGTGTGAAAACAAACACAGAGTATGAAAACAGACAGATGACTGACTACATGTCAGTTTTTGACTTGTTGGATGGAAAACAATGGCTTAATCCAAGTCTTAAGACAAAGATTTTGAAACAAACATTGAGTTGGTTTTGACTTGATTGTTGGGAAAAACTACCAACAACAGCTTAAACCAAGTCTTAAGACAGAGAGTATAGACCAAAAAAATTGAGTTTCTTGCTACACACAGCTTATGAAAGGTCTTCAAGATGAAGACTATGAACTGGATGTAAAAACGACTAACCGTGGATGGAAAAACACGACCACCGGTTTAATTGCACACAAACCTACTACTTGTTGGATGGAAAAAACTACATGCGGCTTAGAATATTCTTACACAAAGACAATGGTTGTTTGAGTTGTTGTACGGTAAACACGACTTAAACAGAAACTATGAACCAAAACAATAATCATAAGGCTTAATAACCGCTAGACAGAGAAGGATCAAAAGCTGAAAAAGAGTTTAAGACAGGTTATATGAATCAGAAACAGACTCCTTACTTCACCACAAGCTTTGGCAAAGTATTTAGACAAATGGAAAACGACCACTGGCTTAAACTAAGTCTTAAGACAGAGACTATGAGCCAAAATAGAGTTTGTTTTTGGCTTGATGGAAGGGGAAAACGACCGATGGCTTAAACTAAGTCTTAAGACAGAGACTATGAGCCAAAATTGAGTTCGTTTCTGGCTTGATGGAAGGAGAAAACGACCAACTGAACGGCCTAAACCAAGTCTTAAGACAGAGACTATGATGAACCGAAATTGAGTCGGTTTTTGGCTTATTAGATGGGGAAAGTGACTAACAACTTAAACCAAGTCTTAAGTCAGAGACAAATGAACTGAAAACTGATTTTGTGCTTCACTATCTAAGACTTAAAAAAGTTCTCAAATAGTGTTACCCGAGACTATGAATGGAATATAGAAAGTCTTTAGACCAAAGATTCGACTTGTTAGATAAGAAAAAGACTATGAATGTATAACACATTCATTACTTTACCACTCACAACGTAAAATTCACAAGGTAAGAATGAGGCATTTAAGTGAAGCAGAGACTGATTAATTCTGAATTTTGCAGGTATGTATGTGCTACTTCAAACTGTTAGAGACTCATAGAAGATTTCAAGTGTAGCAAATTTCTTTGACAGGTATGTGCATTTCAAACTTGTTTGTAATTTAGTTGGTACAATTATGAAAATTGAGACACAAACATGAAGTAAAGATTAGTTTCATCTGTTTAGGTTTGTTCTTCAGAAACTGCTCATATCCTCATTGAGGCAAAGGCTTTTCTCAGGTATATGCTTTTCTTGACTTTACTCTTGTATAAATGGGTTTCTTTACTTACGAAAATTTACAAAGCTAAGTGATATATGCGTAGGTAAAAGAAACTGGAAATGAATATCTAAGCTCCATTTAAGCTGACTATTCAACATTTCTATCATTGGTTTAGCTAGCATCCGTGAGATTCTAGAATTTTAATTCCTAACATATCTACTGATGAACAGGTAGATTTTCTATTTTGATTTTGGAGCATTACTTTTTGTGTTTACAGTGGTTGTAATCTCTATTGCATTTATTATAAGGTCTCTAATTTTGTCAAATGAATGTATCTTGGAGCTCTTGTAGATCAAAGTAGGTGGGAGACACTCCTGCATATTGTGGTGGTAGTTTTCTTAAGTTTCGAATGTTTCTGTTTTGTGTTATTCTCCTAACCTTCACTGATCATTCTAAATAGTGTTAATAAAACTATTTATAGTTTGGTACTTGTATGCATTATAAGGTCTCTCATTTTGTGAAATGGATGTACCTTGTAGTAAGTGAGAGCCTCCTGCAGATTTGTGGTGCTAATTTCATTGAATTTCGAATGTTTCTGCTTTTGTGTAATCTCTCTCTATTGCATGTATTATAAGGTTTCTAATTTGTTGAAATGGATGTATCTTGTAGTCTCTTGTAGAACAAAGTAGGTGAGAGACTCCTGCAGATTATGTTGGTAGTTTCATTGAATTTCAAATGTTTCTGTTTTTGTGTCAATGCTCCTCCTAACCCTGAATGATCGTTCTAAACATGGACAGTGTTAGTATTCTCGTTAGTTTGGTGCTTGTATGAGCTATAAGGTTTCTCATCTTGTAAGATAGATGGATCTTGGAGTCGTAGATCAAGTTATAGTATTCTCTTTAGTTTGGTGCTTGCATCTACTATTAGGTTTCTCATTTTATGAAATAGATGTATCTCTTGTAGATTCAAAATATCTGAAAGACTAGAGATGGTGGTAGTATTTTCTTTGCAACTTGAACATTATGTTTTCTTTAATGGTCCGTACCCTGGGTGATCATTTTAAACATGTGAAGTGAAATCTCTACGCTGATGATTACTATGTTAGATCCTTTAAATTGTATATGTTGACTTGAAAATTTCCATGTTGTGGTATTTGTGTCTATTTGCTTTGGTTTCTGAGTCTTGTCAAAAAGTAGACATCACTTGATTTTCACAATTTATGGAATTGTTCATCGTATGCTGATGATTACACGTTACATTTATAGATTTAAATGTTGAATTGAATTTTTACTATAACAGTGATCAAAAATTCTCTGTTATATATGTGTGTCTATCTTGTGATCTCTTAGTCGTACAGAGCCGGTGAAGCTTTTAAGTTTCTATGATTGATTGATTGATGTCAAATTCAAGAAAGTAGCTGTATGTAAAGTCTAGTAGTTGTAAACATTTGAAATAGGTGCTCTGGTCTTCTCTTCTCTTCTCTTTAAGTCGACTAAATGTGATGTCAGATATTATTTTCTGGAAATTATTGACTCTAGTTTTTGAACAAAATCATCCAATTTTGTGTTTGTTATCCGACAAATTATCACACACTGAATTACTATTACATACTAAAATAATAAGACTCGGATGTGTTATATGATCATCTAAGGAACGGCATAATGTGATTGGAGAGTCATGCTATTGTAGATAAGATTCAGCTGTAATCTTTAACGAAAAATAAACTTAGTTGTTGTCTGTCTAAGCTAAGATCATTTGAATTTTGATGTTATAAACAGTAATGTCTTTATGTACTTTTCAGCTGTGGTAGAATGTTCTTGCATTTTGGTTAGTTTACCTATGGTGTATGAATTATTGCTTATCTAATTGCATATTGTTCTTTAGAATATAGATCTATTTTGTGATAAAAACTAAAAAATGTCTATTTGAAAGAATTGAGTTCAAAAAAAAAAAATCTATTTGAGAGAATTGCTCTTGTATAGACTAGGTAAGGAACCCCGTGCGATATCGCACGGGAACTCATTTTATAAAAACAAATAAACCATACTTTATTATTCCAAAGTAAACCACTATGAATAATAGTTCCAAGATTATCATAGTTGTAATAATTCATCTCTAAATATTACCATCACTATTAGTTGCAATGGTTCATACAAATATAATATTATAAAATAACTAAATTATCCAAAATTAAATTATCAAAATATTTTTAGCCAATTTAAATATTTTTAAATGCATATAAAATAGATATGAAAATGAATTAAAAGATAACTCATTAACACTTTATGCCAAGTCTATAATGTTGCGGTGACTTCGCCGGAAGGAATTGTTGTTAGAATATAGATTGTTTCTTCTTGAAAAAAACAATACAAAAGTTTTACTTGTTTTTTTTTTGTAACTGAACAAAAGTTTTACTTGTGAAATAGAAGAAAACAAATTACGTTTGTAACGACATGCTCTGTTTCATGACTGAGAAACAGTATGAAAGAAAATTAAATTTATTAATCTATTGTTGTTCACATACACACACAGTAATTTCTACATATCATGTTTTGATCTATATATAGAGATCAAAGGTTGTGAAGAAGAGACATGACTCTTAACCTAAGAGACACAACTATCCAATCTAAAGTCACGACTCGTACACACACCTTTTAATACAACATTATTACTTAGTAATATATGACAAAAAACTCAATTGCAAACTAACAAGAAGAAAAAAACGTTTGCCGGCCGATGACCACATCGATGAAGGGGGAGATGCTTTGTAACTCTCTTTTAATTCCTTTCTCTACTTCTCAAAAGCCATAAAAACCAGTGTTAAAACTCACTGTATTGATTCCAATTATCAACAAGTCAATTATGGGGCTGTTACTTGGAAAGAAGGGATATTCGACAGAAGGGAGAAGAAGAAAGATGTTATAACGTGGCATCTCATAATTTATTTATTTCATTTTTTTATTTAAAAATTATTTGCTAATTCTGCTATTTAACCTTTTTTTTAATGTAAATTTGTGCAACCAATCTACACTAAGTTAACGGTTCCTATATTAAGTAAAGTTAAATAATCTACCAAAAAACATACCTTCACGATTTTAAAATACGGAAGGAAGACTAAAAGAATAGAAAATGAGATGAAAAATGAATATAAATGCAAACCCAGAAGAACAACAGTATGACAAGAGAAAAAGAAACAAACTATATACATATATATATATATATATATATATATATATATATATATATATATATATATATATATATATTATATATATATATATATATTTTAAAAAATCTGATTTAAAAAGTTCAATATATAGAAACCCGAAAAGGTACATCGTTTACTGCTCTAGAAGAAAGTATGTATTGTTTGAGATGAAAACTCTCTACAGAGGAATTGCGAGAAGACATAACTCATAAGAAATTTAAGAAAAAAAAATTAAAACCCTCGGAAAAAAAAACAGACAATTATGACCATCGAATTGTAGCTCCTCGCTTTTTTAAAAACTATGAAAAGGTATGTTTGTTACTTTAAATGGAATGTGTTGTTCGAAAAATAAACTATTCAGAGAAGAGTTGCCAAATATTATTTTCTTGATGACATAAATATTCATAGCAAAAATATCTTTTATCCCTTATATCATAAAAACAGAAAAATCTGACCGTTAAATTGAAAAAAAAAATTCCTATAAAAGAAGAAGATGTCACCGAGTATAAAATTTTGGTTTGCTATTATATATATAAATTCTAATAATTATAAAAAGAAACAAATTGAGATATTTTAACTATTTTTTTATGAAAAGACACGACTTTTATAATGAAAAGATACAACTCTTAAGATTGAGTTTTTTTTAATGAAATAACACAACCTTTGGAATTAATTGGGAATACACAATTTTTATAGTGAAAAGATACAACTCTTAAAATTAATAGATTTCATTTTTTATGAAGAGACACAACTTTTATAATGAAAAGATACAACTCTTAAGATTTCAGTTTTTTATGAAATGACACAACCTTTGGAATTAATTTGGATTGCTATTATTAGTAGATTGATTTCTCGACTCTTTCGATCATAAATTTACTCTTGTACGTTTATCATAAATTATATGCAACTAAAAGTTGATTGGTATTTCGTATGGAGGATAGCCAGGGCCGGCTCAACACTGCTAGGGGCCCTAGGACAAAAAAAAATTTTTTACTCTCTAAAATTTATATAGAGATAATGTTTAAAATTTAATCAATAATATTTTGTATATTTTGTAATGAAAATAAAATCAAATAATTTTGGGCCCTTTTCAATTTTATGTATTGTATTTATAATTTTTTTTATATATAAAAATATAGATTTATAAAAAAATTGGGCCCCTTATTTATCATTACACGGAGGGACACGGATTCGGACCCGGGGCGGTCGCACCGCTTGTCCCCCCTTGTAAGCCGGCCCTGAGGATAGCTGAAGATTAATTTATTCCTTTCAACTTTACTATGATTCTACAAAATGTCAAGATACAAATAATAAAAAAGTAAATATCAATTTATGAGAAGTAGAAGAAGAAGAAGTAAAGAGCCTTTGATAACTTGTTACAGCTTCATTCTAGAGATATCTGATGATTTCAACTGCATATTTCCCTTTTTTCGTCTCGTTGATCTCTCCAATCTGTGCATTAAAAGTTAAAACACCAATTAACTCAAAACATTAACGTTTTTGAAACCAAACACTAACTAAACTCACTTCTTACAGTCTTACCTTGAGTCTCCCTTTCCCGCTAACAGAGACAACATCACCAGTCTTTACCGTGGTTCCGTTCTTGGTAACCGTAGCCCAGTTAACCCGAACGTCCCCACTACTGCGAGGTAACAACAAAGAAGAATGATCTTTTTTTCTCAGCAAACATGAGAATGCAATGGAAGATCAAAAAGAAAAGAAAGCTAATTTACCTAATCAGATCAACTAGCTTTGACCGCGAAATCTTGAAACCAGCACTAGCTACTGCATCAATTCTCAACGAGGCTTCCACCGTTTTGAATGAATTAGTCCTAACAAAACAAAAGAATCAAGCCAAAGCAGAAACTCTTTTTGAAGGTAAAGAAGAATCATTACCTAGGAGGTTCGTATTCAAGAGCAAGCAAAGGTATCTTACTACAAGTTACAGAAACATTCCCAACCTATATATGACAGATTCATTATCATAAGATCAGAGTACTGCTGATCCGAGATCTTGGTTTATGGGTTATATAAATAATCTAACCTTGTCGAGAGCTGAAACAATAAAGTCAACTAGTTCAGGAACTATCAGGACCTGAGCTCCTTTTTCTTCCTTCATTACCATCAAAGTAAAGTAGCCAAAAGAAACAATGTTAATGGGAGCTGAAGAATGTTTGTTTATACAGAGAATCATTCAGATGTTATAACCTGAATCAAGATATCCCCAAGCTTGTCCCTGGTGATTCCAGTGCCAAGAATCGCTCCAAGGAAGTCGCCATGAGAACAAGCTTGAAACCCAAGATTCCCTGTGATGCTAGAAATTGAAAAAAAACAACATACTCAGACAAGAACAAAGCTCAAGAATTCATGAACTTGGTTGTTGTACCTCAAAGCTGCAACTATATCTGGATCATTGGTTAATACATCAGGATGTCCAACCGAGATCCTACACCGCTCAGCCTAAGACAAAAGCACAATTCCAGAGCTTTAAGGCTTACAGTCTCAGAGGAAACATATACTTAAAAGGTGAAAAATTACCTCAGGGTAACCGCCCTGAGCAACAACTGCAACATCAGCAAGCTTTCCCAAGACTGAAACTGATTCCTTAACAACAGGTGGTGTGAGAAAATCTGTGTGAAGAACTTCTCTTCTTGATGTTGCGCGTCTCGCCTACAACAAACCCCCCCCACGAGAGAATGAGACTGAAACAGAGATAGACTTCAAAGGATAGACAAAAAAGGGCCAATACCATTTCAAGGATGTGTTTGACTTCCTTAGCAACAGCTTGGTCTCCAACTCCTTTGAGGACAAGCTCTACATCTCCTTTCATTGCTTCTGCAACGTGGCATCTTCTCAAAGCTGCAATTTTTATTCGTGGGGTTACAATCAAGATAAACAACTTTTGATTGAATCTAAGTAACTAGAAGGTTCAGGCTCATACGGTTAGTTAGTTTTATGATAAGCATTGCTCTCAATTAAAGTTCCTAAATTTCCAATTAGTAAGAAGAATCAAATTGAGGGTGTTGAGAATGATGATGTTGAATCTAAAATATCAAGACTTTATGACAGAACACGAAGTAACATAACAGAACAAAGATAAGTTGTTATGGGAAATGAACCTGAGTGTCGGAGAGGCGACCAAGGAAGGACTGTGTGATTGTGAGTTGGGTGAAGATAAGAAGAAGAAGAGGAAGCTGCGACTGTTCGAAACGCTTGTCTCAGAACGAGCCATGGAGGTGCGAAGCTGGTGACAGCCATAGCTTCTCGTTCGTTTCTGAAACACTCGGCCCGCTTAAGGAAGGAGAAGCCTCTAAGTCCACTAGAAGGTTTCTCAACGTAAAGGATAGATTTAAAAACACTGTCTGGGACAGAAGGTTCTCAACATTAATACATATCACAAACTCTGTGTGGCTTAGGAAGATCTACAAGCTTTGTTTATGCTGAAGATTCATGAGGTAAGGTCCCCTTTCATTCCAGGTATACACAATCTGAAGCTATACAAAAAAAAAAAAAAAACTAATAGTAGAATGCTTTTTGATTCCTACGACTCAACAAAGATATCAAAAGATGTCTTGTGTTTGGAGTCATGAATTTCAAGATGGTCAAGCCATTTGCATCCATTAGATAGCTAAATCAGGAAAGACTCAGTGTTAATAGCACACACAGATTGAAGAGATTTAAGGATTCCTTGTATGTCAAGTTACTTACTGGTTTAATTAGGGTTTACAATAAGTATACTACACATATACAAAGATGCTTCTATACACAAATACACAGTAGCAACCATGTTTCCACTTTTACTACTCACTCACTCTCCCAAAATTGTTTCCTATACCAATCAAACTAAGAATAAGAAACCTCTGAAAACTATTATTTTTCCCTGGGTCACATTTGGTTCATACTATCTCCAGAATCTTGATGTTTCCAGTGGAGTTTGCAGCAACTAAGGTGGAAGATTGTCCGCGCCAGCAGACAGAAGATATGAACTGAGAGGCATCCTCTACTTCGAGCCCCGACACAGGGTCTACAGTTTTGAACTTGTATGACAAAACCGGCATTGGAAATGCCTTGTGGTACACATAAACCTGTCCAGTGAAGCACAACCAAGTCACTTTTTTATTCAACAATAGGTTCAAAGGTTCATCCTATTTTTTTTTGTTTATCATTGAAGTGAGAGTAGACATACCTCATTAGTCTCCGAGCCTGTTGCTAGATAGCCATCAGAGACCGATAATCCGACAAAGTTCTACACACAATGCAAGAACATAAATGTGTTTATCATCTAGACAAAGCAGGGCTTGAAAAAAAGCAGAGTTCCAACAGATCAATAGGTACCTTTACATTAGTGTGTCCCATGAATGAGTAAACAGGGGCTTCATTAACACCAGAAACAGACATCGATAAGTCCCATAGCTTCAGAGTGTTATCCGTTGAAGATGACACAAGTGTTGATGAATCTACAAACCTGACATAACTTACAGTCTTGGTGTGACCAATCATTGTGCAAAGAGGAAGCTTAGGGTTCCTTAAATCATAGTAGTAAACTCTGTGATCAGCTGAACCAAATGCTAAAGACCGACCCGAGTCTGAGGGAAACTGGACACAACATACATTTTCCTTTGTCTTAATTGTTCCAATACTAACCCCTTGAAACCACAAATTCAACCGTCAACAATGTACAACCCTTTAAAGTAGTCTAAAACTCTAGAAAATCCGAGAAACCGGTTTTTAAGTACATGTTGGTTTAGTTTTAGAGTTTTGCCTGATTGATACTCCACAGATTCACAGAACCATCATCGCTACCACTTGCTAACAATGTTGGATCTGCTGTTGATATATCAATGGACCATACACGCTTCTCATGCTCCTTCATCTCTGTAACTAACTGTCCTCTTGCAACATCCCATACCTAACAAATAACACTTATGCCCTTAGCCATCAACTAATACTCCGTCCGTTTAATTTTAAGGGTAGTTTCAGATTTTTACACACAGATTCAGAAAATATTTAATTTTGTATATTTTTTTTAAAAACAACATCTATCTATCTATCTATCTATAATAATAAATGAGAGTTTTCTCCCACCTCCTGCAGCCACGTCATTCTTTAGGGGTGGGCATATGTCGCCACGTGTCGCCGCTTAATTGGTTACGGTTTTTTGTTTTTCTCTCCCTCTCCCTCTCCCTCTCTCCC